>NC_085138.1:295110451-295429514 GCF_035046485.1 Aedes albopictus | reverse complement strand
TAAATAACTAAATAACTAAATAACTAAATAACTAAATAACTAAATAACTAAATAACTAAATAACTAAAATAACTAAATAACTAAATAACTAAATAACTAAATAACTAAATAACTAAATAACTAAATAACTAAATAACTAAATAACTAAATAACTAAATAACTAAATAACTAAATAACTAAATAACTAAATAACTAAATAACTAAATAACTAAATAACTAAATAACTAAATAACTAAATAACTAAATAACTAAATAACTAAATAACTAAATAACTAAATAACTAAATAACTAAATAACTAAATAACTAAATAACTAAATAACTAAATAACTAAATAACTAAATAACTAAATAACTAAATAACTAAATAACTAAATAACTAAATAATAACTAAATAACTAAATAACTAAATAACTAAATAACTAAATAACTAAATAACTAAATAACTAAATAACTAAATAACTAAATAACTAAATAACTAAATAACTAAATAACTAACTAAATAACTAAATAACTAAATAACTAAATAACTAAATAACTAAATAACTAAATAACTAAATAACTAAATAACTAAATAACTAAATAACTAAATAACTAAATAACTAAATAACTAAATAACTAAATAACTAAATAACTAAATAACTAAATAACTAAATAACTAAATAACTAAATAACTAAATAACTAAATAACTAAATAACTAAATAACTAAATAACTAAATAACTAAATAACTAAATAACTAAATAACTAAAACTAAATAACTAAATAACTAAATAACTAAATAACTAAATAACTAAATAACTAAATAACTAAATAACTAAATAACTAAATAACTAAATAACTAAATAACTAAATAACTAAATAACTAAATAACTAAATAACTAAATAACTAAATAACTAAATAACTAAATAACTAAATAACTAAATAACTAAATAACTAAACTAATAACTAAATAACTAAATAACTAAATAACTAAATAACTAAATAACTAAATAACTAAATAATAACTAAATAACTAAATAACTAAATAACTAAATAACTAAATAACTAAATAACTAAATAACTAAATAACTAAATAACTAAATAACTAAATAACTAAATAACTAAATAACTAAATAACTAACTAAATAACTAAACTAAATAACTAAATAACTAAATAACTAAATAACTAAATAACTAAATAACTAAATAACTAAATAACTAAATAACTAAATAACTAACTAAATAACTAAATAACTAATTAACTAATTAACTAAATAACTAATTAACTAAATAACTAAATAACTAAATAACTAAATAACTAAATAACTGAATAACTAAATAACTAAATAACTAAATAACTAAATATCTAAATAACTAAATAACTAAATAACTAAATAACTAAATAACTAAATAACTAAATAACTGAATAACTAAATAACTAAATAAGAAAAAAATAAGTATATAAGTAAATAAGCGAATAAATAAATAATTACCTGTAGGTACTCCTAGAGGTATTCCTGGAGGTTCTCCAAGAGGATTTTTCAGAGGAAATCCTAAAGAAATTCCCGGAGACAGTACAAGGAAGTTCCTGGGGGACACTACTAGAGAAACTCCTAGAGGAATTTCTGGAGAAACTCCAAGAGGATTTTCTGGTCAAACCCCTAGAGAAGTTCCAGCGACTACCCTTAGTGGAATTCTCGGAGGAACTGCTCAAGAAATTTCCGGAGGAACTCCTTGAGGAATCTTCGGAGGAACTCTTACAGGAATGTCGGGAGGAACTCCTCGAGAAATTCCCGGAAGAATCCTAGAAAAAATTTCATTGAAACTCCTAGAAGAATTCACTGAGGAACTCCTAGAAAAATTTCTGGAGAAATTCCTGGAAGTTCTCATAGAGGGATTTCCGGAGGAACATATTTAGGAATTCTCGAAGGAACTCCTAATAGAATACCAGAAGGAACTTCTAGAGGATTTTCCGAAGAATTTAAGAAATCTCATTGTAGCTCCTAGAGCAATTCCTTCCAAAGGAAATCTCGGCACAACTCCTGGAGGAATTCCCGCAGGAATTCCTAGTGAAATTCCTTAGAGAACTCATAGAGAAATTCCCGGAAGAACTCCTCTAAGAATACCTAGAGGAACTCCTAGAAAAAAAAATCCCATTGAAACTCCTAAAGGAATTGCCAAAGCACCGCCTAAAGAAATTCCAGAGGAATTTCCGGAAGAACTCCTAGGAAGCAATCCCATTGGAACTGGTAAAGCAATTTCCGGAGGAACTCCTAGAGGAAATCTTGAAGGAACTCATAAAAGGAATTTCTGGAAGAACTTCTAGAGGGTATCCTGGAGGACCTTCTTGTGGAATTTCCGGAGGAACTCCTAGAAGAATTGCCGGGTGACCACCAGAAGGAATTCCAGGAAGAACTTCCAGAGAAATTCCTGGAGGAACTCCTAGAGGAATTCCCGGGAGAATTCTTCTATGAATTCCTGGAAGAACTCCTAAAAAAAATCCCATTGAAACTCCTAGAGAATTTTCCGGAGCCCACCTAGCGAAATTTCCGGGGAACTCCCCGAAGACTTCGCGGAGGAACTTCTAGAAAGAAATCCATTGGAACTCGTAGGAATTTTTGGAGGAACTCCAAGAAGAATTTCGTTAGGAACTCATATAATACTAGTTGGAAGAACTTCTTGAAAACCCGGTGAAGAAACTCCTTGAGAAATTCAACGAGGAACTTTTATAGAAATTCCCGGTGGGACTCCTAGCGAAATTCCCAGAGAAACTCCCAGAGAAATTCCCGGAGGAACTCCTAGAGGAACTTCCGGAAGAACTCCTAGAAGAATTCCCGGAGAGACTTCTAGAAACAAAAACCCTCTTGAAATACCTAGAGGAATTCCCGGAGGACCGCCTAGAGGAATTCGCGGAGAACTCCTAGGGGAATTTCCGGAAAAACTTCTAGAGAAATTCCTGGGGGTGCTTCTAGAGAAATTCCTGGAGGAATTTCAAGAGGAACTTTCGGAGGAACTCCCAGAGAAATTTTTAGGGGTACTCCTAGAGAATCACCTGGAGGAATTCTTGGAGAAATTTCCGGAGAAACTCATTGAGGAATTCTAGGAGAAACTCCTAAAGAAATTTCCGGAAGAATTCCTACAAAAAATTCCATTAGAACTCGTAGAAGAATTCCCGTAGGAACTTCTAGAGAAACTCCTAGAAAAAAACTCCAGGAGGAATTCCTAGAGGAATTCCCAGGGGAACTGTTAGAGGAATTTTTAGAGAAACTTCTGGAGGAATTCCCGGAGGAACTCCTGGAGAACATCCTGGCGGAACTCGTAGAAAAATAAAATTGAATCTTCTAGAGAAATTCCCGGAGGAACTCCTAGAGGAACTCTCAGAGAGATCCTTGAGGATTTTTTGGAGGAACTTCTTGAGGAATTTTCGGAGGAATTTCTCAAGGAATAACCGGAGGACCTTTCAGAGAAATTCATGCAGGAGTTTCTGGATAAATTCCCGGAGGAACTCCTGAAGAGTTCTTGAAGCAACTTCTAAAAGAATTCCTGGAGGAACTCCTAGAGGAATTCATAGAGGACAACCTAGAGGAATTCCCGGAGGGATTCCTAAAGGAGTTCCCGGGGGACTCCTAGAGAAATTTCTGGAGATACTCCTAGAGGAATTTCTGGAGGACCTGCTAGAAGAATTCCCGAAGAGACTTCTATTCTGCTATTCTGCTATTATCAACGCATCCCCTGGCTTTCGCCCATCTGCGTTGTCTTTTCACTAGGCAATACGTCTACCAAGAATTCCCGAAGAGACTTCTAGAAATAAAAACACTCCTGGAACACCTAGAGGAATTCCCGCAGGACCGCCTAGAGGAATTCGCGGATAAACCACGCGAGGAATTCCCGGAGCAACTCCCAGGGGAATTTCTGCAGGAACTCCCAGAGAAATTCCTAGGAATACTTCTAGAGGAAATCCGGAGGAATTTCTGGAGAAATTTGCGGAGGAACCTCTTGAGGAATTATCGGAGAACTCCTATAGGAATTTTCGAAGGAACTAAATGAATTCCTGGAGGAACTCCAAGGAAAAAATCCCATTGGAAATCCTACGAGAATTCCCGTAGTAACTTCTAGAGGAACTCCTAAAGAAATTCCTGAAGGAATTCTAAGAGGAATTCCCGGGGGAACTGCTAGAGGAATTTGTAGAAGAACTTCTGGAAGAAATTCCGGAAGGCACCTTTAGAGAAATACCCGGGGGTTCTTCTGGAGGATTTTTTGGAGGAACTCTTAGAGGATTTCTCGGAGGAACTTGTAGAAAAAAATCCCACAGGAAAATTCCCAATAAAACTACTCCCAGAGGATCCCCAAAGGACCGCCTAGAGAGATCCCCGGAGGAACTTCTAGAAGAACTCCTAGAGGAGATCCTAGAGGATTTTTTGGAGGAACTTCTTGAGGAATTTCCGGAGGAACTTCTCAAGGAATTCCTGGAGGACTCCCTAAAGGAATTCCTGCAGGAACTTCTAGAGAAATTCCCGGAGGAACTCCTGACGAATTCTTGAAGAAACTTCTAAAAAGATTCCCGGAAGAACTCTTGGAGGACAGCCTAGAGGAACTCTTAGAAAGCCTCCTAGTAAACTTCTAAAGAAACTCCAGGGGTAACGTTTGAAGGAATTTTTTTTTCCAGAATCCCTACACTCAGGAAAATTGCCTCATACTTAGTGGCAAATATCCATGTGCGAAACTACATCCAAAGTATATGCAACTAATCGGGTATTTTACGCAGGCAAAATATCATATGAATAGTATGTGCTCTAAATTGTATGAGTCGCTGCTGTATGGTGCCTCATCAAAAGTATGAGTCGCACTAATGGAAAACATTTGTTTACCCCCATTGCAAAAATCCATGTCCCGGACACATAGAAGGAATGAAGATTTTTTTCCCAGTGTTGACTCTTCCCATATCCATTAGCTATCTTCACGATGGTCATCAAGAGGATCTTCGTAAATTCGATTTATTTACGAGGATAAACTCCTTCACTTTCAAAACATCGTGTTTGAGACAGTCACCGGTGGAACTGAGCCGTTCCAAATTTTTGGAACTGTTATAAATTTGCACCAAAAAAAAATGGATCTCTGCTGAGTGAAAACGACCTGAGTGGACCCAGATGTGGACAAGAAATTCCTACTATGTCTGAAACTCAAAAATTTCACATAGATTCTTCGGAAATCCTCGAGCTACCTTAGCGGACCTAGATGTGGACAAGGAATTCCAAGTATTTAAAAAAAAATCAAGGATTTTTCCTAGACTTTTTGAATGTCCTCAAATAAACCTTAGCAGACCCAGATGTGGGCGAGGAATTTCTAGTATTTTTAAAAATCAAACATTATTCCTTGACTTTTCAAAAACTTTCGAACCACCTAAAATAACTAAGAAATTTTCACAAATGTTTCAAACATTTTCATAGAAAACTCAAATATTCTTCAGATGTTACAAATATTCCTAAGAATCAAAAAATATTCACCGATCCTTCCAGAATCGCCGGGTATGGGATATAAAATTATTAAGAAATTTGGAGCCTTCCTAAGAATTGGCACTTACAGACGACTATAGAGCTTTCGAGCAGTTTTTATTTTCTCTATGTACTTCGATGAAATATGTTATATGAATTTTAATTTAAAAAAATGTTAAATTTGTTTGTGTTTTGTTTAAGTATTGTGAAGATTTAGTTTACTTTCTCTTAATTTTTTATTAAGTTCTTCATGCAATTCATGCAATAAATGCAGTGGAATGAATGCAAATCAATGCATTGCTGCTAATCATCGATGGAGTATTCGAGCAACTTGCTCGAACAGCACGAAATCATTTTCATAACAACTAGGTAATTCAGCAGCTACCAAACGCACCCAATCTGCCAGGACGGCATTTGTTGATACCGTTCTCTATTGTTCTCTCATTCGCGTGCATCCACTGGGTTTAGCCGGGAGCGTCATTTTTTTCTCTTCTGCTGCGTTGGTATATATGAGAGAAAAAATAAAATTGAGATCGGTGTGGATCACCGTTTTCATGGTTGCCAATGGTACGGCTTCTATCATTAGATAACAGGGGTTTGATGTGCCTCAACATTTATGATTCCATGAAGTGAAATCATATTGTTTTGATAGAAAAGTTATCACAATAAAATGCTTGATGAAACAATAGTGGAAATATTTTCAGACGTCAAGCATTACAAGTATAAACAATGCTTATAATGTATAATTAGCCATGCATTTTATTGCCAGTATGTAAGTATATCAATGCATATAACATCTTATACATATTCTGATTCAACTTCTTCGGAGCATCCCAACTTGGACTCACAGGCTTCTCAGATTAGTGTTTCATGAGCAATTGCACAACAAATAACTGAAAGCTTTCCTTTTCTCCTTGGATAGCAACGATATTTTATGTAAGAAGTTTATGTACTGATCGATCTCAGACACTTTTAGTATATTCTTGATAATTATCCGCACTTTTACTGAGTCGGTCATGTTGACATCTTTCATTATTATATTTGTTTCAATTATTTCCTTTCTCAGTGCAAATCTTGTACTACATATTCCCATGCCAAAACAAACTTGGTAACTGAGAACAAAATGAAAATCTCTGGCGATATTGTACCATACACTCATTCCAAACCTCAACATGGTTTTGATGAATACTCGGGCTTTTACCGATTTAGTTAGGTTGCATCTTTCAATAGTATATTTATTCTAATAATATTCTTTCTCATTTGATTCTTCATGAGTATAAAGAATCTAAAAATGTTATGGAAAAACATTCAAATATTTAGAATATTACACAAAACTAACCATAAACTCTCTTCAAAATAATTCTGGCCACCCTGCCAACCTCGAACGGGCGCGACCAATTGCCTCTCCGAGAGAGCTAAAACGTGCTTTTCCAACGGCAACACGTGGTAATTTCAAATTTTTAACGGACGAGCTTGACCTCAGACCTTAATCCATACATTGTTTTTCGATAGCATGCTTCTGAACTGAGATAATAGCAAATGAATGTAAATCTTTGCAAATGAATGGTCGCAACCTTGCTTGAAATAATTCTAAAAAATGATCAGATGATCCTGGAGAAATTCTTGGTTGAGGAAGTAATGAAATTTCCGAAGGAACTTCTGAATGAATTTTTGAGAGGAATTTCTGAAGAAATCATTAGAGGAATTCCTGAAGCAATCCCTAGAAGATTTCCTGGATAAATCGCTGGAGAAACACCTGGATGAATCCCTGGAGCAATTCCTACAGGAATGTCTGGAAGAATTTCCGAAAGTCTCCCTGGAGAAATTTTTGTATAAATTATGTGAGGAATATTCCTGGACGAATCTCTGGAGGAATCCCTGAAAAATTCCTAATAGTATTCCTGGAGAATTTCCTGGAAGAATCTCTGAAGAAATTTATAGAGGATTTCCTGAAGAAATTTCTGGAGGAATTGCTGACATAGTTTCTGGAGGATGTCTAGAAGCGATTCCTGGAGAAATTCCTGGAGAGTTCCTGAAGAAATTCTTGGGGTATTTTCTAGAGGAATTCCTGGAAAAGTTCCTGGAGAAGTTCATTGATAAAATCCTGGAGAAATGCCTGGAGGAATTCCTAGAGGTATTACTGTGGAAATTGCTGGAGGAATCTCTAGAGGAATTCTTGAAAAAATTACTGAATGAATTTCTAGAGGAAGTCTGGGAGATTTCTATTTCTATTTCTGTTATTTTTCAATTTCTGAAAAATTCCCTTGAGAAATTCCTGGAGGAATTTCTAGCGAAATTAATGGAGGAATTTCTGGAGAAATCCTCGAAGGAATTTCTATAGGGTTTCCTGGGGAAATCCTTGAAGAAATTTGTGGAGAAATCTCTAGAGGAATACCTGAAAAATTACTGAATGTATTCCTGGAGAATTTACAGGAAGAATTTTTGAATAAATCCCTAGAGGATTTGCTGAAAGAATCCTTAGAGGAACTGCTGGAGGAATCCCTGAAAAAATCCCTGAAGAAATTCGAGGAGAAATGCTTGTAAATATCCCTGAATCAATTCATGAAGGAATCTCAGGAGAAATTCCTGGAGTAATACCTGGAGGAATCTCTGAAAAATTGCTGAAAATATTCCTGGAGAATTTCCTAGAAGAATTTCTGAAAAAAAAAATCCCAGAAGATTTTCTTGAAAAGTTTCTGGAGAAATTGCTGACACAATTTCTGAAGGATGTCCAGAAGCAATTCCTGGATCAATTCCTGGAGAAATTGCTGGAGGAATTTCTTAAGAAATTTTTGGGGTAATTCCTGAAGAACTTCCTGGGGTAGTTCCTTTTGGGAATTGCTGAAGAAATCCTTGAAGGAATTCCTGGAGGAATCTTTGGAGGAATGCTTGCAACGATTCCTGGATGAATTTCTGGAGGAATCTCTATAGAAACCGTGAGAAATTTCTGAAAAATCCCCTGAGAAATTTCAGGACGAATTTCTAGATAAATTCCTGGTGATATTTCTGGAGAAATCCTCAAAGGAATTTCTGAAGGAATCCCCGGGGGAATCCTTGAAGAAATTTGTGGAGGTATCCCAGGAAATTTTTAGCGGAATTCCTAAAGGAATCCCTGAAGCAGTTCCTGGAGAAAAATCTTGAAGAATTCTTGGAGAAATTTCTGAAAAAAATCTAGAAAGTATTCCTCGAGGTATTCCTAGGGATAATCCTGGCAGAACTTTTGAAGAGTTTCCTGGAGAAATTCCTGGATGAATTGCTGACATAATTTATGATGGAATTCCTTGATTAATTCCTGGTGATATATCTGGAGAAATCCCTCAAAAAATGCCTGGAGAAATTCCTCGAGTAGACCCTGGAGAAATTCCTTAATGGAATGCTGGAGGAATGCCTGCATGAATTTCTAGAGGTATACCAGGAAGAATTCCTGAAGTAAGCCCAGGAGAAATTCCTGAAGGAGTCCCTGAAGCAATTCCTGGAGAAATCTTGGGAGGAATTTCCGTAAGAGTATCTGAAAAAACATCCCTTGAAGATTTCCTGCATACATTTCTAGTGGAATTCTTGGAAGAACCCAGGAAGCAATTACTGGAGGAATCTCTGGATTAATGCCTGGAGGAAATCCTGAAGGAATACATTGAAGAAACCCTGGAGAAATCTCTGAAAAAATCTTGTAGGAACTCTTGGAGGGATCCCTGGAAGATAAATTAGAGGAATGCCTGAAGGAATTACTAAAGCAATATCTGGAAGAATTTCTGGTGGAAATTTGGGAGGAAACTTTAGATGAAATCCTGGAGGATTTTTTAGAGAAACCCCTGCAGGAATTCCCAGAGAAATCTCTGGAAAAATTCCAAGAGGAATTCCTGAAGAAATAAGTGGATGAATCTCTTAAGGAATTCGTAAATGAATACCAGAAAGAATTCCTGAAGAAATAGCATATGGAATTCTTTGAGAAGTTCTAGAGGAATCTCCAGAAGTAATTCTGGAAGCAATTGCAAGAGGAATACCTAAGGGAATGCCTAAACAGTCCCTGAATGAAGTGATGAATTAAGTTTTGAAGGAGTTCCTTAAAGAAGAAACAAGGAGGATTTCCTAAAGGAATCCTAAGAAGAGTTCCTGGGAGGCTCTTTGGAGGAATTTTAAAAGTAAGTTGTTCCAGAAAGAAACACAGGAGCAATTCCCGAGTTATGCCCTGCAGAAATTCCATGGAGGAATCTCTGGAGGATATCCTAGAAGAAATTTCAGGTATTTTGCTCTTGGAATAATGTTTGTTTGAATTGAATACTACTGAAAATTCGTGTAGCGGTAGCACATAACTGCACTCTAGAGCAGCATATGGTTCTACAATGTCCTTCTTTTTCCCTACCGCAACTTGTTCCGGTATATCTGGAAATTTCGCCATGCTGTTTATGTATTCCATAAATAAACATCACAAAATTTAGCTGTTCAATCAAGTTGTTGTTTGGTAAAGAAATACTAGTAGAAATTTCCTGTGGTTCTCGAGTAAAAAAGATTTGATAATGTGGAAAAATTTTAAAACCCTAATTATTAGAATGGTTTTTTTTTTTTCTAGATATTTTTACTGGAAATCTGAGTTAATGATAATCTTTAAGTTGGCTAGATTAAAAAAAAATCTGGCGGCCAGGGGTGGCCACAGCCCCCCCCCCCCCCCCCCCCCCCCTCTACACCCATGGTTTCAACAGAACCTTCCGTAATATACACGTATTACCTGTTCAGCGTGTTTCTACTTTCGTTGACAATTATTGACATCCACATTACATGCTGCTTCTCTACCACATCTTCAAAATCAAACTCTACGTTCCATAGTGAAACATCACTAATCCTACACGTCAACCAAAATCCAAAAATAATCTGTAACTTTGTAACTACAGTTCATGAAGAGAAACTCTCCAAAAATGCCCCCGTTTCCATCTCATACACACATCAACCCGTGCATAAAATTTTAAGCTGTGTAAATTCCAGCCCCCGTTTTCATAAGGATTAAAACAAGCTCCTCTCCAGAGCACATTTAAAAATAGTCCCCAAACGGCTCGACGACGAACGAGGCAAAAAAGTTAAGATAAAAAGCTCCACTTGCTGCCGTCTCTATACCGACCTACTGTTCACACAAAAACTAAACGCCGAAAAAAGGCGGAAGAAAAATCGAGCCGGCGCGGCACCAGAATGGAAAACAAGTTGCCAGTTCATACGTGCTGCTGGTGGTGCTGGTGGCAATGGGACGAGAAAAAGTATCACACCGAAGGAAGCATGAAACTGTCAGCTTTCGGAGGTTTCCGCCACCACAACAACCCTACAACAGCTAGCAGCGGCGGCGGCGGCGGCGGCGGCCGGCATGGAGCAGCAGTCGAAACTCGGTGCACGGTTCACATGTGACGAATTTTAAACGTAACTTTTTCGCTTCCATGATGAAGGAAGCCTTTTCGGGTTGTTTTGCTTTTGCAACGAGTGGGAGGAAAATGATTAAATTCTTTTTTAAAATATATTATGTTTCAGGCTCAAAACTTTGATAGGAAGTTTCCGTGTGGGTTACAAAGAGATTTTTTCTTGAAACGACTTTTCAGGAGGATCTCCCGGTAAAATTATTTCTGCTTTGCTTATTAAGTCAGTCTAACTCGCATTAGTGTGCGAATAAAATCGCATAAATGTAAGCATGGGGCAGCAGGGACGGTAAGCTTGGCGACCCCTCCCCCCTTCTGCGAGTCAGCCGTGTAGTTTCTGGCTAAGAATAGAACTACTAATCCCAATTCAAGGTGTCAAGGAACCCATGCCCAGGAATATGGGTGATCGAGGGGGTGAAACAGATGCTCGATCGTTAACGGAGCTTTCGTGGTAACCCCCACAGTATTTTGTCCCTTAGCACACGGTAATGCAAAACTCAGGCGTGGTAGACCTTATTTTCCCATGCTAGCCTGCCGGTAAAGGTAGCTGATGGATCGTGTTTGATGAGGGCCATCAACCAAAAAGAGAGAAGAACAGCCCGCGATCGAGGTGGCTGAGCAGCAGCTTGGCAAGATCATTGACTTTGCGTCCACGAAGTCCAACATAAGTAAGGACCTGAAAACGGCCCTGTTGCGACTTCGTAAGCTGATGGACGATACCAAGCAGGATCACGTGAGACTCGTGAAGTCTGCAGCAGCGGCGGAACCGGTGAAAGTAAAGATTGCGAAGTCTACCCAGACGGAGGCCTTCTCTTTCGCAGGAAGTCCTAAAGGTGTGACGGGTGCGACTGCTCGTGATAAGCACTCGCAGAAGCAGGTGAGGTAGCCATCAGATGAGGAGCTGCCTGGCGGTGCCCACAAGGCTAAGAGAATACTCACTCCGAAGGTCGGCAGTAATGCTGGCAAGTCGGACCCTAGCCAGGCATCCCAGAAAACTGGGAAGGGTGTGCCTGAAAAGGCTGACTCGTCCCGGATGGAAGGAAAGGTAAGGGTTTGCGACCGTTGTTAGGCCCTCAGCATCCACAGAGTAGGGTGAACCAAGGTGAGAACCCCCTTGGACGAAAGTCGAGCGGAAGAGGAAAATGAAAAAAGCCGCAAAGAACAGGGACGTCAAACCATGTAGGCGAAAAAGAGTAGGTGTCAAGCGCGAGAAAGGCGACGCGCTCGTCATCAAGACCGAACAGTCTAAGTACTCGAACGAAGGTGATGCGAAGTGACGCAAAGCTCGTGGATCTGGGAGCCGATGTGCGAAGTATCAGACGTACTCGTACGGGCAAGATGATCCTGGAGCTGAAGCGCGATAAGGAACACAAAGGCACCGCCTACAAAAGTTCGGAGGAAGAGGTCCTTGGCGAAGAGTTAAAGGTGAGGGCTCTTCCACAAGAGGCGACTCTGACGGTGAAAAACCTAGACGAGGTCACCAAAGTGGAAGAGCTCGTTACGACACTGCGGCAACAGTGCAAAGTGCAGGCGGCCACCACAGTCATTAGGCTACGGAAGGGGCCCGCAGAAAAACAGGTAGTCTTGGTTCAGCTACCTGTGACAGACGTAAAAACGACGTAAAATATCATCTGACATTCCACGAGCCACCGGAAGTTTGTATCAGGTACCTGGAACCAAGACTCTAGTCATAGGACTCCAAAGGCCCTATCGAGCAACCCAAGTAATACACTTCAAGACAAACAATTGAAAAGGTCACATCAACATTTTGTAAACAAACATGTTTCTGTCGACTTGAGGCCTTTTGAACTCCACCCACTCACCTCACCACCGCTAACAGAAAGCGCAAACAACAGCCTGTAAGGAGGATCCTGGAAGGGCCTCTAAGTTCTGGCTTAAGCGCCAGACGACGCAAGAACTCAAGATCGGTCTTGCCCTGCTAGCCAAATTTTCCCAACACTTCCTAGAATCCACCACCATAAACTCTACAACACTTTCCCAAAGAACTCTCTCCCCAAAGCAGGTAAATATCTCAAATTTTAATGGTTCAAAAAAGTCTAATAGTTCTTGTTTAGTCCAAATAATTGTTGAACATTCATAGCCAAAGTTTATTGAATCCGATTTAAAGAACGATTTTGATTACCTTTGTGGCAATTTATTAAAAAAAAAACTATTTATATTGAAAGCTATTTACATTCCTAAGTTGTGGTTTTATTGATTAAAACAAAAGTTCCTATTAGATTCTGAACGGATCCGTTTTAGTTTTCAAGTTCAAATTATAAAATCCTAAATAGTGACGTCACTTGTTGGAGTGGCTCTTCAAATAGTTTGTGTGTGAGTTCAAGCTTATTCTCTAGCAATACATTTTGTTTCCCTACTGATCACTCATTCTCGCTCTAGGTATTGGTGTTTGGGTGCTCATGCTCCGATAAAAATGTCAGGTACTTACATTCTCTGCCGGGTGAGTTACCTGATCGACCAGCCTACCGATGGTGTAGCGGCCGGCAGCGACGCTGATCTTCGTGCGGTGACCGACGGCCGGCTGTTAGTCGAGCTAAGCCAGGCGTTCTCAGTTGTTGGTGATGGAGTCGGATGGTCGCCGACCGAGTGCACCGAGGGCTCGGTACCAGGCGTCGCCTCGATGTTCGATGCAAAACACGACGCTAATAGCTCAGACGGCCCAGTCTGGAGAGCACTAATACCATAGCCGTGGCGTGGTACTTACACGAACGTGGGGTGGGAGTTGGAGGCGATCGGACTAAATTCCATGGATCTTCTATACCCGGGACGTGAGTGTGGGGGCGGATCTCGCTGCTGTGGGTTTCTTTCCCCAGTCAGACTACTCGCGTTCGCAGGCAACCACGGGTAGCGGTGTGGTTTCGCGAGGCCGAATCCTTAAAACCGTTGACCACGCACTCTGGGGGCACTCCTAGCGGCACGCAGCCACGAGACGAGGAGAACCTCCAGGGGATCGCCCTAGTCCGATCGCACGATGCCGATGATTTTGGCGAACAGATTGTTGTGCCAATTACGCTCTGTGGCTCGGTGTTCCACCGAACGAAGCCACTCCTCAACCCCAATGCTCCACGAGGTCACTGTGGTGACTGTGGAATAAATTTCATTAGCACCCCAAAACACCTATACATTCTCACAATTTACCTCACGTTGTTGCTTCTCAATTTTCAGCTTTTTTCTTCCTCAAAATTAGCTTGATTAATCTCCACTCACGCTTTTTTTTCCTAAAGAAATTATTTATAACAGATTTGGTTATCATTGGCTACTAATTTTTCTAACACATGTGCTTACTGGATCAAATCTTCGATAACACTCCACTCACGATTTCTTTAATGCGAAACTCGATTAAAACTCAACTTATTTCTGAAAATAGCTTTAATTAAATTGATCAATTGTTGTAATGTTTTTTTTTTGTAATTTAACTTTACTTGCTCACTTCAAATAGGCTTCAATAACTTTACTTATAATTCACAATTTTCTAACTTTCTTCTTCGGCGGTCTGATTGGGAAAGAACTGATATCATTCTCATCCAAGGCTCCAGACCTCCAATTTTCTAGGTTTCTTTTATTTCTGTTTTCTTAACTTTCTTGAAATCATTCCAACAGCATAAATTTTCTTGCAATTGATAGACTGAATAACTCAGGCCAAACATTTCAATAGGTCCTATCTGCATTTGTGAGGCTCTATTTGTTTACTTTCAATTACAATTATTGCAAAGTAATGGTACACTTTTCAACTATTTTTGCAGTACAAATCAAAAGACGATTGTTTTGACCATCGTTCAATGCAAGGAGACAATCATAATACAAATAAACAGCTGAGATATTAACGAAAGAGAGGGACACCAAAGAGAGCCTCTCTTCTGCAGATAGGACCTTTAGACATGTTTGGCCTGAACTCTTAACAATTTCTTCTCTTAGGCGATATTTTATTGAAACCCTGATTCGAGCACTCAATATACCGATTGCCTATTTAAAGGCACAACATTATTTACATTATAGGGATGTCTATGAAATAACACTCGTGTGTTCGTTTCAAATGGTGGTGAGATGCGTGGGTAGGTCCCAGAAGGCCCCAAGTCGAGAAAAACGTGTTTGTTTACACAATGTTGTTGCGGCCTTTTCAATTGTTGGTCTTGACTTGTCACCTAAGAGTCACGACGGCCCAGTTCTTGTCGCGCCGAAGTCACTGTGTCTGTAATCTAGCGAGTAAGTATTTGTTTGTTGTAAGTCACAGTGACTTCTGCGCAACGAAAACCTATGCCGCCGTGACTCTGAGGAGCCAAGTGTGTTACTTGGGAAACTGTGTAGGAAATGCGGCGCCGATGGCCATATGACACAAGGCTGCACGAGTAATAGGTGGACTGTCTGATCTGAACTGGTAAATCTGTGAACAACAGGCTTCCAGCAGGTGGTCCAAGGTGCCCGGCCTTCAAGAAAGTCGCAGTGAACAAAGTAACACAGCTGAACCTGAACAACTGTGACGCACCTCAGCAACTGATTTGTCAGGCAGTTTCTGAGTGGGAGACGGATATCGCCATCACAACGGACCAATACCGAGTACCCGCCGACAACGGAAATTGGGTCGCGGAAGGGTCCAGAAAAATGGCGGAGATATCGACCACGGGTAAATACATCGTCCAGGAGTTGGTGTCTACTACCTATGAGGGCTTCGTGGGCGCCAAAGTAAACGGGGTCATGTTCTGTAGCTGTTATGCGTCTCTGCGGTGGCCGATCGAGCAGTTCACGCAGATGCTGGACTGTATGACGACCGTGTTAACAGGGCGAAAGCCGGTGGTAATGGTGGGTGACTTTAATGCCTGGGCAGTGGAATAGAAAGGCCGTTTCACGAACCAGCGGGTTATATCCTGCTAGAGACACTGACCATACTAGATGTCGATCTGGTTAATGTTAGTACCAAGATTACATTTGATTGGAACGGTGCGGATTCGATTATTGATGTTACTTTTTATAGTACCAGCCTAACAAGTAGTTCGAACTGGAGAGTAGACAATGCTTATCCTCACTGCGATCATCTGGCGGTTCGCTACAGTATCGACTACAACAGTAGCAGGCAGCGGATAGAGGAAGAGGCAGCTAGACCAAGGCCAAGTCCTCGCAGTTGGAAGACATCATATTTCGACGAAGAGGTATTTAGGGAGGCGCTCCGCCGTAAGCGAAACCTACTTGGGCCGACGAGCTGGTTGCGGTGCTCCCACGTGAGTACGATGTGACCATGCCCAGGTGAGTCCACCCTGGAAATGGGAGGCTACTGTCTTACTAGTGGACTCAAGCAATTGCGGACCTACGCCGCGCCTGCCTACGGGCTACGCTGTGGATGCAGCGAGCATGATCTGAGGAAGAGCGAAACTAATGGCGGGTGTTGTTCGCCGCTGCAAAAGCCGCGCTGAAGACCGAGATAAGGGCAAGCAAAAAGGTTTGCTTGAAGGGTCTCTGTCAGAGTGCTAATGCGAATCCGTTGGGTGATGCCTACAGGATCGTGATGGCCAAGACGACCTACAGAGCAATCTTCATAGATGTTAGAGCAGAGGGGATCATCGAGGGGCTTTTTCCGCGTCATGATCCTAGTCCTTGATCCGATACTTGGCCTCCTCTCGTAGGACAGTCGGAGACTGGGACTGGCGATGTGGAACTTGTGGGGATAGCAAAGCCCCTTAACGTAGGTAAGGCCCCATGTCCGGACGGAGTTCAGAACCTGGCCTTAAAAGTAGCTATTGCAGAGGCTCCCGACATGTTCAGGTCTGCTATGCAGAAATGCCTGGACGAGGGAGTTTTCCCAGAAGTATGGAAGAGGCAGAGCCTGGTTCTATTGTCAAAGGCGGAGAGGACACCCGGAGACCCTTCGACTTTTACCCTAATATGCTTGATCGACACGTCGGGGAAGGTGCTCGAAAAGATCATCCTCAATAGAATTTTGAGGCACACCGAGGGCGTAAATGGTCGCTCGAGTAGCCAGTACGGCTTCCGGAAGGGGACGTCAACCGTAGACGCTATCTTGTCGGTTACAAAAACCGCCGAGAAAGCACTCGAGCCTAAGAGGAGGGGAATTCGCTTTTTCGCGGTAGTGACACTGGATGCAAGGAGTGCATTTAATAGCGCCAGCTGGTCTGTTATTGCCGATGCGCTCTTGCGTCTGGGGATACCGGAGTACCTGTACAAGATTCTCGGAAGTTACTTTCAGAATCGTGTACTAGTCTACGACACGGAGGTGGGTCGGAAGTGCTTTCACATAACCTCAGGAGTCCCGCAAGGTTCCATCCTGGGTCCGGTGTTATGAAATGTCATGTACGACGATGTGTTGAGGTTAGAGTACCCAGTGGGAGTGGAGATTGTCGGATTTGCCGACGACTTTACGATCGAGGAGAAGAAGTTGTCTACCGACCACGCAATCGAGGTTGTGGAGGCGTGGATGCGGTCCAGGAAACTGGATTTGGCTCACCACAAGACTGAGGTGACGGTTGTTAACAAACGGAAATCGGAGCAGCAGGCGGTGATCAGTGTGGGAGAGTGCACTATCCCGTCAAAGCGCTCCGTTAAATACTTGGGCGTGATGATCGACGATAAGCTTTCCCTCGCTAGCCACGTTGGTTATGTCTGTAAAAAAAACTTCCACAGCTATTGCGGCACTGTCCCGGATGATGTACAATAGCTCTGCGGTGTACGCCAGTAACCGCTAGCTTCTGGCTAGTGTCGCTACTTCCATACTAAGGTATAGCGGCCCGGCATGGGGCACTGCGCTAAGTACTGAATGCTACCGACGGAAACTAGAAAGTACTTAAAAGGTTTATGTCCCTGAGAGTTGCGAACACGTACCGTACTGTTTCACATGACGCTCTCTGCGTCATTAATGGCGTGGTGCCTATCGGCATCCTTATCAATGAGTACATGGAGTGCTTTGAAATGCGCGGCACAAGAGGCATACGCAGGACTGCCAGGATGGCCTCTATTGTTAAATGGCAGCGTGCCTGGGACAGTTCCACCAAAGGACGGTGGGCCCATAGATTGATACCGAAGGTAGATAGTTGGATGAATAGTTATATTCCGCCTGACACAGGTCCTTTCAGGTCATGGTTGCTTCCGACAGTATCTACACCGTTCCGGGCATGCGGATTCTCCCGAATGCCCAGTGTGCAATGGTATAGACAGGGCCGGATTTAAGGGGGGCCAGGGGGGCCATGGCCCCGGGCCCCCACATTTCAGGGGCCCCCACAAAATGTTACTTCAAATGGGAACTGCTAGAAACATCTTGATTTAATTTTTATCACAAGTACTTCTACTCTCAAGATGTGTGTGAAATTTTGTGCTTCAAATTAGGAAAAAGCAGATATCTGCCTTTAATAAAATTTCAAACTTTTCCAGAAAGTTGCTAAGATGTTTAAGGTTTGAATTGATCACTCTTGTGAATTGCTCAAGTTATTTTAACGAAAATACATGAGAAAATCTTCACCTGAAGTCTGGATGAATTCTTAAATGCTTTGGAATAGAGAGTCGAACAATTTCTGCTGAAAATTCGTGTTTATTTCTGTCGAAAATTATTGGTGTTATTTTTAAAAATTTCCTGCATAGTTCTTTGAAGTTTTGTGTGTGTTTTTATCAGAATAAAGAAAAGTTTACAGAATTGTAGAGTTTGATTTGGCTTACCAAACTTTTGAATTATTCAAATCGAACCCCAGAATTGTTGAAATATTTCTTTGAAGGAACAAGCAGGCAAGGCCGGATTTAGGTGGAGATCTGATCCGATTTTCTTCAATATGATTAAATCCATGACGAATTTTTCTTCCTGGCTTGAATGTGTAATTTAGGGCGCACTCTTAACAAATCCACAGGTTTCTTATGAAAATTGTGGTAGATATTTGTGGAGAAATTATTGAAAGATCCTGAAATATTTAAAGTTTTCCAAACAATTTAAGTTTAAATTGGATAAAAATTCGACCGCCAAAAATTATTATGAAATTTTATTTATTATTCTATTTATAGTAAAACAGAAATTCCATCAGGAACTCATTATGGATTTCCGATGAAATTTCTTCAGCAGCTATTAGTAGAATATCCGCTAAAAATACCACTATGTCGAAGTCGCGTTAGGAATATTTATGCTTAAGTTCCACAAAAAAATAAACCTGGTAATCGGTCAGCAACTCTATAGATTTCATCAATGATTTAGCAAGAACTTCTATTTGGAGGTTTTGCAATAACGGCCCCAAAGATAGCGCTATAAGTTTTATCTAAAATTTATTGAAAATGTCTCCTATAAAATCTATTTTTAAATTACTTACAGAACTTTCAACTTGATCAATGGAATCTAATACTATGAACACCCTCGTATAAAGCGTTATTTACTTGATAAAACTTCTTTTACAATCGTCTTCAGACTAGATTTTTTTTATCTAGATCTCTGTTATGCTTAGTTTATAGTGGATTCCTTTTTTCTAGTTACGCTGATTGAGCTAGATTTCAATAACAACCCTAATTTTTGGAAGAATATTTTTCATATTTTCTGGATTTTTTCTACAATGATTAAAAAAATATCCTCTAAAAAGAGGGCCCCCACAACCCTGTGGCCCCGGGCCCCCACATTTGTAAATCCGGCCCTGGGTATAGAGGAAACGGCGGAACACGTTTTGTTCGTGTGCCCGCGTTTTCGCACAATGCGTGACCATATGCTTGCCACATGCGGAGAGGACACAGCTCCGGACAATCTTGTCCTGAGGATGTGTAGGGATGAGTTTGGCTGGAACGCCTTTTCAACGGCTATCACCCACATCGTCTTGGAGGTACAGAGGGGGCGACACGTAGACTTGGAGAATAGCTAGTTCAGACGCGATACGAGAGATGGTCCAGGGTTCGGAGTCGACTTTGTAGGTCATTCCGGTGCCCTGAAGTCACAATCGATCCTTTCAGAGATTAAGTGGCTGCGGAGAGAATTTCCTGGTAGCGTTCCTGTCGTGGCGTCGGTCTACTGGGTTGGATCCGAGTCCGCGGTTGGAAAGGGGTCCCCGGTAAGAGCCAGGTCAGGTGGAGGCCCTACTGTCAGCAACCTTCTGGTGCAGCTGATAAGATATGAAGGGTAGTTATACCCTCGCCTTCAGCAGGTCAGGCCGTGTTGCACGTTACGTTAGCATCAGTTCATGATGCTTGCAAAATAGTTGAGCGCGGGCGTGGTTGTTGATCCTGCTTGCCGTCCGAGGACACAGAGAATGGTGACGACCCTCTGGGAAACATGATATGCCCACCATGCTATCTTGGTAGACTTTCCAAAGTGAGTCATCGATGTCCGTTACTGCAGGCTACGCAGCAAACCTTATGGTTACGATGTGCACTAGCCTCTCACTGAAGCAATGCCTTCTTGGTGGTTCCGGAGAGACAAAGGGTTTGGTGACCATGGGAATGTGCTTGATGGGTTGAGGAGAGAGTTGTCCTGACCTTTACTTTTGTTGTAGAAGACGGTCTTAACCCTTCACTACCTGGACCTTTCTGTTCAGGTGTTTGTTAAGCAGACTCCTCCCTCCCCCGTTTAGAAAAACAAAAAAAAAAAACATTCCCACTGCAATGGGACCAGAATAATTTTAAGAGATACATTGAACCACTCATGGACTGGATTCATACAAAATTAAAATACAAGAAATGCACCACCCTTACCAAGTGGATCAATCCCGTTTCCATCGTGTCTCTCGAACTTAGAGAAAATCAACTGTGCAGAGGTTGATGAACCATGGATGGCAGAAAAAAAGGATTTCTACGAAGTTTTTTTTTTTTTTTTGCTGTGCTGTTTTCCGTTTTCAGTTCATTTCCTGCAAGCTGGTGCCTTGACAGACAGCCAAATTTAGATTCAAAAACCGGCGTCTCTTGCGGTTTGGCTGGCGGAAACCGCTCTGTCGGGGTGTTGTGGTGGGAATTCGAGTTGATTACGTCGAACGGTTTTTGCATAGCTAGCTCACTAAGGAGGAAAATTGGGTTGATGGTGAATGATCGGAGTTGAATAGCGGGAAATAATGGATTTGTGAGAAACAGTTGAATGCAATCCTTCCTCGAAAATGTTTAGGAAACATAATATCCACATCATGAACATACTGGATAACAATTACTGTTATTAATCGCAATAGCTTCTAGGTAGAGGCTATTTATCAAATTAGTATCTAATAGGCCCACATTTCAAACTTACCTATCACATAGACGACCAGGACCCAAATGTCCACGGTGAGCTGTATTCGATTCCTCATGGTGACTGGTATGTATTCCGATGATGTTGCTTTTGTGAAGAACGCAACAGAGCTCTGCTGCAGTCGGCAAAAGGATGCACCGCAGGCCTCGTTCCCACTTTGTTTTCGACGTTTCTATTAAAAACACTGGGTGGTTTCACCGCTTTACCACTTTATAACTAGGTACACAAACACATACACTCCCTCCAATAGTGCACAAACTACACCCGATGACACGGAGCTTTTCTTCAACGGTTACAGGTAATTCAGCTGTACTTGTCAGGTTGCGATGACTTTCACCACCGCACTGAGCGCAACGGCAGCTGTTGCACCGTCGTCGTCAGCAGCGTCGAACCGGTTGATTCAAAATTAGCACGATCCCGTTGTTGTTGCGACATGGCGCTGCTGTCTGTCATTGTTGTGGTTCAGAATCTACAGGAATTTTCGGGGGTTTCCGTTGTTCTCAGCTGGGGAAAATGGAAATAAATATGCACAGCAGGAAAGTTTGCACTCTGCTCTACTCGGCGGTGATGGTCGGTTCCGGAGCGGTTCTGTGAAAGATAGAGAGAATGGAACGAAATTAGGTTTGGTTTCCACTGCTGCTGCACAGGTTTCGGAGAAGAATGCAATTATTGGAATTGCATTTAAATGAATGTATTGGCAAGAACGACAAAGTGAATTTCATCAATGTGCATAGTTATGAAACAAACTCATTTATTCAGATCTGGTCCATTCGCTTGCATTGAAGAAAAAATGTGAATAAAATTGAAGACAATCAAATTAAAAGTCTATTACATGTTTGCTTTGCGGGAACCTTGCAGTTTCTGCATGTTATAAAGTTATGCTTATTTCTCATCAATGTTTCAATTTTTCGAGTACAATGCTTGTTTGCAAAATTACATGTGTAGGCACATGGAAAAGAGATACGGATCTTTCTTAATGTAACTCACTAGCACACTTGCTCACAAATAGGCTCTCTAAATATCTTACTAATTCATTCACTTGCTCATTACCTCAATCTCACTCATTTACTCACACATTAACTCACTAATGAAATAGGCAGTGATGTATACATGTAGATCGTAAGTTATATCAGAACAAATAAAGTTCACGTCTAAACCGAACGCATTACAATCATTCTCTCTACACTAACAGGCCCAATCACTCACACATTCACTGACTCACTAACTTGCTTGCTAACTTACTCACACGCTCACTCACGTATTTACTTATTAAATCACTACTCCTTTCACGAACTCATTCAATCTCTCACTGGATTTGAACTAATCAGTTCATCAACTTATTATTACTTACTAACTCTCCATCTCACTTACTCACTAATTCATCAGCTCACTCATGTCATCCAACTCGCTCACTCACTCATTAACTCACTCATTTACCAACTCACACAACCACTCACTAGTTCTTTAACTTCCTCATTTGTCAACTCACTCATTAAAAGCTCGCTCATTAGCTCACTTTGATTAACTCATTCTGATGAAGTCATTAAGTCACTAACCTTTTTCATAATTCTTGCATTTTTAGCCAGTTTCACTTTAAGATTTTCGAGAAGAAATTTTGTAAGAAAATCCAAGAAGAGTTCCATAAATAACTTGAGAGTAACCGCGGAAGAAACTCCAAAATAAATCAACAAAAAGATTTCCAGACACATTCCGCAAAGCACACTGGAAATTTGAAGAAGAAATTCTGTGAAGCATTCTGGGATATACTCGGAAAACCTCGAGAGAAACTCTGGTGGCATTCTTGGAAGAGTGCAGGAAATAATTCCGAAATAAATTGAAGAAAGAACCCCGAAAGTTATTTCCGAAAAAAAAACTAGATCTTTTTTTTTTTTTCTTTATTTTTGAGACTTTCAGCCCTGAGCTGGTTCGTCTCTTTGAAATATATCAATGTTTACAACTTTTTCTTATTTTTACCCGATTGAAAAATAGTTGTTGATGTATTTGGACTTTGAAAGTCCGAAACAATTGCATCACCCTGAGAAAGGCTATCAACACTGGGCTGACAATCATTCAGAGAAGTTAGGCTAGAACACATTTTCTTCCTTTCCTTTGCTGTAGTTGATCTCAGCCGCCGCTTGTTGGTGGGTTCGATTGAGCAAGAAGATGAGCTGTCGCCGTTCGCGTTCTCGTGGTTCGGTTCTGTTGCTCTCCATCGTTCGTCGTCGATCGCCGTCGTAAAAACGCTTTTCGGTCCTGCTTGTTTTTGTTCGTTTGCTGCCTCTGCCGCTGCTGTTGTTTGCTGTGCGCTGATCGGTGGAAAGTCGTCGACGTTCAACGAGAAGCGATCCTCGCTATTCGCTGGAACCGACGAGGGCGCGGTATTGGTTGGCGTTTTTGAGGAAGTAATGATATTGTTCGGTGTACCCGAGCACTTTTGCTTCGGATGGGCAGGTTGGTTACACTGCCTGCAGGTTTTTTGCATACCTGGGTAAGAGATTGAGGTCTCATGTCCCTCAATGGTTACGTAGGAAGGGATCGGACGTTCGATCTTCATGTGCAGAATCCGAACACCGTTGTACACGCCCGGAAAGAAATTTTTCCAACGCTCTCTAGTAACCGATTGAACCTTGCCATACTGCGTCAAAAAATCAATTACTGTGATGTGCTTCATTGCCGGTGGAAGGTCGAGAACACGCACCGGCACCGCTTCATTCTCGACATAGACGGGGATTCTGAAGGCTTTGTCTCCATGCATGATGATGTGCCTATTGTTGTGCAGTTGTTGATATCGAATAGCAGTGTCACTATCTTTGACTTCAATCAACACACAGCCGCGAATATGGTGCAGCTGAATGTTCTCTACATCGGACAACTGCAGCTGAATGTCCTTTTCCAAAAATTGCTGGATCTTGGAAATTTCAGGCCGCGTGGGAAGGATGCCAAAATCAACCACAATGGTATTCTTTCGCTGCACACTCATTGCGAGAAGAATGAATCACGAAATACGATAGAAAAGAATGCGATCACGTCCGATGTATACGAGCGGTGGCTGTCAACTGAAACTAGATCTTATTACAGGAAAAGTCACAGGAGAAACCGAGAGAGAAATTCTGGAACTATCTTCAGGAATAATCGTTGAAAAATCTGTAAAGAAACATTTCCACGTGAACTTTTTGAGTAAATTTCTCATGCAGCTCATACAACAATTTCTAAAAATAATATAGGAATACTTTGAGGATTTCACAAAGAAATTAGAATTATTAAAAAAAAAAAAAAACAAAAATGTCGAGAGACATTTACATTGAAATATCTAGATTTATGGCAGAGGAGCTCTGGGAAAATTCTACAGAAGATTCTCTGAAAAGAACTCAGGAAAAGTTTAGAGAAGAATCTCTATTCATCCTGTAGGAAATCTAAGAAAATCAGGAAGAAGCAGCTTCGGAGAGAATCACAGGAAGTATTTTAGGGATGTTTCTACTAGGAGCTTTGTGAAACATTACGGGGAATTCAGGGATAAAATTCTAGAAGATTTCCATGGAGAATCTTGGAATTTGTAAAATTAATTCCTGTCGAAGCTCTTGCAAATAATAATAATAATGACCAAGAAGCCTGCTAGGAGAATAAAAAAACAAACATGAAAGAAGTCTGAAGAAAACGATGTGGATTCCACGAAAATTCCGGGAGGAACTCTGCGTGACAACCCAGGTTGAAATTCTGGAAGAAACATCCTCTAGGAATTTACCAGGTAGGTACCTGCTACTTCAAAGTGTTCCTCCACAGATTTATTGAACATGTTGTTCCGGCAGAAATTAATTTACAGTTTCTTGCAGAATTACATCTAGTCATTCTAGCGAAAATTTCTCCAGAGATTCCTGCACGGTTGTTGCAAAAATTCCTTATGAATGCCTTCTGATTTTTTCCAAAAAAATTCCTCCAGTGACCTTTCAAGGGCCACCATCCAGAGTTACTTCAGAGGTTTCCTCAGGCATTTCTTCTTAAATTTCATTACGAATTTTTCCTCAGTATAGCTTAAAAAATATATCTTATACAAGATTCTTGCGATTGTTCTTGAAGTTACTTCACGGATTTCCCCAATAAATTCCTGTAGGTATTATTCCAAGGAGTTCTTCATCAATTAATTTAAGCATTTATTCAGACCTTTCTACATAAATTCTTCCCAACATTTTACCAGTGATCCTTCAACAGTTTTTCCAGAGTTTTACATATAACCTGGCACTCCTTTTGGATGTTTTCAACAAATCATTCTTGAAGTGCCATGAGAGAGTTCTCCAGATCGTCCAGCTATTCCTTTAGAGATTCTTTCGACATTTTTCCAGCGATTTCAGCACTTTGGTTTTCGAACATTTAAGTAGGAATCTTTCATAAATCATGAGAAATTTTACTACGAATTGTTCCAAGGATTTCTCCTGAGGTATCCCCAGGAGGTTTTTCAAGGATTGCTTGAGAAATTTCATTATGGATTCCTTCAAACTATTTTACAAGGAGTCCGATAGAATACCAATTCCAAGGGAATTATAAACTCTTGAAAAACTTTAAATGTGTTCCTGAGGAAATCCGTTAATAGAGTACCTGGAAGTGTTTCTTGTAAAAAAAAATCCTAAACGAATCCGAAAAATTGGTTGAGAAATTGTCAATGGAATTGAAAGTAATAATGCAAGACTCCCTGGAGAAATTGATTTCCTAGATCAATTCCTGACGTAATTCCTGGAGGCATTGCTGTGGATATTTCCAACGAAATCCTTGGAGAAATCCACGCAAAGCTCTCTGGAGGAGTGAAAAGATATCGTACGAATTCCTGAAGAAACACCGGAATATTCCCTAAAGAAAATGCTGGCTTAAAGAACTTCTGAATGCGAAGAGCCAGCCTAGGGCTGAAAATCTCAATATAACTTCTGTATCCAAGGACAGCATTATGAAGGAATCGCAGGAGAAACCTCTGATTCCTTCAGAATTATTTTCTCTAGAACTCCCTAGAAGAACTTTTGAAGCATTCCAAAGAAAACTTCCTAAGCAAATTCTTGGTGAAGTTTCTGATGAAACTCTTGCGTGACTATCTGAAGCCCTGAAAGAATTTCGTAAAGATTCACTGGAAGAAATGTTGAAAGAATCCTTGAGAGTTGTTCATGAATTTATGTGATAATTTCTGAAGATATCCATAGTTTAATTTTGGAAGTAATTTATAGAAGATTTTCTATAGCAAGCGCTGCAGAAATTTCTGAAGGAATTCCTGTAATTTCAACAGATACTTTGAAAGGTGTTTTAAAGAATTCTTTGCTAAGAGATGAACCAGCCTAGGGCTGAAAATCTCTATAATAAAGAAATAATAATAAAAGAATTCTTTTGTTAAATTTCTGAAGGAATTTTGGTGCTACACTAATTGGGGCCAAATCTAACGTTTTTAACAAACTGTTGAATTGGGGAACTTGAGACTAATTCATGATTGACTCAAAAGCATGTATAAACATAATAGGCTAAAAATAAAGATACTATATACAATTAAAAACAATTTATTTATTATTCAGCTTTTCGTTAATTTGCTGCACTGTCAGTTTTGCATCGACGAACTTTTGAAAGTAGGAAAAAAGCCTGCATGGACACCATGGGCAGCGCCAAGGGCATCTGCCGTTTATCTACATTTAATCCTTTTGATGCCAATGCGCAAGACATCCATTCCATGGTGTTTCCATTGATCCAGTGCAGAGTCATTCCTAAAAAGCTTCTACGGAATTTGGTCCAGCAGTCTGCAGTGGTGGCTACGTCCATCAGTTTTGCTTTAAGCTTCTCGATCATCTAGTTAAATCTTGCATCCATCCGTTTCGTGATTGGCGACAGCCAACTGAAAGATTATTCAGAAATCCCAGCACAATCGCCCTTTAGAAGTACGGTGAGTCTGTAATACTGAAGTGCAGTCATTTGTTGATAACAAGGCTGTCCGCAATATTGTGCACGTCCATCTGGGTGACGATAGACTTTTCGCTGGCGTTATCGTCTCTTCTGAGTATGGAACTCCAGCCGGAACAAATCGGTGTCCCATTTATGTTTTCGCTAGCATGAAAAAAAAGTTATTATCAAAGAAATCAGTATAGGAAAAATCAATATCAACTTACCAACAATACTTTTCAAATTTGCAGAAGACGAGTAGAGTGAAGTGGGGCAAAAGTTCAAGTGGGGATAGAGTTTCTTTTGAAGTTTTTGAGCTCAATTCAAATTATTTCTTTCGAGTGTCAAGGTTGTTCGAACCCTTTTTGAAAAAGAGTCTTTCACTCCAAAAATTATGAAAATTGATCCTAATTTCGAAAAGTTATGACAAAATGTTGGTTTTTGATCAAAAAATTATAACATGCAATGGTCCTTCCAACGCATGGAATAGAATTGTAATAAAATCGACTTCGATATTTTATTTTGGGGCGTAACTAGGTATATTTTGAAGATGCTTTAGCATGTATAACTTTTTGCAAAAAAGATTTGGAAATCATATTTTACACATAGTGGGGCAAAAGTTCGAGTCATGTGGCAACTTTAGGTAGAAACCTAAAACTCTGCAAAACATACATAATATCTCTAAGAGTGATGGAATTAGTGAGAAAATTCGATCAAAGTTGAAAAAGATGTTGTTTTGTCTGAATTTGGCGGAAAACTACTAATTTTTGGTGCAGTAAATTTAACCCTGATTTGGGTAAAATCGAGATCGAACTTTAAAGTGTATTCCAGTTCCAACATCAAATATCAAGTGGTTTCAGGTATTGCTATTACCAAAGTGTCAAAATAGTGTGCTACGGTGAGCGAAATTCCACAAACACAAGATTCGAACTTTTGCCCCAGTGGTGAGGCAAGAGTTCGAATTAAACACACATGTACAAAAAGTGTTGTAACTCAAAATTGAAAAGACATTTGGCGTAACTTTGTTCAGCAAAATTTTAGCTCATGGATGGTAGAATCACCACACGGTATTTATTTATTTTTATCCGCTTCGATTTTTTTAAATTAGTTGAAATTTCAACTAGGCTCGAACTTTTGCCCCACCTTACTCAATCCGCAGCTTATGCTTGCTGCGTCTGTGGGGCACAGCAAACTTGTCATTTCTTTTTTTTCAGATATTTTCCTGAAGAAGCGGAAATATTTTTCATAATTCTTCCAAGGAAATTGGTTCTAATTATGGCCCATAATTACGAAGCAGCTAACTATTCACAGTCGAGTTGTGGAATTTGTGTGAATAAAAGTCAAAAATATTGTGCTAAGATTGCTGTGATCAAAATTGACGCAAGTTAACTTCAGTTAAATTACGTTGAATTATCGAACGCCGATAAATCTTGCGATAATTTATCATCATCACAGTGAGCGATAACGTTGAACATAATTATCGTTATCGACGATAACGATAATTTATCGATTAACAACCTTGTTCAGCAACGTGTAAACTAGCAAACGTCAAAGCGATCGAACACTAGCGCATCTGGTGGAAGGATCGCGCAAATGAAATGAAATTTGAATTGATCGTTATATGTATGTACCAAGCCGTTTTGAAGAGTGTTGCATCTGTTTGTCTGTGATATAATCGCTCCTATCTGTGAGTACAACTTGCAGCGGATTCCGAAACAATTTTGGAGCTTTGTCAATTTAAAACGCAACGAAAGTAACTAGCGCAGTCTTATGCAGCGCACCATTGATAGTTGCATAAAACCTCCTGTTTCGTCCAGCGGTTAATTAGGCCCCACGTTGTGTTTCTTACTCCCGGGGGACTCGAGAAGAACGAACTGCTTTCTACTCTGATTTACGTTTTATTGCGCACCACAGAGAGGCAGTGCTCCTGCTCTGTGGTGGTTCTATTGCTTACAACTAACGATACATAGAAACAGCTGCCGCTTTTATAGGCGGCAGCGATAGTACGGACAAACATTTGAATGCGCATCGCCACAATGTGCGATGCGCTGACGGGCTAGCACCACGCAGCCCAGTGCGACTGTGACAATAGTCGCTGGGCTGCTTGCTGCTAGCAGTGAAATAAAGAGAACGCAAAACTACCTCAATTGAATGCGCTACAGCGCCGCTGCTACGGCAGAGGGTGCCTGAATTACGCCGTTCATGTGTGGCGCCAACACCTCCAAATATCGTTTTGATTCTTGCTTTCTTATGCTTCTGCAAATTCCTACAATTTTCGTTCTGCCGATTCTTGCTGCGGTGGAATCGTTTCTCTTTCCACCCTGTATAACACCCTGTGCCGATTGCTGGTCTACGACTTCTGACAGTGTTCATCTTGTTCATCACTCATTCACACTACTTGTCGAATCAGCCACTACGTTGGCGGCGGTGAGTGGTACCTCTCACCTCTTGCGCATTCGTGGCCATTGTTTTATGGATGAACTCTCAAAATAAGTTAACCTTCACGTATCCGACCCCCGACAACTCATTTTCAAAATGCTGGCATTTCGTCAATTTTCATCTGATTTTTTTTAAATCACCGTCAATCAATCATAAATTGGTGCTAGTTTATTATACTCAAGTGGCCATGCAATATCTGGAACCATTCCGGGGATATTCCGTATTGTGCTAGGGTCAGGAGGGTTGCCAAATTGGCTAAAAGTGATTATTTTGTGTGTTATTGTGTTTGAACCATCGATTTTCAGAGATTTTTTTACTGCGAACAGTGTACAACTGCGATATCCAGATTTGAATAAGTTGACCCATCCGGATTGCCGTGACAGGTTTCGTGGGGCTCCCTCGGGGACACTTCTGGTTTTCAACCTAAACATGCCGTGCGACATATCAATCTTCATAATTTCGAATGACTGAGTCAGAAACGATAGACTGAAGTCTGTATCAACCAATATGGCCACCTCGGAACATCTAGCATAGGTTCCACGAGGGTGTCATCAGAGACATTTCTGATTTGCAACCAAAACATGCCTTACGAAGTATCAATCTTCATGAAATCGAGAGAATGGGGCAGAAAAAATTGACTGAAGTATGTATCAACTGATGTGGCCGTTTCGGAACACCTGGAATAGGTTCCGCGGGGCCTCTCAAACACAATACCACACAAAATTTTCACTTTTAGCCATTTGGCAAAACAGACGCCTCCCCCACCCCCTGACACAGGTACAATCAACAATGGTTCCGGCTATTACATGGCCTCTTGAGTAAAATAAACTAGCACCAATTTATGATCGATTGAGGGCGACTTCAAAAAAATCGGATGAAAATTGACGAATTGCGAGCATTTTAAAAATGAGTTGTCGGGGGTCGGTACGCAATGGTTACTACAGTTAGCTCGTTTGATTTTTTTATTCTCTTGTTCAAAAAATTTCACGAATCTCTTGAATTTGATTTGATTTTTGTTTCAAGAAATTTTAGAAAAAAATACTTGTCACATTTATGCAGCATCTTGTTGAAAACTATTCACGCGACATATGATTTATATGAATCATATGTGGTTGTATAACGCTCATTTATTCTCGCCATCCAGGAAATGAATGCAGTTAAACTTGTCGTATAGTATTCGCTCCTAGTTGAAACCGAATTCAATTCAATTCAACGTTTTACAGCACCGATTATGCCTTCATTTCGCCATGCCTTCCGCAATCGGTAGACAATAGGTAGTCACCTGATCCCATCATCGGTGTGATGGATATTATTTCGTTAAAAAAGTAGAATGGAAAAAGTCTATGAATTTTTTTATCCTGCTGATTCCGTAAAATCAGCACCGATCCACACAGGCCAGGTGGTGGGATTGATTCAGGCGAAATTTACCTTTCCATGTAAATACAAAAATTTGTCCGTGGCTGATGACGACGAAGCGACACGACGGTGGGAGTGGCTGATATTTATATTAGCTATTCATCTGTCGTGTTTCGCCAACGTTCGTTTCAGCAAGATTCAGATGAGAATAGGAATATATGTGCAGTAAAATACAATGTCGAAATTTGGCGTGAAAATTCATTTATGCAAATTGGGATTGAATTAAAATGACCAAATAATGGTAATATGAGAAGGCGATGCTATTCGAGAAGAGGATAACGTGTATTTGTGTATCGATTCAGAGCTGAATCAATTTTACAAGTATGATTACGATTAGTTGTTATTTTTTTGGTTTTGTTTTTGTTTTGCTACATTTTGCATTTGGTATATGAATTTAATGAACAAAGCAGTGATTTCCGACTACTCAAATAACTTGGTTCCTTCTTCACGTCATTGTGCGGTGGTTTGGTGAGCTCGTTTTATGTTGTTCTTTATTATTAATTACACCGTTATGAAAGTTGAGATAAAAGTTTCAATATTTACTTACCAAGGTACCATTAAGTACCAATGTACTCCAAGTACCATCTCGATTCCTCTAAAGAGTGTGAGTCGCCGGTTCTGTGAATTCTAGTTTACATAGCCAACCAACTTATCCTATTCATTAAACTTCCGTTTTTGTTGCAATTGCCAGAGGCATCCTAAAATTTCAATCAATGCATACCTACCTACGCAGCTTAACCCTTGTTACGCAAGGTTAATGCATCCTCTAGCTAGGCCTTGCTTTCAATTAGGTACTTTGTGAACAACTCACCGACTATCATGCCGGTGGTGGCTACGCAATCACCGGGATTTCCCGACAACAATGTTCAATTTCTGCAAACCCGTCCCGTCGTCGTCCGTCCGACACGCCGCCGCCGGCCATTGTTGCCACATGTTTCCGGTTCTTTCGCCCTCCATTAGCATCTTAATGAGATTTCCATGCATACGATGTTTATCCTTAATGGGCATTATAGGCGAACCCTTTCGCAGAATAATCGCTAGGATAATGCTTGCGCTGGCTGGCGATCATCCTCGGATAGAGGCCTTCGTCCGTCGTCCGCCGGGTGTTGAAGAAAAGCGTTAAACCGTTTTATTACTTGAAAACGGTCATGATTGGGAGTTTACAAGACATGGGTTTCAGTGCTTCATGTGTGTTGTAACAATGATGTGCGCCAGTTACAATGCTTTTCCTAAGGTTCAAAAATCATAAAGTAAGAACCGAGCGAGTACCGTCGAATAAAAACACCTAAAACATGGAATCATTGTCGAATCATTAGACCACACATGCTGCATCCGTCCGTGGCAGCTGCTGCGATCTTCCTGAGTCAGCGTATAATCATTTTGATCCGTTTTATCTTTCACCTCGCTACTATATACTTCCCAGCCATAAAATCCCAGACGAATGGTGGTGCTTCTCGGTGAACATCCGGTAGCATTCCCACACATAGGGGCAACATGCCAAATGTCTTGGCCAAATACCAGCAAAATATTGCTCAGTACGATGCGGGTGTGTTATCAAAAGTTGAAATTCGTGTGATTTTTCAGATTCAAATCACATCAAAAACTCTGAGACAAACATATGTAGGCAGGAATGATCTTTACCACAAATAATTGTAATTAGACCCGTAATTTGGCCATTTTCAAAATCTCATTCATTTTTAACTTTTGAACAGTCACAACTTTTGGATCAGTTGACCGATTTGCAATCTGTTTTGACGAATGAGTTATTTAAGGAAAAGATATCGCGAAGAAAAATAGTAAACTTTAACATGCAACGATGGTCAAAATATCAGTTTCTATGAGTTTCACAATGTTGAACAACAACGTCTATACTTTTTTTTATATTTTTAACGAAAGTTTACCTGTTTTACATAACATATCAAAACAATAGAAATGTTTTTCAAGTCGTTTTGGGCTGCATTTCTTAGAGAATTTCATGTTTTGTGCACATATACGAATGGAATGACCATGCGTCTCCATCACTTTAAAATTGCCGTTAGGGTAATTGTTCCCATCGTTGTGGTAGTACCTATTGTTGCGGTAATGGCAATTGAGCACTTTTTCGACTGAAAGGTTACCAAAAGGTATTTTTAATAGATGTATGGTGCTTAAATTATGAGATTGCACCATTTGTTTGCTTAAGATTTGCCCAAAAACCTATTTTAAAAAATATTTTCCTAAATGTGTTTGCTGCGTGTTCCTATTGTTGCGGTAGTGTTCCTAATGTTGCGGTATCCCATATGATTTCAATGGGATACCGCAACAATAGGAACAAAATACCGCAACATTAGGAACACATACCGCAACATTAGGAACACAATGTTCTTTCAGATAAAAACGAATAAAATGCTCATAACAACATCAAAGTGGCAATATTTCGTTATTTTCCCGTAGATTAAGGATGGATTTTATTATTTTCAATTCAATCCATGTAAAAAGTTTGCTTTGGGCGATACAATTGTGGTTTAAACATGAACCCAGTGCTTAACTCCTCCATGATCGGATCAATTACCCTAATTCATTTTTTTTATTCATACTGCCATGGGCTACTGGGCTACAATTAGTAAAAAAAATACCTGCGGATCCTCCTGCTGCAGAGTGATAATCCTCCGAGAATTGCTTCAGGCATTCCTTCAAAAGCTCCTTCCGAATTCCTCCATTAATTCCTTCTGATTTCCCCACGAAAGTCTTCTCAGATTCCTCCAAGAGTTCTTTCTAAGATACATTCAGGAGTTCCTTCTGGAATTCCTCCAGGAGTGCCTTCCAAGATTGGTCTAAGAGTTTTTACTAAAATTTCTCCAGAGGTTCTTTCGAGGGATTCCCAGGAGTTCCTACTAAAATTTTCTAGCAGTTTCTTCTGGTGTTCCACCAGGAATTAAATATGGGAATCCACAAGAAGTATTTTCTTGGATTTGTCAAGAAGTTCCTAAGGATTTCCTTTTTGGAGAATTCCTGCCACAGTTCCTTCTGGTAATTCTTCAAAAGTTTCTTAGATCAATCGCTGAAGGCAGGAGGGGGAACTCCAGAAGGAGCTCTTGATTGAATCTTAGAAAGAACTCTAGGAGGAGTCTGAGAAGAAACTTTCGTAGCAAAATCAAAAGGAATTAACGGAGGAATTCAGAAGGTACTTCTGATGGAATGCCTGAAGCAATTCTAGGATATTTATCACTCTGCAGCAGGTGAGTTTGCTGGTATTTTTTTTACTAACTGAAGTTCACTCACTAGCCCATGACTGTGTATACATAAGGTATTGGTTCCCTTATTTAGCTTGTGGCTCCCATTTTCATCCTACGAAAAACAAGGGATTGGAGCGCTGTTTGTTTTGTTTCTTATTTTTGTACTTTTTGTTAGAAGTGAGCACCCATGTAAACACAAAGAACGGATTCAATCGGTGCCGTAATCGCTTGTTTTCGAATAGGATGAATATGGGAGCGTGAGATTTCTGATGGCACACATACCCTATATATAAATAAAAATAAATAAATAAAAGAAACGACATTTTAAAAGTGATGGAGACCAAGGTTGTTAATCGATAAAGTATCGTTATCGCCGATTAAGTTAACGTCTGTTATCGTTCATTGTCGATAACGATAACGTCTTCAGGCGGAAACGTCATCGGCGATACAGTTAAGTTGTGATATTATCGGCTCGATAACGTCTCCGAAAAATTTTCTTCGCGACCTGACCCGTTGTTGATGCCGTCACTAGGGTAACTAGATTTATCGCAAAATTATCGAAGGTACGTTGATCTTTGCGTTGATTTATCGTTTGATTATTGAAAAATTATCCAGTAATCTTTATCATTATCGAGTTTGCGTTGAGTTTACTGTCGAAAATTTATCGGTTAACAACCTTGATGGAGACAGTAGAATAACTAGCCACAGAAGTCCAATGTCGCGACTGTTCGTGTGACTAACATCTAGTTTACCACGCCCTTACAGCGTCAGTAGCGGTACTAGAAGTGTCAAATAAATTTTGTTTACCAAAACAAAAAATCCTCTATCAGCTGGACATTTAAAAACAATCAATTGTTACAATTAAAGTTATAAATTTAATTAAATACGAAAAGTGACTACAGCGCCATTGGAGTTCTAGTGTATTTCTATTATGGAGACGCATGGTCAAATGTGAAGTATATGAGCACAAAACTTGAAATTTTCAAAAAAATGCATCTTAAAAAACAACTTGAAAAACATTTATAAATACTTGATGTATTTGATATGTTATATAAAATAGGAAACTTTCGTTAAAAATATAAAAAAATATGGTCGATGTGGTCAAACATTGTGAAAATCACGAGAAAACGGATTTTGTTACCATTTTCGCAAATTAAAGTTTATATATTTTTTTCTCACGATATATTTTCTTAAATCTACACACTTAGAAATTCTGAAATTTCCACGAAACGGAATCACCAAATAACGTAAATGTTTTCAATACTGAATTACAAATTGGACTCAATTTTACGCGCATCATGTAAATGCTGGTTGGTTAACAAATCCGTTTCACCAGAAACGTAGAATTAGTATCACGTTCATCAGCCGCCTTCCTACTAGGTGAAATAACCGAGAGGTAAAGGATGTGGCTCACGATCAGCAGGTCCGGTGTTCGAATCCCATGCATGACAATATTTTACTTTTCTATGTTTTATCTGTCAAATCGGTTCTAGCGATTGCTAGACGCTAAGAAAAAATAAGTTTTATTTTGGGGTGTCTTGAAAGACGTAAATTTACATGTTATAACCTCTAAATTTGTGTTTTTGAAGATGCTCGTATATGTCAGGTTCAGGACACTTAAAATTACACGATATTTTCTAGGTGTGTTGTTTTCTTGAATGTTATCAACGTTTTCTATTGACAGTATCTAAGATTGATCATGTGTTTGACGTTCTTCCGTACTCTCACGCACTCAGATTTCTTTAAACTATTTCGAATCTTTAACATTATATTCCCTGGGAAATTATCTACTATTTTAGTTTAAAAAGCTATTTTAGTTTTTTTTTATTAGAAAAGCAAAACCAATATGCTTTTGAACTTCTAGTGAAAGTTTTTTTTCTGAAAATTGCCGAACAGTCTCACTTGAGGTTCGTTGAAAAGTTCTCAAACAATTCCTCCAAGAATTCTTACAACAACTTCTTTTGGGATTCTTGGTATGAATCAAATCAAAAACTCTTCTGAAGATTCTTCTCGAAATTTTTTGAAGAATTTCTTTAGAAATTCCTCCAGGGAGACTTTCAGGTAGTTCTCTGGAAATAGTTGAAGTTTCTCCCGATATTTCTTGCAGAGATTCCTTTGAAATTCCCTCTTGGGATTCAGGGATTCTCTTTGTTTTGAGAGTTAATCAGTTGTCCTATGGATTTTTTTAGAAAAAAATTCTTAGGATTTTTTTAGAAATTCGACCAAATTTACTTTTAGAAGACTAAGGTTTTCTATAGCTTCCTTTTGGAAAAAGAAATCTCTCACATATCACTGAGAAAATCCTCCATTGACTTTTTGCATTGACTTGTTCTATGTTTACTAGAGATTGCCCCAAGATGTTTTAGATTGTTAGATGTTAGATTCCTCTAGAAAACTTTTTAAAATTTCCTCATAAACTCCTCCTGAAAATCTTTAATTAGAAATTCCTTGAAAAAATTTTACAGGTCTTTCGTTAGAAAATGTGCCATTGATTTCATCTAAAATTTCTACAAAGGTTTTTTGAAAATTTCTTCATAAAACCTAGGAATTTATATTAGAAAATGATCCAGAGATTCCTTGAGAACCTTTTCCTAAGATTCCTTCGAAAATTATCTCAAGTACTATTTCAGAATTCCTGCAAGAATCACTCTCTGTTTTATATTAGAAATTCTTGCTGATATTTTCCTTAAATTTTCATTATTGTGCTGGTCCTAATAAAATTTTGAAATGCAAAATGTGTTCGACCTTATACTCATATAAGAGAAACAAATTTGGGAAAATTCTTGGGCGACTTCCATTGAAATTTCTAAAGAAAAACATGAATGAAAAACACTCTAAGAAGTTAAAAAAAATCGGGGCACTTTGTTAATGGAGACAACAAAATTCAACTTCTGAAGAAACTTTGAGAAATAAAATGAATTACTGCAAGCTTTGGCAAATTAACGATGTCCAATTGTCGTAAGGCGCCGATCTGGATGCTTGCCAAGAGCGCCATTGGACCACGCTACGGCTCTGATTATTATATCCTTACTCTGCATATAAATACGTAGTTAATACGTACTTCCACTTTAACTCTTATAAGTTTGTCATTTTTTAATTTATTAACAAGCTTTCAGCGGTTTTCTTCAACATTTTATTTTTAAAGATCGTGTTAGTTTTTTATTACATATCCAAAATATGAGGATTTTTCTTCAAATATATGTTGAAAGATTTGAAATTTGTGACGCAGATGGAAAAGTAGAAATAAATTTAAAAAATACGAACAAGCGATAAACATTATGAAAATCTGTTAGTTTTTATCTGCACTAACGAGATTTTCTGCCCCAGGCTAGCTCATCTCAGGACCCTCGTTTCCCCACTCTTTCAAAATAAGAAGTCACATTTTTTCGGGTGTGCAAATCGCCAGGTCCTCAGCAGAAAAAAATGCGATCTAACCATCACATCTACTAACTTATCTGAAACCAGTTTCAAAGAGAATCATGCTAAAATCAGCTGAACATTGCCAGCTCTATGATAATTAAATGAAAAGACAGATTATCTCGAGGATTATCTTGTTTTAAATGGATATTTAGGAGTAAGGGAAGAAAAGCTTTTACAAGTTTGGCCTAAGAGTAGTATATCGCTTACATATTCCTTCTGCCATTTCATCCAGATTTTTTCGGTATATTTTGAAATTCGTTTAATAACCTTCGGTTTCTTTTATAAAATTACTTCGAAAATTACTCTGAACATCCTCCGGCAATTCATTTGAAAGTATCTTGAGTGAATTTCTTTTTTAAATCGTTCAACAACTTTTTTTGTTGAATTCTGTCAGGTTTATCTTTGATTTTGTCGACAATACTTTTATAAATGTTTTGGGCAACTTCTTAGAACACTGTTGATTTAGCAATCTCTTTATATTTTTTTTCGGCAATTCCTTTGAGAAATTCTGTGGTTGTCTCCTTTGGAATTTCATTTATTTAATTTCTTTAGGAAATGCGTATGCAAATCCTTTGAATATGGGAACTTCTTCAGAAATTTCATAAAGTTTTTTTTAAACTTATTATTTTTTTTAAATCTAACTGCATATCTGCAATGTTTTTGTAGATTGTTTCTGATTTTTTTTTGATGTTTTTCATTCTTAATTAACTTGGAAACTACATCGGTAATTTCTAAGAGTTTCTTTTTAATCTCTTCTGGAAATTTAGGCAATTCTTTCGGGAATTGATTATGCAGTGTTTTTTTTTTCTAAAAATCCTTCAGCATTTCCATTGGAATATACATTTGTAGATCCAGTCAGATTTTTTTTTGTGAGTTTTGGATAATTTAATCAGAAGCTCCTTCGGTAATTCTTTTGGAAATTTCTTCAATAAGACTTCCAAATTTTGTCGGCAGTTGAGTAGCTCAGATACAAACGAGTGTCAGTGTCCTCTTTTTCGAATCTGAGTTGAGCATATAAAACAATCTTTTTTAATTTTGTTTTTTTCCTTAATAAGACATAAGTCGGTAAGAATTAGGGTAATTTGAGATACGTTTCGCACTTACAACGCTTTGTTATATTTAAGCACTTCAATTCCTTTAAAAAATTATTGAGACCACTCCATTGAAAATTTCTAGCATTTCTAGTGGAAATTCTTTGAGCAGTTGTTTCGCAATTTCTCTGGAAATCTCTTTATAATTCCCTTCAATAATTTCTTTGGAATTTATTCATAACTATCTTCAAAAACTGCTTTGTACGGTCGTCATTTCTTTTGCGATTCTTTTTTCCGGAAACAGCTTTTTGAGGTAATTTAGCAGTTTTATTTTTTTTGAGCTTTTTTCCGTTAAATCCTGTGGATATTCCTTCAGCAATTCCGTTTGAAACTCCTTCTGTTATTACTTTGGAAATTCCATCACAAAAGGCTTTAGGAATTCTCAAATTTCCCAGAGAACTACTGAAAGATTTCTCAGTGGTTTTTACAATAGTATTCTAAATAGAACTACTGTTAGATTTTTTTCAACGCGGCAGATCTAATGAAAGAATTTTCAAAGACTTTGCTGAAGAAATTGACAAATTCTCTACGGTATTGCCTGTAAAATTACCGAGGGAAATCGCGAATGTATGACCGATAACGTATTCAAAATAGTTGATGTAGACATTTTGAAAAACCGAGTGTGTTCCCAAAACGATTCCGAAGAAAATTGCGAAAAATAATGCTAAACAAATCCCTAAAAGTGTACAGAATTATTTAGAGGATAATCATTTCAAGTGTAGAATCATGGCCTACATGGCTGGCGATTTGGAATCGTTCTTTGTTCTATATTTGAGCAAAGTCGCTGGCTTCATACATCTCATGGTAACTGAAAATCACTCACGCATTAATTTTCAAATGTACTTTGAAAAGAATTTTTGGATTTTATTTTTTTTTTTGAAAAAAATTAATATAGGGTAATTTTCCAATTATTGCACGCCTAAAAAATCGCCAATTGTTGCACACCTCATAAGAATAACATGGAGTGTGCAATAATAGGCGAGTTTTTAGCCGTGCAACAATTGGAGATTTACCCTACATATCTGCAGGTTTTTTTTTTGAAAATTGAGCATAAATTTGAAATAATCGACTCGTACACTCGCCAATAACACGCATTTCATCAATTTGATGATATTACTAAATTCTGATCTTCGAAGGTTTGGATTTTTTTAACCACAAGACAAGATATTTGAATTTTATAAAAGCCTTTGTTTAAAACAGAGTAAAACTTGATTTTCAACTATAATTGAAATAGTTTAAAATTGTTTGGAGTACGACTCCGAAATTAGCACGTGATTATGCAATAAATATATTGCATTTTGCAGTTATAATTAGGTTGTTGATAGAAATTCATGATTTTCATTTCACTTAGTAATCTACCCACCCAATCAATCTACACGTATAATGAAGTTTATGTTTATGTTATACGTACTTTTATGCGGTAATGTTACATTGCATAAGATGCAGTAAAAGTGCCTTATGCGTACAAAAGTGGAGGCGCTATACGTGCATTGACGGAAAAATAATAACGCTATATGACTTTAGGCGATATCTTATGCAATGCACGGTGTGCACTATTGCGACGTAATATATCATCTTATGCAACTTTATAATATTCGAAAAAAAAAACAATTCTTGTCACCTCAGTATCGAACTAAGAACCTTTGGATTTTCGAGCCACACTTCACACTGAACACCAAACACTACTTATGAATCAAACTGATTAAATGTCATGACCTTTTAACTCACCTCAGTGTTGGACACTGGGATACACTTGGTTTCCGTGCGCTATCTAGAGCTCAAAATGACGAAACGTGATTTCCCGCACAGTTATCACTACCTCTCTCTTGCTAGCACCATCCATTATAAATTATCAGGTCATTAAAACAAAAATGATAACTTCATAACTTATTTTGTAACCATAATTATGACTGTTAACTTTCTTGTAGCTTTTTGGCACTCCAACAGCACCTCTTTCATTGTTATCACATATCACATCGCAATATACCAACGTTAACGATTCTAGCTTATGCGAGTTTGTATGCACATTTTAACGAGTTTATTTTTACTTTTATGCGATTTAGCTTGTACACCAATGCTAGTTTCAGTGACATAATAAGAAAAGTACCAAGCGAAGTCGTATAATCATCGCAGTGCGCAATTATGCGAATTCAATTGACACTTTGCGAGCCCGCTCGAACTCTTTTGCAAATAAATTAAGTTCGTCGCAATAAAACATTAAAATATCGTCTACTACGAAGTATTTATACATTATAAAAGTTATTTTGCACTCTTATATAATTACACCAGATACATCGCAATAAGTTCAATAAAAACATCATATGCGATGGAAATTGTCATTCAGCCGTATATATATGCGATAGTGAGTTAAAATAGTACTTTTCACTCCGTACAGCGTACATCCTTATGCGATTTCTGGTTGTCTGGGTAGTTTTACTTATCCAAACTAACAGATTTTTTGTCCACTGCGGGAGTGGGGGTGATTGTGATAGTCTAGTATGCTTCACATTCGGACAGCATCGACGTTTAATCCACGATGCCACAAAGCTGTACATTGAATCCAAATTCAAATTTTCAAAAATTCTTCAAAATTTAAAAACGTTCAAAAATTTCCAAGTCTCAAAGCATTTTCGAAGGAATTCTCAGAATTATTGCTGGAGGAATTCTGAAAAAATGCTAAAGAAAAAATAATCACCGAGGAAAATCCCATTGATTTGGCAATCAAATCATTGAAAATTCAAGAGGAGTTACAAAGAAAATTTAAAAAGAAATTGCTTTTAGAATATCCAATTGAATTGTAGATAAAATTCCCAAAGCGAATATCGACGAAATAATTGAATGAGTTGCCGAAAAAAATCAAGAAAGTACCGAAGGAGTTACCTAAGACATAACCAATGGGAATAACATATAAAACTCCTAAAAAGTTTCCAACGAATTTGCCGAAAGAATCCTAAACCACAGGATAAACTTCATACAATTTAAAAGAAACTTCAAAAAAAGAGAAATGTCGAAGATATTCTCAAAATATAAAAAGGAATTGCTAAAGGAAATCTGAAAGGAATGGTCGTAATATTGAAATACATCTAAGAAGAATTAAAAAAAAAAAACAAAGATATAGCCAGACATTCTGCACAAGTTGCCGATAGAATTATCAAAGAAATTTGCACGAAATTGCCGAAAGAATTCCCAAAGCCGATGTTGAAGAAATTACCCAAGAAATTTTAAAAAGTTGTCTAAATAATTTCCAAATTTATTTTCAGTGCAAAAAATCTTTGGATATCAAAACTAAAACTTAATGACATTGATGTAATAAATCTAGCTTTTTTCAAGAAAGATCCCAAAGGTGTCAATCCATCATAACTTTTTTCAATGTTCAAAAAGTACCTATGTTTTAACAACTTGTAGAGCATTAATATATTGGTAATGAACGTTCAAAGTTTCATTTAATTCGGTTCACAGGTTTTCAAGATTTAGCTTCGCGAAAGATTAACCAGTTGAGCTTGAATTTGTCCCATTGATTGACAAACAAATTGATTGACAAACAATTAAAATTTGATATATTTGCCCATGTAACGCTGTAAAGTCAAATAGGCTAAATAAAACAAAAATAAATAAAATAAAATCATATGACACGTTCCACGCACTTCTACACCGCGGTTTTTGAACTTCGTTGAACAATATTTCAGTACTCCTTCTGTTTATTTTGATTATTTTTGCACCAAAATGAAGATAATTACTTATACCGTTCAAATAGTACTTAAAATTTTGAAAAATGTTTCGGAAAAATAGTTAATTTGTTGGCGTAAAGTCAAAAATTGTCATTTTTTGCGATGGTGTCCCGTTACGCTCTATTTCTTAATATATATTGAGATAAAAAGTTGAAATTTTCGTTTACAAAGCATGAAATGAATCTTCTAATCAAATCTGATAGTTTGATATAGCGGTTGGCATGTATTTAACAACATTACAATTTTTGGAAACAAAAGTTTGATTCTCGCACAAAACGTAACGCGTGGAATGTGTCATATAGGTTTTATGACAGTTTCCAAAACCTCGCCGAAATATGTTGGACTTAAAATTGTTTCTTAAGAATAGTCTTATTTTAAGATATTGATTTAAAAATTTGTTCCACCAACTCCAACGTGCTCCACCAAACCGGGGGTCTTCTAAAAAGCCTCTCGATTATCGCGAACAAAAGCACTTCCAGCATCCGCTTTCCCATTTAATCGCCTTCCTTTCGGCAAGAGGGATGTGGGGCTAGAGGGAGGCTCACAAGGAGCTTTTCCAATTTAGAATGTAACGACTCGGCGCAGTGCAGTGGGTGCGCGAGGAAAGTGAGAACTGGAGGGAAAAAAGTTTCTCGAATTGTTTTCTCCCCCGGTCTCAGCAGCGCCGCGGCAGCGGCAGGAGCGTACCCTCTGGTTACATCAAGCGGGTTACGTACGTACGGTGGTGCCATACACCGGCAAGCAGTCAAGTCAGTGCCGGCAAGCAGACCCCCGGAGGAAACCGGAAACCTTTTTCCTCATTTCAGAGCTACTGAGCTAAACGTTTTCTGCGGATTTCGAAATGGGTCGGTTGGCTCGGCTCGGCTCGCTGGCTGGTTGATGTTTCTTGATGGCAGGTTTCTTTCCTAGCGCTAGCCGGCTGGCGCGGGCTGACTGGCGCCGTCGTCGGGAGAGTGGTTCCTTCTGTGAGCTGAACTAGGCACAGAGGTCTACAAGAAACAGGCTTTCCCAATATGGCAAGACATCCCAAGAACTAACGGGGATGAAAGCGGGAAATGTGTGTTTCAATAGGACTTGGAGCTGTTTCTGAGCTAATGTAACGAGCAAACGTACCGGATCCGGAAAATGATTTTGATGAGTTGTACGATTCAATTTTGGATTCGGTTGATGGGACGAGGAAAGCAGGATATCCTGCTTGGCTGATGGTGTGTCGAAAAGTAGCATACTTCTTTTGTAACAATAAAAGCTAGAGAAAATCCGGTAACAAATGAAAACGGATTTGATGTGAACTTCGCTGTGCCAATTTTCCCAATAGCAAATTCATCAATGTACTCGTGGGATGTTTTTCGCCCTTGGGTTTGAAAGATTGCGGATTCATATCGGAGCGAAGCATGATATTGGTTTTCAAAGTGAGCTTTTAAAGACCAGACTTTTTGTCATATTCTTCTTCTTGGCACAGCGCCTTATCTAAAACGCACCTGAACTAAGTGTTTTTTGAAACCTCACAATTTATAACTGAAATGCAATTGAATTGTACACAAACGCATTCTAGAATTTAATTGATTTCTAAAAGTACCCAGGTAACCAATAAGCAGTTGAAATTGCATTTATACATCACTATATGTGCATTTACTGCAGGTCATTTAAAGCTTATCTGCTGTATATGCATCATAGGTGCTGATTAAGTGCAGGTTTTGACTCAATATATGGCTGATTAAATGCTTATCCCTCCTATCCCCCAAATTGTCGAACATAAAAACAAAAATATTTCCCCTGCTCATTTTAGCCCCTTCAAATTCTTCCCTTATTCTTTTCATTTTCTCTCACTCTCACTCTTCTGTGTAACTTTTGAGGCTGTCGTTTTTTTTGCATTTTTTTTTTAAGACACAGACACATTTCATGCTTCCAGTGAGCTATTTGCTCTTTGAAGGAAGCACGACAAAAGACAACGGACTAGCATGCAACGCCCAGTGGCACAGCCGAAAACTTTTTCTGACAGCTGCGGCGGGAATCGAACCCGCGCTTCTTAGCACGATGCGACTAAAGGCTTGGTGACCTTAGCCGCACGACCACGAAGCCACACAACATTTTTTTGTTTTTCTGCTGATCCCGTTGAAATTGGGATTCGATCTGTTAATTCTCTGGTTAATGATGGTGCCCACCGCTAAGGAAAAGCAATAAATGATCAGATAATGAGCGTTTATTTTTTTTTTATCTATATGTATTAGGCTTGAGTACCACATCGGCAGTGAATTCGCTGAGCCTCGGAAAACGGTTCGGACAAGTGCCCAGACAACCAGGAGTCGTATAAAGTACATCGTATAAAGTACTATTTTATGTCACTATCGCATACATATATGTACGGCTGACTGACAATTTTCATCCCATATGATGTTATTTTTTGAACTTATTACGATGTATCAGGTATCTCGCAAAAGAGTGCGAGCGAACTCGCAAAGTGTCAAATGAATTCGCATAATTGCGTACTGCGATGATTATACGACTTCACTTGGTACTTTCTTGTTGTGTCAGTTTACCTCGCATTGGTGTATGGATGAAATCACATAAAAGTACAAATATACTCGTTAAAGTGTGCATACAAACTCGCATAAGCTAGATGCGTTTATGTTGACATAATGCGATTTGATAAGTGATAACAATTAAAGAGTTTCTTTTGCACTGTGGATGCAGTGCCAAAAAGCTACAAGAAAGTGAACAGCCATAATTATGGTAGCAAAGTTATCAAGATAGTCAACAATGGGAGAAGCTGGCCTGAGAGGGGCAGTGAAAACTGTACGGAAAATGGTGCTTCGTCGTTTTTGGCCTGCCAAGCACGCATAGCGCAAGTGAACCAAGTGCATTCCAATAAACACTGAGATGAATTAGAATATCATGATCATTAATCAGCTTGTTCCATAAGTAGCGTTTGGTATTGTGTGTGAAGTGTGGCTCGACAATCCAGAGGTCATTAGTTCGATATCGATATTAGATCTGAAAGTTTGCCGGATATATAATATCTCGTTTTTAAATATTGATGTTTTTATACCTAAAACATTTTGAAAGAGAAGCAATTCTTTATTCCGGAGTTATCCTGCCACTAGATCCTCACGGATCATTTTTAAACTGAGAGTTCTATGTGCTCATACAACTATAGGTCTACTGAAAGAAAATATATTACATATAATGGTTTCTCGGAATAAATCTTCGGAAATATCTTTGAAGGCCCTATATTAATCTTGGGAAGAATTCCCAAAATATTCCGGTAAAATAACGAAATCCCTGCAGGTGTCAATGAAGGAGTTTTGGTAATAATTTCTAAAAGAAACCGATGAAAAAATTAAGGGTGAAATTCTTGTCGCATTTTGAAGGAAACATTGAAAAAATCGTAGAATTCCAGAATCCCAGGGGAAATACCTGCAAGGTATCTCTAAAATAATTCTGGGTAGAATTCATGGAGCAATTCTTAGATGAACACTTGTACCCTAGAGGAACTTCCGGAGGAATTCGTTGAGGAATTTCCGGAGGAATTTCTAGAGGAATTTCCTAGAGAGATTTCCGGAGGAATTTCCTAGAGAAATTTCCGGAGGAATTTCTAGACGAATTTCTGGAGGAATTTCTAGAGGAATTCCAAGAGGAATTTCCGGAGGAATTCCTAGAGGAATTTCCGGAGGAATTCCTAGAGGAATTTCCGGAGGAATTCTTAGAGGAATTTCCGGAGGAATTCCTAGAGGAATTTCCGGAGGAACTTCTAGAGGAATTTCCGGAGAACGAAGGAATTCTTAAAGGAATTTCCGGAGGAATTCCTGGAGAAATTTCCGGAGGAATTCCCAGAGGAATTTCCGGAGGAAATTCCAGAGGAATTTCCGGAGGAATTTCCAGAGAAACTCCTAGAGGAATTTCCGGAGGAATTCTTGGAGGAATTTCCGGAGTAATTCCTAGAGAAATTTCCGGAGGAATTTCCGGAGGAATTCCTAGACGAATTTCCGGAGGAATTCCTAGACGAATTTCCGGAGGAATTCCTAGACGAATTTCCGGAGGAATTCCTAGACGAATTTCCGGAGGAATTCCTAGACGAATTTCCGGAGGAATTCCTAGACGAATTTCCGGAGGAATTCCTACAGGAATTTCCGGAGCAATTCCTAGAGGAATTTCCGGAGCAATTCCTAGAGGAATTTCCGGAGCAATTCCTAGAGGAATTTCCGGAGCAATTCCTAGAGGAATTTCCGGAGCAATTCCTAGAGGAATTTCCGGAGCAATTCCTAGAGGAATTTCCGGAGCAATTCCTAGAGGAATTTCCGGAGCAATTCCTAGAGGAATTTCCGGAGCAATTCCTAGAGGAATTTCCGGAGCAATTCCTAGAGGAATTTCCGGAGGAATTCCTAGAGGAATTTCCGGAGGAATTTCTAGAGGAATTTCCGGAGCAATTCCTAGAGGAATTTCCAGAGGAATTCCTAGAGGAATTTCCGGAGGAATTTCTAGAGGAATTTCCGGAGGAATTCCTAGAGGAATTTCCGGAGGAATTCCTAGAGGAATTGCCGGAGGAATTCCTAGAGGAATTTCCGGAGGAATTCCTAGAGGAATTTCCGGAGGAATTCCTAGAGGAATTTCCGGAGGAATTCCTAGAGGAATTGCCGGAGGAATTCCTAGAGGAATTTCCGGAGGAATTCCTAGAGGAATTTCCGGAGGAATTCCTAGAGGAATTGCCGGAGGAATTCCTAGAGGAATTTCCGGAGGAATTCCTAGAGGAATTTCCGGAGGAATTCCTAGAGGAATTTCCGGAGGAATTCCTAGAGGAATTTCCGGAGGAATTCCTAGAGGAATTTCCGGAGGAATTCCTAGAGGAATTTCCGGAGGAATTCCTAGAGGAATTTCCGGAGGAATTCCTAGAGGAATTTCCGGAGGAATTCCTAGAGGAATTTCCGGAGGAATTCCTAGAGAATTTTCCGGAGGAATTCCTAGAGGAATTTCCGGAGGAATTCCTAGAGGAATTTCCGGAGGAATTCCTAGAGAATTTTCCGGAGGAATTCCTAGAGGAACTTCTGGAGGAATTCCTAGAGGAATTTCCGGAGGAATTCCTAGAGGAATTTCCGGGGGAATTCCTAGACGAATTTCCGGAGGAATTTCTAGACGAATTTCCGGAGGAATTCCTAGACGAATTTCCGGAGGAATTCCTAGACGAATTTCCGGAGGAATTCCTAAACGAATTTCCGGAGGAATTCCTAGACGAATTTCCGGAGGAATTCCTAGACGAATTTCCGGAGGAATTCCTAGACGAATTTCCGGAGGAATTCCTAGACGAATTTCCGGAGGAATTGCTAGACGAATTTCCGGAGGAATTCCTAGAGGAATTTCCGGAGGAATTTCTAGAGGAATTTCCGGAGGAATTCCTAGAGGAATTTCCGGAGGAATTCCTAGAGAAATTTCCGGAGCAATTCCTAGAGGAATTTCCGGAGCAATTCCTAGAGGAATTTCCGGAGCAATTCCTAGAGGAATTTCCGGAGCAATTCCTAGAGGAATTTCCGGAGCAATTCCTAGACGAATTTCCGGAGCAATTCCTAGAGGAATTTCCGTAGCAATTCCTAGAGGAATTTCCGGAGGAATTCCTAGAGGAATTTCCGGAGGAATTCCTAGAGGAATTTCCGGAGGAATTCCTAGAGGAATTTCCGGAGGAATTCCTAGAGAAATTTCCGGAGGAATTCCTAGAGGAAGTTCTGGAGGAATTCCTAGAGGAACTTCTGGAGGAATTCCTAGAGGAACTTCTGGAGGAATTCTTAGAGGAACTTCTGGAGGAATTCCTAGAGGAACTTCTGGAGGAATTCCTAGAGGAATTTCCGGAGCAATTCCTAGAGGAATTTCCGGAGCAATTCCTAGAGGAATTTCCGGAGCAATTCCTAGAGGAATTTCCGCAGCAATTCCTAGTGGAATTTCCGGAGCAATTCCTAGAGGAATTTCCGAAGCAATTCCTAGAGGAATTTCCGGAGCAATTCCTAGAGGAATTTCCGGAGCAATTCCTAGAGGAATTTCCGGAGCAATTCCTAGAGGAATTTCCGGAGGAATTCCTAGAGGAAGTCCCGGAGGAATTCCTAGAGGAAGTCCCGGAGGAATTCCTAGAGGAAGTTCTGGAGGAATTCCTAGAGGAACTCCCGGAGGAATTCCTAGAGGAACTCCCGGAGGAATTCCTAGACGAATTTCCGGAGGAATTCCTAGACGAATTTCCGGAGGAATTCCTAGACGAATTTCCGGAGGAATTGCTAGACGAATTTCCGGAGGAATTCCTAGAGGAATTTCCGGAGGAATTTCTAGAGGAATTTCCGGAGGAATTCCTAGAGGAATTTCCGGAGGAATTCCTAGAGAAATTTCCGGAGCAATTCCTAGAGGAATTTCCGGAGCAATTCCTAGAGGAATTTCCGGAGCAATTCCTAGAGGAATTTCCGGAGCAATTCCTAGAGGAATTTCCGGAGCAATTCCTAGACGAATTTCCGGAGCAATTCCTAGAGGAATTTCCGTAGCAATTCCTAGAGGAATTTCCGGAGGAATTCCTAGAGGAATTTCCGGAGGAATTCCTAGAGGAATTTCCGGAGGAATTCCTAGAGGAATTTCCGGAGGAATTCCTAGAGAAATTTCCGGAGGAATTCCTAGAGGAAGTTCTGGAGGAATTCCTAGAGGAACTTCTGGAGGAATTCCTAGAGGAACTTCTGGAGGAATTCTTAGAGGAACTTCTGGAGGAATTCCTAGAGGAACTTCTGGAGGAATTCCTAGAGGAATTTCCGGAGCAATTCCTAGAGGAATTTCCGGAGCAATTCCTAGAGGAATTTCCGGAGCAATTCCTAGAGGAATTTCCGCAGCAATTCCTAGTGGAATTTCCGGAGCAATTCCTAGAGGAATTTCCGAAGCAATTCCTAGAGGAATTTCCGGAGCAATTCCTAGAGGAATTTCCGGAGCAATTCCTAGAGGAATTTCCGGAGCAATTCCTAGAGGAATTTCCGGAGGAATTCCTAGAGGAAGTCCCGGAGGAATTCCTAGAGGAAGTCCCGGAGGAATTCCTAGAGGAAGTTCTGGAGGAATTCCTAGAGGAACTCCCGGAGGAATTCCTAGAGGAACTCCCGGAGGAATTCCTAGACGAATTTCCGGAGGAATTCCTAGACGAATTTCCGGAGGAATTCCTAGACGAATTTCCGGAGGAATTGCTAGACGAATTTCCGGAGGAATTCCTAGAGGAATTTCCGGAGGAATTTCTAGAGGAATTTCCGGAGGAATTCCTAGAGGAATTTCCGGAGGATTTCCTAGAGAAATTTCCGGAGCAATTCCTAGAGGAATTTCCGGAGCAATTCCTAGAGGAATTTCCGGAGCAATTCCTAGAGGAATTTCCGGAGCAATTCCTAGAGGAATTTCCGGAGCAATTCCTAGAGGAATTTCCGGAGCAATTCCTAGACGAATTTCCGGAGCAATTCCTAGAGGAATTTCCGTAGCAATTCCTAGAGGAATTTCCGTAGCAATTCCTAGAGGAATTTCCGGAGGAATTCCTAGAGGAATTTCCGGAGGAATTCCTAGAGGAATTTCCGGAGGAATTCCTAGAGAAATTTCCGGAGGAATTCCTAGAGAAATTTCCGGAGGAATTCCTAGAGGAACTTCTGGAGGAATTCCTAGAGGAACTTCTGGAGGAATTCCTAGAGGAACTTCTGGAGGAATTCCTAGAGGAACTTCTGGAGGAATTCCTAGAGGAACTTCTGGAGGAATTCCTAGAGGAATTTCCGGAGCAATTCCTAGAGGAATTTCCGGAGCAATTCCTAGAGGAATTTCCGGAGCAATTCCTAGAGGAATTTCCGCAGCAATTCCTAGTGGAATTTCCGGAGCAATTCCTAGAGGAATTTCCGGAGCAATTCCTAGAGGAATTTCCGGAGCAATTCCTAGAGGAATTTCCGGAGCAATTCCTAGAGGAATTTCCGGAGGAATTCCTAGAGGAATTTCCGGAGGAATTCCTAGAGGAATTTCCGGAGGAATTCCTAGAGGAATTTCCGGAGGAATTCCTAGAGGAAGTCCCGGAGGAATTCCTAGAGGAAGTTCTGGAGGAATTCCTAGAGGAACTCCCGGAGGAATTCCTAGAGGAATTTCCAGAGGAATTCCTAGAGGAATTTCCGGAGGAATTCCTAGAGGAATATTCCGTAGGAATTCCTAGAGGAATATTCCATAGGAATTCCTAGAGGAATTTCCGGAGGGATTCCTAGAGGAATTTCTGGAGGAATTCCTTGAGGAATTTCCGGAGGACGAAGGAATTCCTAGAGGAATTTCTGGAGGAATTTCTAGAGGAATTTCCGGAGAAATTCCTACAGTGAGGATATTGCATCTCCGAAAATCATACGAATGGAATTTACTATGATTTTTTGTCACAAGAATTTCTTGTGAAAATCATAGCTATGAACTGTGATATTGGATTCAAAGCGCCAACTTAAAGCCAATATAAGTTTCTGTTGGTTTTTGGCTATGACATTTCATGATATATCTTATGATTTTCATACGAAACTTCTTATGAGATTTTTCATGCGATAAGTCTTATGGAATTCTCTGCTCAGTATATGAAAAGCATACAAGCACTATGAAATGAAGAACAAAAAGTAAAAATAACCGACTCATAAGATGTAAACTATGAAAACCATACGTACAGTATCCTCAGTGTAGAGGAATTTCCGGAGGAATTTTCAGAGAAATTCCTAGAGGAATTTCCGGAGAAATTCCTGGAGGATCTCTCGGAGGGACCCCTGGAAGAACTCCCGGAGGAACCTTTGGAGGAACTCCAAGGAGATGGATATGAAATCCAGTGTGTAAACAAGGTTCCTCTCACTAAACTGTCAAAATTGACTGCTAAAATCGACCACTCTTCTGCTGTCGATTTCTGTGATAGCTTTTCTGCTCGACTCGATAGTGATAGCATGCGACCCGATTTAATCTTCTCGAGTTTTAAAATTAGGGGGCTATTTCCAAACTGTTTAGGATGCAGAAACACTTCTATCTATTCATTCATATCATGAAATATAAATTCAATGTGCTTTGTTACAGATGGTCAGACGGGTCGATTAACAGCTGTCCAGAAGTGTCTTTCACGAACATTGTAGCAATCATCTTTGCGGCTTTCTCGCCTTCGTCTGCTAGGGAGTCCGCCTACGCTCTTTTGTCTCATCGCCTACATGAGAGCTTCACTTCCTTCTCGAGAGCCGAATAGCGCAGATGGGCTACGGCTTTGGCTCCTCGTGTTTTCGCTCACTCTATCGCGGCTTTGGCGTTCCTTCGCTCCTCTATCGTCCTCCAGGTGTCATCTGTGATCCACTGCTTTCTCTGGGTGCATAGTTCACATAAATTGTTCTCGTCGGTAGTGACGAATTACCCAACATAAACGAGCCCAATTTTCGATTTTCATTTCATTACAAATCATCCAACCTCTCACATAGTTGGATAGATTTTAGTTCTGACAAACGAAAATCAGAGAAACAACCTGGAGCACATCCCCGCCATAAGAGTCAAATTCCTTCGAGCGGCAAACGTTCGTTTGCGAAAGAAATCAAGCTGACTTTCACTTTGTGCGAGCAACGACTTCTGTCACCGCCAAGTTCCCCTTAAGCGACGAATGGTGGCCTAAAAAGCAGCTGATATGGCGACCGTTTATAGCGGTGCCTGTATGTATATATAGAGCCAACCATGTAATTGAATCAAGTTTCTGGTTGACGTTGTCACACGGAATGCCGAATGAGCGGGGTAAAAGGTGAAGTTTTCCAACTATTTCTTCTGTGTCTTAAATTACCCTTCGAGCACGCCCGCGCGGCTTTAGGACAGAAGGTCGAAGGACAAATGGTCGAAGGACAAAAGGTCGAAGGACAAAAGGTCGAATGGACAAAAGGTCGAATGGACAAAAGGTCGAATGGACAAAAGGTCGAATGGACAAAAGGTCGAATGGACAAAAGGTCGAATGGACAAAAGGTCGAATGGACAAAAGGTCGAATGGACAAAAGGTCGAATGGACAAAAGGTCGAAGGGACAAAAGGTCGAAGGGACAAAAGGTCGAATGGGACAAAAGGTCGAATGGTTCATGTTCTTGCTCATTGAGAGAAACATTATGGTGCTTTTATAGTAATCATATATATTTCAGCCACTGACATTTCTATAGGAAATTTTTCCTTCTTTTGTTTATAGGCTATTCTTTCAAGTTGTGTTGGTGTAGTATTTAATGGCAATTTAGTTTGATGTTTTGTTCAGTAATTTTTCCTTCTTAAATTTATAGGCTGTTCTTTTAAGTTTTGTTACTGAATAATTTATCGACTATTTAGGTACTTATAATTTATTCAGAAATTTTGCCTTCTTTAATTCAATAGCTGTTCTTTCTATCTCTACTGCAGAAAAAAAATACTACTTTTGTGATTAGTGATCATCCGGGATGATTCATCCCCTCTTGGATTTATAGGTAGTTCCGACGAATCACACTGTATAAGTATAAATAATTTCTTCGAATTTCGACTGCTGATGATTATGTTGGGAGGTATGGCGTTCAGTCTTTGCAAGAATAACTCAAAAACGGATTCTTAAGCTTTCATAAGTTATTCCTCCAAAGATTGAAAGCCATACCTCCCAGCCCGTGAACCGTATAGTACATTTTTTTCATTATAGGATTTTGGAGGCATTCCAAAGAGCTTCAGAGCATTTTTCGGCGGATTTCACAAACGTTACGGAGGCGTTATGTGGCGTTTTTGGGGGTTTCGGAGGGCCTGAGGTGCGTTACATGGGGTTTCTGGGGGTATTAGGGGGATTTCGGAGGCATTCCAAAGAGCTTTCGAGCATTTTTCGGCGGATTTCAGAAACGTTACATGCCGTTTTCTGGGGTTTCGGAGGGTCTGAGGTGCGTTACATGGGGTTTCTGGGGGTTTTAGGGGGATTTTGGAGGCATTCCAAAGAGCTTCAGAGAATTTTTGGCGGATTTCATAAACGTTACGGAAGCGTTACATAGCGTTTTCAGGGGTTTCGGAGGGTCTGAGGTGCGTAACATGGGGTTTCTGGGTCTTTAAGGGGGATTTTGGAGGCATTCCAAAGAGCTTCAGAGCATTTTCGGCGGATTTCAGAAACGTTACGCAGGCGTTATATGCCGTTTTCTGGGGTTTCGGAGGGTCTGAGGTGCGTTACATGGGGTTTCTGGGGGTATCAGGGGGATTTTGGAGGCATTCCAAAGAGCTTCAGAGAATTTTCGGCGGATTCCAGAAACGTTACGAAGGCGTTACATGCCGTTTTCTGGGGTTTTGGAGGGTCTGAGGTGCGTTACATGGGGTTTCTGGGGGTATTAGGGGGATTTAGGAGGCATTCCAAAGAGCTTCAGAGCATTTTTCGGCGGATTTCAGAAACGTTACGAAGGCGTTACATGCAGTTTTCTGGGGTTTCAGAGGGTCTGAGGTGCGTTACATGGGGTTTCCGGGGGTTTTAGGGGGATTTTGGAGGCATTCCAAAGAGCTTCAGACAATTTTCGGCGGATTTCACAAACGTTACGGAAGCGTTACATAGCGTTTTCAGGGGTTTCGGAAGGTCTGAGGAGCGTTACATGGGGTTTCTGGGGGTTTAAGGGGGATTTTGGAGGCATTCCAAAGAGCTTCAGAGCATTTTCGGCGGATTTCAGAAACGTTACGAAGGCGTTACATGCCGTTTTCTGGGGTTTCAGAGGGTCTGAGGTGCGTTACATGGGGTTTCTGGGGTTTTAAGGGGGATTTAGGAGGCATTCCAAAGAGCTTCAAAGCATTTTCGGCGGATTTCACTTTCATGAATAACATTACTTTATATCCTTCTATAGTCTAGTTTACGAAACGACAGCAGTGTTGATATTGATATTAACACTCACGGGCTTGGGCGCAACCTCCTGTCAAATTTTCATTCATGGAATAAGCGATCAGCTGATCCAAAACGTCTCGTAAAATGGCTCATTGGCTTCTACTTTCTATCATTCTAGGCATCTATTTCGAATTGCAATGCGGTAGTAAATAGCTGCATATAAGCTAATTGTCGTTTTACTGACCACTTTATCATGTCTTCCAAATTGTCTACTGTCAATTATACCTTTTGTTCTATTCGACCTTTTGTCCATTCGACCTATTGTCCATTCGACCTTATGTCCATTCGACCTTTTGTCCATTCGACCTTTTGTCCATTCGACCTTTTGTCCATTCGACCTTTTGTCCATTCGACCTTTTGTCCATTCGACCTTTTGTCCATTCGACCTTTTGTCTATTCGACCTTTTGTCTATTCGACCTTTTGTCCATTCGACCTTTTGTCCATTCGACCTTTTGTCCTTCGACCTTTTGTCCTTCGACCTTATGTCTTTCGACCTTTTGTCATAGATTCGTTTTTTTACGACTTCGGATCTGTTCTAAGAAACCGAACCAAAGGTGTGCGCCGTGAAGGCAGAGATGATGATTTATTTGTTTTTGACAAATAGGGTTGACCTAGATCTGTTACCGGTATTTATTGGAGCGATAAGTCCCGGGCTGGATTGGCTGTGAGATGTTGGAAATTGAATTTAGAGCTCTACCGTTGTCGTCGTCGTCGTCGTCAGTGCAGACATCAAGCTGGGGGAGGCAAATTGATTTGCTCACAGCCATGTCTGCTGTCAGCAACCTCATTTGTTCATTTGGATTCAGATGGCAATGATGAGTTTTGTAGGAGTAAATCAGTGGGGTTCTCCTGACATAACAGCTGGGATGGTAGATCCATTTTATTATAGTTTTTTTCCTTCTGACAAAACGTTAAAACTTGGAAAAACATAACATCAATTTGAACACCAATCAAAACATATTTTATGGTTCAATATTTACGAACTAACAATGTATGTATTAACGTGGTTCAAAAATTCGTTTTTGCTCCACACCGCTTATTCAATTCCTAGCTAGATTATATGCCTTCTCCCAAAATTTGAGCTCATTTGGTTGGAAATTGTGACTGCACAAGCCCTTCAAAGTTTGTATGGGATTTACTATGGGAAAACGATGTTTTTCATTCAATAGACCGTAGCATTTCCCCAAGTGCCCTAGTGGGTTAATTGACCCTTGCTAGTCCTAGGCTTATCTATCAGCTACGACTTTGCCGAAGACCGCCTTTAAATCGGGCGCCTCATTAATTAGTTACCGATTTTTATCCACAATCGAAATCTTTACTCATAATGGTTAAACTATTCGGTGGGCATCACTGCATTTTGCAGTGGAACATAGTACCCGAGCAGGAGAAAATAGCTGAAGAATAACTAACTCAGGTATGGAAAACCGTACCTGAATGAGGTATTAAGTAGCCCTGCATAAGAGGTAAAATATCTAAAATAATAACTGGTGTGTATTCTGTGCATAACGCGTGAATAATGACATCAGTTACGGTAATACCTAAATAATAATAGGCGATTTTATAATACAAATAGCGATTTTTCCATAATTGAATAATACCTCAAGCAGTCCTCAACACTAAACCAATAACTCGTTGGTCAATACCTACAAAATACCAAAATAAGTTATTTTCAATACCTGGGTAACCGACCAATACCTTGTCTTGGTATGATACCTGACTTTGGTATGCTCCAGCTACGTGGCAGTTATTCATTCCTGCTCGGGTAGCCATGATTTCAGTGTGCTATCTTTGGCGCCATATGCAGCAATGCCTGCTAGGAAGCTGTAGGATCACTGTTAAAGTTTGTCCAGTTGGATACAAATCGATAACTAATTAATGAGGCGTTCGATTTAAATGCGGTCTTCGGCAAGGTTATAGCTGATAGAGTAGCCAAGGATTACCAAGGGTCGACTAACCCACTAGGGAAGTTGGGGAAATGCTACGGGAGATTGAATGAAAAACATCGTTTTCCCATAGTAATTCCCATACAAACTTGGAAGGGCTTGTGCAGTCTCAATTTTTAACCAAATGAGCTCAAATTTTGGGAGAAGGCATACAATCTGGCTAGGAATCGTATAAGCGGTGTGGAGCAAAAACGATTTTTTTGAACCACGCTAGTATGTATTGTCGTATCGTAGAAAAATACACGTTAATCAATGAATTCCATCGAATTTGAAGCAACAATCGGCGCGACTAGGGTTTTTTGCTCGTTATTTGTTCCTCATATAAACAAAATGACCCGAAACAGTCGATTTGGTTTTCTCTCTTCCGACAAAACCACCCATAGAAATCCACCATCGACCCACCGCAATCAAACTGGTTGATTGCCTTATCATGTCATCAAAGTGATGTTATTTCGAGAAAATAAAATTTCAAACCAATCCTGTTTCTGACCGGGTTTCCCCGGAAAATTCCGCTCCCGAAATGTCTGCACTATAGCGTATTTAAGAGTGTCCTGACTCTCGATGGTAATCTTTTTTCCCCGTCGCCGTCAGTTTCACTTCAAAACGACCAGAAGGCGTTTATTACCCCTCCAGGAAAAGGAAAAATCTCCCTCCGTCCCCAAAGCGAAAACCATCGTCGTACCGTCATTTGCAAGTTTGATAATAAACGGTGAAAAAATATTGAACCAGGCAGACGAATAAAATGGATAAACCAACAATTCTCGACCTCTCGGTGTCTAGATAGGTGGTGGACTTGCTTTGGATGAGCGGTTTTCCGTTTTTATTTTCTGTCTGTTTCCCGTGGGGACCGTCCTCCGGTAGCACCGAGAGGACCCCAAACGGCAACAGGACATGGCCATCAAATTGTCATTTTAATGTCTGTTTTATTCAAATAGCATGCGCGCGGTGGCCTTAGGTGTGGTACTCTTGGGTGCACATTAATAAAACAGTAGATTGGTGCGTTTTGAGCAAGGGAGAAAGTTTTTCAACGAAAAACTTTGTGCAAATATTAGGGATCAAGGGTGTTGAAATTGTAAGAAAATAATCTTACTCCCTGCTAAATATTTTAAAAGTATAGAAGTAGATCGACTACATATAAATTTCCAATGCCCATAAAACTGATCTATTGAAGAACTGAATTGAATACCTAAGAAGAGAGTCCTCGGGTCAGGGGTGTTTTCGATCACCTGGCAATCGATTGACTCTTTTATGATAAAAGTTTTCTCCATAACTCAGCTTAGAATCCTGATATTGAATTGAGGTGTTCGGCAAAGTTGTAGATTAGTGTTTTTCCTACAACTATCACCCAGGACGCCATATTCTTACATTAGACATCAAATGATTCTTGATGACTTGGGAAGCCCCACGCCAATTCCCGCCGATTACTCATCGGCGCGGCGTGGCGCGGCGCGGCGGCGCACACGTCTATGCACAACAATGCACATGCACCACCTAGAGTAAGGTGGCGCAAAAGTTCTACTCTAGTTGAAAATTCATTATTTTTCAAAAACCCAAAGCAGATAAAAATAAATGAATACCGTCTGGTGATTCTGCCATCCATGAGCTAAAACTTTGCTAAACTAAGTGACGCCAAATGTCTTTTCAATTTTAAGTTACAACACTTTTTGTATGTCTGTGTTTTATTCGAACTCTTGCCCCACCACTGGGGCAAAAGTTCGAATCTAGTGTTTGTGGAATTTCGCTAGCCGTTACACACTATTTTGACACCAGATTGACACAGATAGGAATATCTGAAACTAATCAATATTTGATGATGGGACTGGAATATACTTTGAAGTTCGACCTGGATTTTACCCAAATCAGGGTTAAATTTACTACACCAAAAATTAGTAGTTTTCCGCCAAATTCAGATAAAACAACATTTTTTTCAACTTTGATCGAATTTTTCCACTAATTCCATCATTTTTAGAGATACTATGTACATTTTGCAGAATTTTAGGTTTTACCTAAAATTGCCACATGACTCAAACTTTTGCCCCACTATGATTTCCAAATCTTTTTTGCAAAAAGTTATACAAGCTAAAGCATCTTCAAAATATACCTAGTTACGCCTCAAAATAAAATATCGAATTTGATTTCATTACAATTGCATTCCATGCGTTGGAAGGGCCATCGCATATTACAATTTTTTGATCAAAAACCAACAATTTGTCATAACTTTTCGAAATATTGATCAATTTTCATAATTTTCGGAGTGAAAGGCTCATTTTCAAAAAGGCTTCGAACAACCTTGACACCCGAAAGAAATAATATGAATAGAGCTCAAAAACTTCAATAGAAACTCTTGCCCCACTCGAACTTTTGCCCCACTTTACTCTATAAAAAACATGGGTGGGAAGGAATGAGCTGGGAGAGCTTCCGCCATTCATATTTCAAACTATTTTGAGACCTCTGTGCTATATTAAACACGTCCTCTCTGATTCATTTAAAGGATTGTGAGTGATATCGACTTCAACTTCATAGACACTGAAAAATCGAGATTTTTTTCACAATCTGACTGCTTTTCTCTGAAACAAAGAAACACAGTCAGCCACACTGAACTATAAACCATATTTCAATGTTTTTGTCCAGCCAGAGTGAACTGAGTGCAAACTACTGAGAAATTAAATGTTATTATATCAATAATTTCAAATAATTTACATGTATTCTTTATCTCTGATGGGTAATAAAGGCTTGTAAGTTGGGAGTGAAATACCCAGCACTGTGAAACGGAAGCAAACTAGAAACACAAACTCAGTCAGATTTCAAAACTTTACACACTATTCTTTATTTAGCTCATTCGGGTTGGACCTTTTATAAAGTGGTACGGATTGGGAAATGAGCTAATACCATGGCCATATAGAAAAAAGCTCACATACATGCGCAGGATTTTCTTACACGATGACTCGAAGGCTTGACACGATGGCGTCCTCGCTCCTCCTGATTCGGTGGCGATGGCGGCGTTGTAACGATGCCGCTGGCGCTGCTGATTGGCGGCAGCGATGGAGGTCGAGCTCGTGCGGTATGGCCGAAACTAAAGCTGCGGGGGTGAGTGGCGGCTGGGCGGAGGCCTTCCGACTTTTGTAGGCCGAGAACGTCCGGATTCGCCTTCCTCTTCAGAGGGAAGCCCCTTTCCCCAATCGACCCGGCTTCGCGTACCTTTCCGCTATGACCGAGCGGAGTCCAGGGATCTTCCAACCGTCGATTCAGGTCTCGATCCTGCGTACACTAATTGGCGGTGTACGGGGATCGCGTTCTCAATCGAAAGATCCAGGGGGGTTGTAGCGTAATGGATCACCCAGCGGTTAATTAGCGACCGCGGTAGGTTTCGCTTCTCTTGACAAGCGACTTCAATCACTCTCGTTTAACTGCCTTCGAAAGGCGGGCCTTGACGGGTGCACGAGCTCCAAAATGTCCGTGCTCCATGGACGGAAATGGCGGGCCCTGGTTTCGCCACAAAAGGTTCCCCGAATCGACTCTAGCCCGTACCAAAAAGCGCTTCGCGCTGCAAAGTCCACCGCGAAATCACAAATTAATTAACTAAATCAATTTTCATAATTGAATTTTATTGGCTTTTCTCGGTGAACTTAATACTACTCAAAGAAGGAGGGAGTAACGAAAGTAATGAAAGAAACGGTGGATAGGATCGCAAGTGTGCGACGAGAGAAATTGAATAGAAGTTGAAAATTCACAGAGGGCCATAATTGAACAACACAATCACAACGACGACCCCTTTGCCTAACGTTCTCGTGTTGAACGGCTAGGTACTAGTAGTTTGATGATGACTACTAGCCCTAGACAGGCAAAAAGATCGTGGTTGTGATCTGTTAAATGTTGTTCGGCTTTGCTTTCGGTTCTATCGATCTGTGACACTTGTTCAGAGATTCATATCGAGCGAACGTTACTTATTTGATTTTCGCGCTTTCATCTCGTATGCTCCTATTGTGTCCAAATGATCTTATTCGAACCGAGTTTCATTCTTTCTTGCCAACTGGATTTTACTTTCTTTCTCTCGTCGCACACTTGCGATTCTATCCACCGTTTCTTTCATTACTTTCGTTACTCCCTCCTTCTTTGAGTAGTATTAAGTTCACCGAGAAAAGCCAATAAAATTCAATTATGATAAAGTCATGCGGTGATTAAACCTAGAAAGTAAAATCCAGTTGGCAAGAAAGAATGAAACTCGGTTCGAATAAGATCATTTGGACACAATAGGAGCATACGAGATGAAAGCGCGAAAATCAAATAAGTAACGTTCGCTCGATATGAATCTCTGAACAAGTGTCACAGATCGATAGAACCGAAAGCAAAGCCGAACAACATTTAACAGATCACAACCACGATCTTTTTGCCTGTCTAGGGCTAGTAGTCATCATCAAACTACTAGTACCTAGCCGTTCAACACGAGAACGTTAGGCAAAGGGGTCGTCGTTGTGATTGTGTTGTTCAATTATGGCCCTCTGTTAATTTTCAACTTCTATTCAATTTCTCTCGTCGCACACTTGCGATTCTATCCACCGTTTCTTTCATTACTTTCGTTACTCCCTCCTTCTTTGAGTAGTATTAAGTTCACCGAGAAAAGCCAATAAAATTCAATTATGATAAAGTCATGCGGTGATTAAACCTAGAAAGCTAAATCAATTTTAAAACACAATTTACAATAAGGCTGATACAAATTTATTTTTGACTTTTTGTCTCCCCCCCCCCCCCCTTCAAAAATTTTTGGCTGGATTTTGCATTTTGAGGGGGCAGATGAAAAAATATTTATCAAAATATCGGGTCTTGCCAAAATATCTTTAACAAATCCGATGAGTTTTTATTATTTTTCAGAATAAATGCTTTATTATTTTTATCCCCCCCCCCTCGACCAGCCAAAGAGTGGTGGGATAAAAAGTGAAATAAATATTTGTAACGACCTAAATTACCTTTTTGTGCGTTTCAATAAATTCACTAATAGAAATTACGCGGTAACAGTCAGAAACTGACGTTGGCAACGGAAAACTGTCGAACAAGTTAAACATAGTTAAAATTAAAAGCACTAGAAACTCACTCTAATTACTAATTACCGTTATAGAAAAATCACCAATAAAACTTCAACTCAAACTAACTTAATGAACTTCGAACTCTCGCGATAACTTCTAATCACCAGCCGTACTTGAGCGATAATGATCGAGCTTAAGATCTATTGGAAGCATGAAACTTCATCTTGGTCTCAAATCTATTACATATTTCAACTTTTGCACCAAGCAATTTTAGGATGGCGACATTGAGTTCACACCATCGGTGAGCCGACAAAAACCGAATACATAAACCATTATAGTCGGGTTTGTGCTAAATTCATATTGGATAACAGTTTATAGCACGATCTCAGCCAATGCATAAACCCGCAGTCGACATAAACAAATTCAAATGTTGTCGTACTGATGACGTAATTTTGACTTTACTTAACGTTTCGTCCTAATCGATTTATAATTACTTACTCTAATTCAGTTTATTCACTTTATTTCAGTTTATTATTTTACTTAAAAAAGATAAAAACGTCAAAAGCTATAAATACACCAATAAAATTCAAAATAATATTTTGCTTAAAAAGACAAAAAACGTCAAACGTTACAATATTTGAAAAGAATGTCTGAATTGTGAAACAAGTAGTTCATGCTAGAAATTTGAATTTTCGGTGCCATTTCTCCAAATATGAGCCGTCCAATGTATGTTATTTCAGCCAGAATACAGTCTAGAAGATATTGGGAGCTATTAAAAGACGTAATAGTAGTAAACGCTGTGATTTATGCAAGTAAAACCATCATATTTCATCAAAACAATACTTAAATACGTGATTTTTTTGATGGTTTGCGTTATTTTTTTTTCTGTTAAAAACATTGTTTTTCGTAAATTTTCAACCTGCTTTGGTCATGAAACTTCCATTAGATCCTTTTGAAACACTTCCGATAAAAATAACTACATCAAATCTCAAGTTGGAAACATTTACAATATTATGACATATTTATATGAGATGCATGCAAAATTAATATGGCAACACTTCCAAAAACGATCTAATTCATGATTTACAGGTCGATCTATAATGCAGATAACCATACAAAATGACTTTGTTGGATATTTTTCGAAATTTGATAGTTTTTTATTATGGAATTCTAAAATTGTACAATTCGGCTAAACGAATGTTTTGGCAAAAAATGACATTTTAAGAGTTTTTACCCTCGTTTTTGTTTCAGTGTATATGTTAGTATGATGTATCACATTTTTATAAAACAGTACTAGATATACTATCACTACGATAAAAAAAAGTTTTATAATAAAATCTTTTGTCTGAGCTTCCTGACACTTTTTTGAAATTTTTTTAGCCTCGGCTAAACGAATGTCTATCACTGTACCGCGTCCTTTGAGACCGTGCGGTGTACGCTGACCACCCTAAAGCATATCAACCTGTGGGTACTCTTGGGTCGATTCACGTTTCGGTTGACCACTAGTGCACTAGACCATGTAGCGACGCCATATCTAGTGTGAAGTATGAAGCCAAAAAAGGTATCCTAAAGCCCAGAGTCATCTGGGATACTGTCCGGACCTGGAGCCTTGTTCAACTTAAGCGACTTCGCTTTTGCGATGGGCTCGTTTTTCGTCACCGGGGTGATCTCCGCTTTGGCCGGTTTGGTCATAGCCCCAGTAACATTTTAAGTTTTGTTCGGCTCTATAAGAGATCTTCATGATTCATTTTATAAAAATTGCAACAAAACTGATTTATATATCAAAACCTCTTGATAACCTCTTGAATCTTCCGCCCAAGTGGATCACTTTAGGAGAGGTTTTGCAAACCATATTAAGAGTAGCAATAAAACTGTTTTAAAACCTAGTTCAAACAAATTTTCATACTCGAAAAGAGGGCGATTGATGTTGTTATTTTTCAATAAAAACATGACAGCTCAAGATGCAGAGAAGCTTCTTCAATGGCACGATAAGTTCAGAAGGAGACTTCATTCGCAAGTAGAAAGCGATCAATATAAAATAATATTTTAGTTATTATTATGTTGCTGAGCTTATGCGCATTCAATTTTATCGTGAATATTGGGATTGCAGAAACATAAAATTAATTCGCTTCGAAACTGGTGAATACTATCATCTTGGAATGAAATAAATGAATTTGGTAATATAGTTAAACTAACTGAAATAACAAGAAAACTCAGCTGAGGGAGTTTATTTATGTGAGCATGTTGTGGAAATGACGGAAAACTATCAATTCATTGCTAATTTGAGCAAAATTAACAATTTTCCATTCACGTTATCTAACTCTTCAATATGGCGACGACCATATTAGCGAAAATAAAATGAAACCAAATTACCTTTGATGATGACCACAATAAACCTAGCAGTGTCATAGTTTCTGCTTTTCCACCAACTACTAATCGAACGGATCGCCATCTGATGAGAGTTTGAACAGTTTTATTGGGATGATAATGAATGCCAAAAGGAGTACATATCGGAGAGTTTTGTTTACTCTTAAAATCTGGCTTTATGGATATCTTCAAGGATTCTATAAAACATTTAATCAATGGTTTTCATAAAAGTAGTCATGAAACTGTGAGTTTTAATTATTGCTGAAATAAAACCCTAATAAAAATCAAACAGAACCAATCAGCAATGGAATTGTTTCTTGGGAGGGGATGGTGTAACGCAGTGATGCCAGATGATTTTCTGTATCACTCGCCCAAAAATCTGTATCCCATACAAAATTTGGGTGGGAAATCTGTATCCTATACAAATGTAAAATCTGTATTTTATATAAACGCCATCTGTATAGATGTTCAAAAATCTGTATAATACAGATAAATCTGTATATATGGCATCCCTGGTGTAACGACCCTAAGTCGTTATCACCCTTACTATTACATATTAATAAGGATTCCTCAGTAGATATAATGTAATTGTTACTTGTGTCGAACATTGGCACTTTTACCCTAGTAGCGATAAAGTTTGCGTTTAAATGTAAAAACAGTAAATATAATGTGTCGCCTGAGTACGCACATGTGAATCAACGGTTCACCGTTAAGATAAACAAAGACCTAGAGGTCGGAACGCTCCGAGCGAGCACATTGGAACCTACGAACCACCGTTAACGTAAATAGTAAATAGCGAGTCACGTGGGGTTCAACGAATGTTCGTTAACACCCAAAGGTATGAACTAAGTAACCAAAACAGACGTGTACAGTCATAAATATTACTTGAAAGCCAACTTATAAAAAGGCATAACTATGTTCAGAGGGGGTCAATCAGTATGTAGTCAGTTAACAGTTGAGTTTATAGAAGTCAGTTGATAGGAGTTAGTTTATAGATGAAAAATCTATAGGGAAGTCTAAATGGGGAAGTCTAGAGAGTGAAAGTGAGAGCTATGCTCAAGTGTTAAGTTTCAGTTTTAAGTGTTTTAGTTTTATAAGAACAATGGACAATATAAGTGAAGAAAGGAAGTGATGTAGCAGTGATCAATTTGATGACAGTATCATGGGGGGGAAAGGGAAATAAAGTACATCTTTTGTACAATGGGACCCATGGACTTATATCGTGGGAACAATGTTTCCCCGATCTTCAGCAGTTCAGGGGGTGTTCTGGAGATGTTCATGCGCCCTTCTTTTTGACCATGACTATTCTGTAGGCATTACCCCAGAGGGCGTGTTGGCTGACGCAGTATCATAAGGTCCGAGGCCATAATGTACCAGGACTTTATGACTTTTCCGGCGCATAACGTCCAAACGTGCAGGCAGGAGTGTCACGAAGTCCAAGGAAAGAAGGCACATAGGATGTTATGACACATCCAAACTTTTGGACGTTATTTCGCAAAAAAAACGCGACCTAAAGACCGGAACAGTATGGCCTTGGACGTTGCGATCCGGCCCCGTGTTCGTGTTGGCTTCCTGGTGGATATTTGTGAAGTACATCTGCTAACACACTTCAATCTCTTTGTTCAGTGTCAGATTAACCGCTCTGTAGGCCTGACTTCGCTCCATTATACCCTCATCAGAGCTGTTTGCACCCTGCTCCTACCTCTTAGGCAGGATTCACAGAGTTCAGTGATTTCTGGACACCAACAGTTTTTGACCGTTTCTACTGTAGGTTTTTACCGAATACGTTCGAGACATCCATGTTCACTCTAGCCAAAGCTTCGAGTAGAGCCCAGCCTCTCGCGTTCGTCGAGCGGTTACCTCACTTAATTACTAAGGCGTGAAGGACAAACGTCTTAAAATCCCGCTTCAACAGTGCATCAGAACTTCAGACGCACAAATCTCAAGAAGCAAGCTTCAAACAATGGTGCATTTTATTATTCTGTTCTTGGTCACTTGTAATAAGCTTCAAATAAGAAGATCTGGTGCGCTGGTTTTGTTTACAAAGAGATTTATGCGCTCGAAATCGTGAGTAGGTGCCAAAGTCGGCCATTGTGGCGACCATTTTGGGATTCTAACAAGTCTCCGCCAATAACCACATCAACCGGCCACTTGGTGGCGTAAAAACTGCAGTAGTACACCTCGTTGACCTACGCTATTGGGAAGCCCTCGTGCGAAGTGAAAATAATTTCGTGGACCGGAAAACGACCGGTTGTACAGATCACCGCATGCTTGGCCTTATCCGCTACCCAGTTCCCGTTATCTGGGGGCTGTCCATAAACCACGTGGTCATTTTTTGGGACTTTTCAACCCCCCCCCCCCGCGTGGTCATCAGTCCATACAAATTTATTTATTTGTCCATACAAAATGGACATTGGCAGAACCCCCCCCCCCCTTATGGCCACGTGGTTTATGGACAGCACCCTGGAGAGATGCGGGATGGGTCCGATGGTAGGGCGATGCCTATATTTTACTCCGAAACTGACTGCCAAAGCAACTGCTGGAAGACTTCACAGTGGTTCAGGCTTGGCTGTGTAACCTACATTATCATCGGATGGTTCGACCTCCTCGCGTGCCTGGACATTCAGGCTCGCCTGTCATGTAACCCTTGTTCGCCGTGCAAATCAGACATTTTGCTGCCGAGTTGCATTCCCTGGCGATGTGGCCTTCCACTTCGCACTTCCTGCTGAGTTTGCTCCTGTCGCGGCCTTTACACGCCCACGACTTGTATCTTTGCTCAAAGCACTTGAAACACGGCTCTTCATCTTGTCGACTGCAGTCGCCTTGTTAACCTCCCATACGGGGAGCTTGATCTTGGCGATCAGTGTGCCTGCCGGACCCTTTCGCAGGTAGATCGATGCACTTGCTGCATCTACCTCGCACTGCTGCATAAGTGCGGCTGCGAGCTCCTCTGCTTCAGTGATCTCGTCCAGATTTTTACACTGCAGGGTCACCTCCGCGGCCCTCAGCACTTCGGCGTAGGTATCTGCCTCGGTTTTGAAGACCAGCGCGTCGCTTCGTTCGCGTTTACGGGCTGATTTCAGATTTCACAACCTCTTCTTCCGACCGTTATACAAGGGTTATCTTTCCCTTGGTCTGGTTGGCCACCGTTCCTCTTACGGTTGGCCTCTCGGGGCTTGGTTTCCCCAACCCCCTGAAGAAAGGATTAGTTCTTGAAGCCGTCGCCTTTTGGTGGGGCGCCACGGGTTTGTTTACAAAATTTCAGTCTGCTGACTAATCTGCTTCGTGCGGAAGCGAACTTTGTCGTACGAAGACATATTCGTGATTGAGAAACGATCATTTCCACATATTGTTCAATGCGTTTAGTGTGCTTTGTTAAATTTACAAGACACATAAGTATGAAAATACATATAGCCCATTTAAAACCACGCTGAAGTCAATTAAATGTGAATGTCGCGCCTGCTCCAACAGAAAAAAAAATCACTGTGTTTTGAGCTTTATGCAACCGCCCCATTTAAATCAGCACCAAATTTTTGGCTTCACTCCTGTTGTATGTGGATAACAGCCATTTCATGGGGTTGGGTTTCCCTGTCCCTTGTGCACTGCGCAACCGACTTGGCAGCATGGTTACTCGCCCTGGCCATCCCCTTCTTCCTCTTTTGCTTTTCGCCCGTCTCTACCGGACGCTACTTGGGCCACGTCTCCTCTGCAGCCCGAACCGTAAGGAATTTTGACCTATCCGTTAAGGGCGGACGGGACGGTCGGGGAAATATCCGCCATTGCTCTGTTGCTACTAAGATGGTAATCTCAGATTCTACTTCATATTTTGCAACAAAAACCTATCACTGTGTATGCTCACTTGGAGTGCATATGCTGATTGTTTTTCAGCATCTTCAGTGCGATAGAACTCGAGATTACCATCTTCAAAATCGCGAGGCAAATTGTTAGAAAGAGAGGCAAGATAGGAAAAATAACACGGCGTCCCGTTTCACCTTAAGGCTCCAGCAAGCTGCATGGTTTTGAGCTGCATCGTCGTATAGCCAGCAAAGAAGAAGCTGTCTATTTGGGTGGACCGCTCCTCTTTGCTCGCATCAGCCGCACTCCGCTCTTCCGCCAAGGGATCATACTCCTTCTTGGTCAGAGCCAGCGATTTCCGGAGCTTTAGCAGCCTGTATTGCAGGTGGTTGTTGACGGTAGTCTGCCCGCTCGTGTAGCCGATCCGCTCGTCCAGCTGTTAGGCAACTTCCAACATCTTTGGTGGACCTCTCCTGTTACGGTTCAATGCCCGCGTGCATTCCGCGCCAGTCATTTGCGCTTTCTCGGCCGGTGCTACTCCTCCTGTTGAACCTCCTGCATATTCTCGCTGCTGGGTACACCAGACCCTTGTAGTGGCGATCTCGCCAGTCCTCCTCGCGCAAACGGGTTCCCTCTGCCTGCCTCTCTACTCTCGATTACATTGTTGTTCATGGATTTAGTTAATGATGCAAATTATCACCTCACGAATGCTCAATCAACTTATCAATTGTATTTTTATCGCTTGTGATTGAACTGTACACTGCTCAGCGATGACCATAAGCAAAGAGGTGGCAAAACGACCATGATGCAACTCACAAACGATTTTGCACACATCTGTCAGTGCCGCCACATGCTCACCCGAACAGCCGAACCACACCGAATGGGTAGGTTTTAGAAGCGACGGCACGAACGCTCGACACGCACACAGAAGCATCATTTGCATGTACCGACACCACACCAATAAAGTTTCCAGCCTACGATGCTTCGCGATAAGCTGATCGAAAAGCATCGAAAGCGATGAAAAGACATGCAGGCTTGGCTGGAACGCAACAGCTCAACGATGAAAAGGAGCAGCCAACAATTCTAATCAGCGTCGAGTCGGTTCGTGTACTATTCGTACGGGTGGTTGGTTTGATAAAGCGAGGAAGGGTGAAAACGTATTCGTTGTCGAAAGCGAATCGCATCATTTCGCGAATGTTTTCACCAAATAGCAAGCTTGGATTTAGTAGTACATAGACATCATTTCTGTTGGGTCCCCTAAGAGCCGCTATCCCTCACTGTAAATGAAGTAGTCGCCAATGATCCGGGGCGTTATCTGTGCAAGCAGAAAAGCTAACCAAGGGATGTTCCAGGCCCTTAAGAGGACTGATTTCAGAGCCGGATTAGCGGTAATAAGGAGTTTTCATCTGAGCTAAACCTACTTCCAACCAGTTGGTTGTCTAAGCTAGGTAAGGTCAGAAACGTACTTCAAGGCCACGCCACGGTTTCATGGGACGGAAGACAGCGCTGACATTAGCCCAACCCCCGTTTCAAGTCAGTGCCATCCGACCTTACTAAGGGGATAGAATGCTGTCGATACCAGCTTTCTTGTTCTTAGTTATCCAAGTCACTACTGGGCCCTAGCCACCCTTTTACCCCTTTCGACTCGTGTCCTTACTGCCCTTATCACCACTCTGAGTGGATTCACCATTGACGAAAACATCGTTCGCTTGCAACGAAGCTTAAACGGTCGAGCGAATGAAGCGATCAAAAGTCGGCTAGGGTAAATGTACCAATAGTGGTGCTATTAGTAGCTTCTTGTAGAAAAATAATTGAATAAAATTGATAATACCACAAAATAAAAAGTCTGAAAACGTTCATCGGTAGTTTTTCACTTAAATTTGCTAGGAAAAATGTAAAAACCATTGTTTATTTCAGTTTTTACTAATAAATCACTTGCACCAACTATAGGTACACGGTTCCTATTATGGAGGTAAAATTTAGCATTGGTTCCTATAGTGGCGCATCCCATTGAATTCTTATGGGACCCACCACTATAGGAACCCTACCACCACTATAGGTGCAAAGGAGCAAACAATTTAAGGAAAATTATTGTTTAAAATAGGTTTTTCGGCAAATCCTGCACAAAACTGAATTAATGTTATTAATTAGTCATGATGCATCTATTAAAAATGACATTTGCAAGCTTTTTGTTCGAAATAGTGCTAAATTGACGCTACCACCACTATTGGTACTACCTCCACTAAGGGAGCTTTTACCCTACTGCATCCATAGAGCGTCAGCGGAATCATATCGACTCTCAAGATGCTGTTCGGGCAGCCGGAGATGATCGTACACTTGAAGATGTCGAAGATCAACTCCCTACCGGCACTAAGAGAGGAAAAATTGGAAACCTTGACTTGGCTGTTAGTTCAAAAGACACGACGCGAGACAAGACATAACACTTATCGTTCCTACAATTGTCGAAGATTAAAAAAAATGCCTTCACTGTCTTTCGGTTTCGGGCGATCCAACTAATAACGCTGTCGTACGATGTTCGTACTCGTCCATAGATTTTTTTTAATCCTTGACGATTGTAAGAACGATAAGTGTTATGTCTTGTCTCGCGTCGCGCGTTGTGAATGTCAGTGTGTTCTTATGTTAGCATAAAATATGAAAATGAGTGTTCGCTGTTAGTGTTGAAAACTTCTGTGTAACCGTGGATGCGTGTAGATTGAAGCAATACTTTTATTTACGGTGGTCTATCGAGGGGTTAGGAGAGTCTCAGTCTCCTTGGTTTCAGGTGCGTTGCAGAGGGTCCGAGGGGATGCTGCGTAACGCCAAGGTACAAGAGTCGATTGTCAGTGTATGGACTTGGTGCATGGGCTTTCCAGGGCTTTTTTGAACGGCATACAGTAACGAGGATGGACCGAAAAAGTCCCTTCCTATGAAAGTGAAAAGTCATGTGAAGGCAGCTAGTTGTTATACTAAACGAGTTTGATAATTCTTCCCCGATCCCAATACCTCCCTTGGAAAATAATTATAAAAATTATTCCGGAGGAGTCGAAAAAAAGGGGATTTGCAATTTTTACTTCCTCTCGTTGTGCAAGGTAAGCTGAGCTTGTGCCTGCCAAGGTAAATCCATCGTCGACCTGGAAGCATGAAATGAACGTAACGCGAAAGTTCCATCGCCCTCTTCCAAGAGTGATAGGTAGTTGTTGTGGGGGCGCCACGTGCAATGATGAAAAGTTGGATTTTATGGATTTAAGATGAAGAAAAAACGGGGCAAAAAAGTTAAAGGAGAAAAAAAATGTTCAAGATGTTTGCTGACGCTCGTTGTTTGAAATATTCCTTTGAACGGGTTTTACTTTGTATTGTTTTTTCTTCTACAGAAATTATTTGCGTTCTTATCAGGGATCCAGTTGAGCGAGATTATGGTAGAGGCAAAAAGTGTGCAACATTTTATTCAAAAACCTTTCATCATCTCCATTGAAATAGCACGCATCCCTGAATCGCACCAGTAGCGTTAAAATATTGATTTTTCGATTCCAAACGCTCGTCGCATCAATCCATCACACCAAATCCAATTGCACTGATGGGACGAAAGGGATATTTCAAGTGTGTGTGAGCGAGTTGCATTGTTTCACCTATGAGCTCGTCAATCAAAACAAAAAAAAAGTGTTTCCATTTCCACACAACCGTCATTGATCGGCTTTATGGCCGTTCCTGCATCAATTTGCTTAGTAATTGTTTACAACACATCACTAGCCCCTCCTGTCCGTTTCCCACAGACAGTTCACCCTTTCGAGGAAGCACCCCAATGAAAACTGAAACATAAAACTCCAAATAGGCGAGATGTGATAAAAAGTGGTGAATAACATGTCAATCTTGATTTCGGATCAGTAGCACAAAAAAGCGTGAGGGCGCCTCTATGGTTTGGTTATGTATTTGTAAACGTTTATCAGAATATTTATAGTGACAGGAAATTAAACGTGGAAATGTGATACTTCGGAGAATTTAATTGGCGTTTATCATCGATTCTCACAATGCCACAAATTTAAACTAGGCTTTATTCAGAAATTTTACAAAGCAAAATGAGAATTTTGTAAGTGACATTTAGTTTTGTGGATTTTTTTTTAAATATCGTCGTAGGTAAAAAACATACAAAAAATACTAAGCTGGTGAAGATCTTAGTTCAATATCCAGTTGATTCAGAAACTGTTTGTAATGGAAATAATACCTAGTACGAAATAGTTATTTATGCAACATGTTGCAAAATGATGATTTTTTCAGCACGAGGCGTACATTTATCCAACGAGGCTTGCCGAGTTGGATAAATACGACGAGTGCTGAAAAAATCGAGTTTTGCAACGAGTTGCATACAAATTTTTTTGCCATTACGAAAAATACCCATTCATGACCTTTTCTAGCTGCACAAACATGTATCAGAAGGAACCACGTGCGAGCATCCATGCTTGCCAGCGTAGGTTTTTGTTCGATCAGGTAGGCTGTGATGTACTAGTTGTCAACAACGTTCGAGCTCCCGACGTCAAACAGTTGTGTGGAGGCGTAAGAAAAAGTCGATTCAGCAAGAGCCTCTACAGCTGGTTTGCAATTTGAATCTGGATTGAAATCGTCTCGATCCGGATTCCAGCAGATCAGTGGATGTAGGGGTAGTAGCTGAATCTACGGGAGGCGCGGCAGCAATTGAAAAGTACGTTAGGCCAAAGGTGCCGAAAAGTGCTACTTTTCAGCACTCTTAAGAGTGCCGAAAAGTAGTACTTTTCGGCACACTTGCATCAGCGGTGAAAAGTAGGCCATTTCAACATACTTCAGCCAATTGAAATGTCCTAGTTTTCACAACGTAATGGCAAAAATTCTTTTCTGGTTGTGGTCGAAGAAGAAGAAGTATTCAACAAGATTATAACTACACGTAATTTAAAATAGGTCGCTAGAAGATAGTGTCAAAAGCCTAATAAAATCAAAAACAGTTTTTCAGTAGGATGGCCCCGATTGTTCCAGAAATAGAATCCATACAAAGCACACTGACTGCTTTTGTTCATTGCAAGCAGAGTAGCGGTAGCGGCCCTAGGAACAAGAAAAGGTAACCAGCTGTGCGCTGATTTATTTCAGCATAATGGCTTCCACGAGCGAAAGTTGCCGCTGGCAAAATATGACGCGACGAAAAAAGGGTGGAAAATAGGTCTCAAATTCCGTCTAGCCACCGACCGCAAACCAGCTTGATATTGTTACCTGTTGCTGTTAGATGTGCAGTGCATATGCATGAGGTTATGATCCACCGCCGGAGCCACCACCCACGGTGAATTTTATAAAAGCCATTTAATTATGATGCACAGGTTTTTTTAAGAATCTTTCAAACAAAAGATATTGTCCCAACTGTTGTGTACAGCAGAGTGTTCCTATGCCGTGTGCAGCTTAGGGGCTGTCCATAAACCACGTGGTCATGAGGGGGGGAGGGGGTGCGGCCGATGACCATTTTGTATGGACGAATAAAAAATTTTGTATGGACTAATGACCACGCGGGGGGGGGGGGGGTAAAGGCCCAAAAAAATGACCACGTGGTTTATGGACAGCCCCTTATGTCGAATTCGTTTTTGAACCTGGGTTGGAACTGGATCGGCGGAAAATGTGTAAACAAACAACGTCAAACAAACTTTAGTACAAGCGAAACCGAAGTCGGGTTGGGGTTGAAACTGTGATCTGATCCAGTTCCAACCCAGGTTGGAACTGAATCAAAACCGAAAACGACATTAGTTATCCCATGTTAATTTCATACGGCTTTGACTTTTTATCACATATACTTTAAGAAACCATTATCGGTCGATATAATTTGTACGTATCTATCTATCTGTGTTAGGTTCATGAGTGCAAACTTTTTGAAGGGTGATAGAGGACCATAAATGGTGAAAAAAATTGCTCTGCGCAGTTGGTCAAATCTCAACCGTTACGTAGTTATTGAACTTCCCATGTTTTTGACTCTTACTGCCTTAAATGGCTATAGCTTTAAAATGGTCAAACTTATCGCAGTTTTTTTACCCTTATTCGAAAGATTATTGAATTTTCTATCAAATTTCATCTTTAAATCGATTGGTTTAGTTGAATAACTAAGTTTTCTTGAACAAATAGCTCAAAATTAGTGTGTTTTCATTTGTTTTTGTACATTATCTTTGGGAAATGCGTAATAATTTTAAATTCTTTCTTAGGCAAGGTTGTGCCTCCTATTTTACTCTGCAATTTGTTCTTTGACACAAAACTTGTAGCTCTTATCGTTTTCTTGCAATTTTGATTTAAATGTGCGGCACAGTGCGCAAAAAAGTGCTTACCATGATGATTGCAAATTAATGATCTGAAATGCGACGTTTAAATCGAAATTGCAATAAAACGATAACAGATAGAAGTTTGATGTCAAAAAATGAATTGTAGAGTAGAACAGGGTCCACAACTTTGCCAAAGAAAGAGTTTTCAGTTATTACGCATTTTTCAAAGATAATTGACAAAAACAAATTAAAACACACAACTTTTAAGCTATTTGCTCTAACATAGTCATTTAACTTAACCATTCGGTTCAAAGATGCCATTTGATAGAATATTCAATAATCTTTCGAATAATGGTAAAAAAACTGCGATAATTTTGACCATTTTAAAGTTACAGCCAGTTAAGGCATTAAGAGTAAAAAACATGGGGAGTTCAATAACAACGTAACGGTTGAGATTTGACCATATGCGTAGAATAATTTCAATCATCATCATCACTTATGGTCCTCTATCACCCTTTAAAAAGTTTGCACTCAGGAACCTAACACCCTGTATATAAAAATGCAGTAGCATACGTGGGACCGCGCATAACTTGCGAACGGATGGTCCGATTTGAGTCGTCTGTGTTTTGTTCTGTTAGTTTTCACCCAAGGAAGGGTTATGAGGCAAGGAAAAAAATGAGTGTTATTGAAAATCATGTTTTCATACATTTTGAACGGGGACTTGGACTTGGCTAGGAACTTGAACCGTCAAAAAACGCAGTAGGCAAGACAAAGTTTGCCGGGGACAGCTAGTTCTCTATAAAATGACATCAAATCAATGTGTCCCATGTTCAATGTTCAGTTTTGTCATCACAAGGTGTCTCATCTTCGATTTTTTGTTATTAGCTGCCCCATGTTCATGTTTTCTATCTCAAAGGATGTCCTATATTAAGTTTAGAAGCATTTAAAAACTGTCCGCAAATGATAAACAGAGTGAGCAATGTAGAACGTGGAGTGAAAAGTTTTAGTAAGCTTTGGGGAGTAACCTGTGGAGAGTGCTGATTGTGGGGCAGTTATAAGTGATGTGGTGATTCCGATCATACTTAGTAGGCCGATAGTTGAAGAAAGCAGCCTGACAGCGACTTCACTGGAGGACACACGCATTGGCTCCGATACGTATTGTCACTTTCCTGTGTCCAATAAAATATTCATTCTATAATTGTTTAGTTCATAGTTCATTGCTTTATTAATCAATGTACAATACCACAAGTGACAAGTGAGCAGTGCAGTTAGATAAATGAGGATTTTGGCGTGAGGAGTGTGAAGCAGTGTAAGACGTGTGTTCTGGTCGCACTTGGCGCGCAGAACTACTAAATTAAGGAAGTGTGGATTTCGGATTACAACCAAAACCCTCGGCAGTGTCGTTAGAACTAACTTCATTTCTTACCTAAACTATCGTATACTAGCTGTCCCGGCAAACTTTGTCTTGCCAAGATGTGGTGGTTTGACAACTGTTGAGGTCATGTTTGCACCGCACTCTAGATTGATTTCATTTAGATCGGGTTGATTTTCTGCCCTGCTCATGAGAAATCAGCACTTAATCAATTTTCTTACTTTTTCAGTTGTTTTTTGTAACTTTTTGTACATATAAACACAGCTACCATGAATACGATTCAAACCTTGCAAGAATCATCCTGATCGGATCACCCGTTCTTGAGTTTTGTTGCCTCAAAGGAACTTCAAACTCATTTTTATATATATAGATAAAACAGTTTCCTGCCTGGGTCTTACTGTACCATGACGCACTTGAATCTGTATCCGGAAATTTCTACTGTCTCTGTCGGCTTATCTCAATTCTATTTTCTTAACTATCTGCGACTCATCGTCGCCAAGATTTACGGCCATATCAATTATGGCTCTGCTTTGTTTTGAGATTATCGGTGACTAACCATCACCGGGTAGAGAGTAGATAATAAAAACTAGCAATATTGTGAGAATAAAGGTGCCATGCGGCATGCCGATTGCAAAGTGCAAAGGCCATACGATGCGTAAATGACTCACGCGCAAATAATAATCGATCATGTCATCGATTCAATGATTTAATACTATCGCGTTCGTAACAACGTGTGAGGAAGTGAATTCACCGGGTAGTAAGCACTGAGTATTGGGAAGGTGAACACAATATTGAGCAGTGAAAAGTGGGGAGCGAGATGAGAGTAATGCGAAATGAGGAATGAGCAATGCAATGGAGAGTAAGGAGTGTCAAGTTAGTGGTGAGAAATGAGCATTAACAAGTGAATAGTGAGGACTTGGAAGTAAGCAGTCAGTAAGGCGCTGTCCATAAACTACGTAGACTCATTTTTTGCCACCTCAGATCCTCCCCTCCCCCTCGTAGACCTTTGTTCATACATAATTTTCGAAATTTGTATGGAGCGTAGACTTGGGCTACACATCCCCTCCCCTCCTAAGGGTCTACGTAGTTTATGGACAGAGAGAAGTGTGCAGTGAAAAGTAAGAAGTGAACAGTGAAGAGTGAGAAGTAAACTGTAAGCAATAGGCAGTTATATTACCATCTCACCATGGCCCAAGTATACTTTTCTAAAGTACATCATCAGGTTACCGGTAGAAAATTGGTAACTTTTTCCACTTGTTAAACTTATTCGGTTCCATCCCCGTACGATGAAAAACAACATCTCCTAAACCACGAGCGTAAAAGAACAAAGAATTGCACGATATTGCTAGAAAGTACTGCCATCATAATGAAAAATACCACTTACAGTGACCTCATTTCATATTGTACATGGAAATGTTTTTCTCAAACACTACAATGTCTAGAAACAAGATCAAATACCACAAAGATTAGTTTTGTATTTTAACATTTGCTAATTTCACAATAATTTGATCTGTGGATGAGTCCACAACATACTTTTTGGAAAAAAATAAGAAAAATGTTGGAGAAACTTTTGGAGGCAGTCAAAGCAAAATTTCTGGATGAATCATTTGAGGAATTTTTGAAGAAATTTTTTGAGGACGTACTCTTAGGAATTCCAGAAAGAATACTTGGCGGTATTGATGGAGGATTTTTTTGTAAATATCAATGTTTTTTTTGCAAAAGAATTATGAAGAAATCCTTGAAAGAGGAGCTTTTGGAAGAACCTTTAGAGTAATTTTTGGAGGATCCCTTTAAAAAATGTCTAGCGTATTCATCGAAAAAATTCACATGGAATCCTTGATGGGACATAAAAATGACTCCTCCCATCAGCGTTTTTTCGAGTAACTTTCCCAGGTTTCGTCCTCCCAGAATTAGTAGTCATTGATGGTGCTTTTTACCCAGTGCCTCTTTTTAGGCCGAAGGTATTCAATTGTATCAAATGCAACTTGTTCACAGTTATAGCTTTTGCGACTACAAGCCTCGTTGTGGCAAATGCAACCAGGCTTATTTAGAGGACTCTTGCACACAGGAAGCTGAAAAATGTAGCTACTGTGGCGGAGATCCACATGACTTGCAAGATTGCCCGGCTTATAAAAGACGCATCCAAAATGAGAGTCGCTCTATCATAAGGTGCTCCAAACAGACATATGCGGTGATGGTGAAATCTTTTAAAACACCATAATCCGTGTCTGAATCAGCTGTCCCAGTTGAAAATCCATTTCACGAGTTGTCTTCTGATGATCAGGACGATGACGAATCTGGAACACCTGGAAAAAGGAAGTAAATTTAAATTTAAAAACTCTGAACTAACAGGCCCCTGATTACTCAGTTCCATGCTGTAGTAAAGACCTAGTGAATCCTCCTTCAACTGTTAAGTATACTTCAAAAAGAAGCATTCGACAAAGTAGCAAAAAAAGACTACAAAAGCTCCTCGAACTTCAACTAAACCCCTCTAGCCCAAACGAGGATTGCTTACTTTCAGGGTTCTTGTGGATCGCTTATATCATGCCCTTGGCCTTCCGGACACTCTTCGAGGCATTCTTGATATTTTTATCCCAACAGTAGAAGAATATCTTCGGAATTTGAAACAATCATGGCCCCTCCTTGCTTCGACCATATCTTTCGATGAATAATTCATCAACCGAGGTTCAAGATATGATCACTGTACTACAGTGGAACTGTCATAGTTTAAAACCTAAATTGGACCTGTTTAAATATTGAATTCACAACTCGGATTGTGATATATTTGCACTTTGTGAAACATGGCTCTCTTCTGAAGATGAACTCAACTGGCAACACTGTCACTGTAATTGTAGCTGTTTTATATGTGGTTTTCAAACATCGTTTATATTCGTTTATCCGTGTTATTAAATAGTTATCTCTACTGATATCGGTAGTTTGATAGTGAAACTGTCTATCACCTGTGGAATTGGAAGATATATAGTGCTGCAACAGACAGAATACGTAGATATTTTTTGCTGAAGGTGGAACCATTCCGACCGTGTTATTATCCGCGATCATCGTTTGATTGTATAAACACACATCCAACGCAATTTCTTCCGTGCAAGTTTTCGACACCGACATTGCATACCTTCGAGGCGCATCTCTGTTTCAACATTAGCATCGCGTCGTTACTTCGAGCAGTATGCCTGCAATTTGCCATTCCTGCACTACCGAAATCACAGCTGAGCAAGAGCATATCACCTGCCAGGGATTTTGCAAATCAGTATTTCATGTGAAATGCTCTGGAATATGTGCTAATGCTGCTGGAGATACTGCAAAGTATGACAAACTATACTATCTCTGCAGCTCTTGCAGCAAGCTGATGAACGACCTGTATATACGTAGCACAATACGTTGTGCATATGAAGCCGGCCAAGAAAAAGTGCTGAGTGAGCATAACGACATCGTTGAAAATTTGAAGCTCGAAATCTTGACCGAACTTAAAAAGGAAATTCGCTCTAGCTTCACGACACTTGCTAATTCCACGCCGAAATCGTCTAGGAGAATCGCTTCGAAAGCAATTTCCAGTCGTCGTCTGTTCAACCCACCTCCATCGAACACATTTCGGAAACAACCCATTGATTGTGGAACTGCCGAATCTGTTTCACCGTCAGTTGGCGTTGAGGTTGTGCCTATGCCCGATAATCAACCTAAATTCTGGCTCTACTTGTCTCGAATCTCTCGTGATGTTACGGCAGATCAAGTACGTGAAATGGTAATGGTCGCGATATCAACACATTATCGTTCATTTCCTTCAAAATCGGCATAGAGTGTAACCTCAAGGCCAAGGCTCTCTGTGCTACAACTTGGCCAAAAGGAATTCTTTTCCGCGAGTTCAAGGACAACAAGTCGACCAGAAATTTTTGGAGACCGCAGATTACACCCAATGCCACTCCCACGTCAAAGCTGTCCAGCCCACCGTCCTCGTCGGTGGAAGAAATGATGGATTAGATGCTGATTTACCACGACGCACATCAAAAAGCAGTTTGGAGACCTCTTCGCAATTTGACTCAGTCCCGCCTTATGCTGCCAACGTTCATCTTAGTCGTCGTGGTCCTGTTGTCAAATCTGTTGAAGAGGTTCTCCAGCCTGCCCTGTCAGGCAAGTACCTCTATCAATTAGAACTAGCATCCTAGCATCTAGGGATGTAGTACCGGTAGTACCGGTACCGAAAATACCGGTATTACCGACCAGGCCCGTGCACAGAAGTGGCGCCAAGGGAGGGGTTTTTGCCAATTTCGGCAAAAGGCGGAGGGGCGCCTAGTGTATAAAGCGTCGATAATGGGGAGGGTTTAACACCCAAAACCCCCCCCCCCTTGTGCACGGGCTTGTTACCGACCACTTTTTGGTACCGAAATACCGGTACTGAGTGAGCTTTGGTACTGGTACTTTCGGTACCGTGAAATCTATGCCGAAGTGCTGAAATCCGGTCATAAGTATAGCCAATATGCAATGGAAATAAATGAAAACATTTATTTAAAACCAAGTAATTTGATAAACAAACATTTCATACATGCAACATTTTTGCAAATGTTATTATTGGATTTATTAGCTTAGAATAATACTTGTTATAATTAGTTATAACTATAGATTAGGATTTCTTGTTATTTCTTCAGTTTTTGGAGGAATAATAGAGGAAAAATTAGTTAAATCTTCTTCTGTTTTCACCTTGTAGCTATCTGAATTTGGTACATGCAAGGATGTTCCTGTTTCATTTTAGACTGACCAAGATACTGCCTGTGAAACTGCGCAGAAGCTAAACAAAAGCTCGAAAAACAGTTTCATACAACTTATTTCTTTCTATCATTTTTAACTGATATTATTTGTTTTATTCAGTATTTTCTGGCTAGCTTTAATGGCATCTCTGAAAACCAGAATTTACAAATACCTGGTGAATTGTAGATTTTCTGTGCAAAATTGATTATTCTTTATTTTAGTGGATAATTTCTCAGTATCGGTATTTTACCGGTACTACCGGTACTATCATCCCAGTACCGAAATACCGGTACTCACCAAAAGTGGTCGGTACTGCGACCCCTACTAGCATCCTCTCCTGATACCATTCCCGCTTTCTGCCAGTGCCAAACTTCATCTACCGCTCTGATCATCAATCCGTCAAGCACCACCGAATATGTAACGCCAAACTACAAACGATTTTGTTCATCAAACCCGGGATGCACGATGTATGGTTCTATGGAAGCCCCAAAGCCCCCTAGTTCAGTCGAGCCCGTAGTCACATCTAGCCGCCAGCTTCGTTCCCGCCTACATTGTCATCCCGGTCCTGAATCTAGGGTCGGCAATGGGGTCTTCCAAAACGCTCCCTCCGGCAAGTATTCATTGCTGAATGATTGTTCCTCGCAGGGCCGGATCTAAGGGGGGGCCGGGGGGGCCCGGGCCCCGGGCCCCCACATTTTAGGGGCCCCCACAAAAACATTTTTTTATTGCTAACATTAACTTTATTTTTCATATTGCTCAAGTACTGTTCGAAAATAAGGAAAAACATTTTTGGTCATCTCTCCGAGGGGCCTCCACATCCGCTCGGGCCCCGGGCCCCCACAATCCTTAATCCGGGCCTGGTTCCTCGCCTCACGAATCTCCCGTTCACAGCGCTTCGTTGGCAGTTGGTAATTCGGCCACCTCAGAGGTATTGATGTACTACCAAAACCTTGGTGGTATCAATAGTTCCGTTTCCGACTACAAGCTAGCCTGTTCCGATCAATGCTACGACATCTACGCCTTCACGGAGACGTAGCTAAACGATAATACGCCCTCCAGCCAACTGTTCGATGACACCTACTGCGTCTACCGATGTGACCGTTCGCCGTCCAATAGCAGCAAGCAATCTGGTGGCGGAGTTTTGCTTGCTATTCGATCTTGATTTAAATCGCACGTTGTTGCCCCTCCGCACAGTAGTGTAGTTGAGCAGCTCTGGGTGAAAATATCGCTTTCTGGAGTAAACATGTTTATCTGCATCGTCTATTTTCCACCCGACCGCATCAACGATGTCAATCTCATCGATAAACATATCGAGTCGTTGAATTGGATTATTGGCCAGATGAATCCAAATGACACCATTATTATTGCCGGCAATTTCAACCTTCGTTTCATCAACTGGAACTGGAATGCCCACTGATTCTACTATCCCGATGCTGCTCGCTCTAACAATAGCGTGTCGTCCGGGGATTTGTTGGATGGTTACAGCACCGCCGGTTTGAAGCAGCTGAATGGTGTTACGAACGACAACGACCGCCTACTTGATCTTTGCTTTGTAAGGGGCTGTCCATAAACCACGTGGTCATGAGGGGGGGGGGGGTTCGGCCAATGACCATTTTGTATGGAAGAAAAAAAAAATTGTATGGACTAATGACCACGGGGGGGGGGGGGGGGGGGGGTTGAGAAGTCCCAAAAAAAAAGACCACGTGATTTATGGACAGCCCCTAAGTGAAGAAATTAGTTCAAATTGCGACATCACCCGAGCTCCAGCAACTCTGGTGAAAGTATGTAGAAATCATCCTCCTCTTCAAATATCACTGAACATTCCGACTCAAAACGCGTTCGTAGATACCGAAGCTAACACGTTGCACTACGATTTTGGCAGAGCTGATTATGCAAACATGAACTCGTTTCTTTTGAGTGTCGACTGGACCTCCGCACTTCGTGACTTCGATACCGACCGAGCCGCTTCTACCATCGGCAACATTTTGCTGTATGCTATTGACCAGTTCGTTCCTAAGAAGCTTCACCGTGTACAAGTTCATCCAGTTTGGTCGAACGCACGTCTAAAGCGCCTGAAGAGGGAGAAACGAAGAGCGCTGAGTAAGTTTAGCAAAACCAAAACTGCGTCCCGGAGGGCGCGATACCTTCGAGCCAATCAACGTTACAAGCGACTTGTACGACAACCGTTAAATATTCAGCTTCGCGAAAAAGGTCTGCCCCTAGGTCTGCCCAGACTCAGTCCCAGCACGACCCATTTCTTGGGAATCACTCTCAAGAGACGGTTCTCTGGATAGACCATAATTCATACCGCCAAATTGCGATAACATGTTTAAGGAAATTGTTGGAAAAAATGCTCCTATCGCGACTCGACCATTAGGTTGAATCGAATAGTATGCTTTCAAATACACAGTTCGGGTTTCGCAAGGACAAAGGAACAAACGATTGTCTAGCGTTGCTTTCAACAGATATTCAACTGGTCTTTGCGGAAAAGGAGCAACTGGCTTCAGTTTTCTTGGATATTAAGGGCGCTTTTGATTCAGTTTCTATAGAAATATTGTCAGAAAAACTGCACAATACTGGACTACCCGGACTCTTAAATAATTTCTTGTATAAGTTGTTGTCAGAAAAACATATGAGCTTCAATCTCGGACAACTGTCAACTTACAGAATTAGCTACATGGGCCTACCCCAAGGCTCTTGTTTAAGTTCCTTTGCTTTATAATTTCTACGTGAAAGACATTGATAGCTGTCTGGAAGGACAATGCACGCTGAGACAACTTGCAGATGATGCTGTTGTTTCTCTCAAAGGCCCACATGCAGAAATGTTGCAAAGACCATTGCAAAATTCCTTAATCAATCTTTCCATTTGGGCAAAAAATGTAGGAATCGAGTTATCTCCGCAAAAAAAACTCAATTGGTTGTGTTTTCCAGAAAGCAGAACCCAGCCCAACTGAAACTCAATCTTCTGGAAATAGAAATCGACCAGTCTTTGACTTCGAAATACCTTGAGGTCTGGTTTAATTAAAATCAAGTATTTGGTGCAAAAATGTCAACAAAGGATCAATTTTCTACGCACATTTACCGGAACATGGTGGGGTGCTCATCCGGAAGACCTCATAAAACTTTACAAAACTACTATTCTTTCTGTTCTCGAGTATGGCTCTTTCTGTTTCCTCTCAACAGCAAACTGCCACCTGATAAAGTTGGAACGAATTCAATATCGTTGTCTGCGTATTGCCCTCGGGTGCATGCACTCAACGCATAATGCGAGCCTAGAGGTCCTGGCAGGGGTGAAACCTCTCCAGAACTGCTTCTGGGAGCACTCGCTAAGGTTACTTATCAAGTGTGGAGTGAGCAACACACTTGTGATTGAAAATTTCGAAGAAATGCTTACTCTGAATACTCAGTCAAAATTCATGAGAATCTATCTTTTCTACATGTCATCTGACATAAGCCTCCCTGGTTATAATCCACCTCGTGTACACTTCACCAATGACAGTTCCTCTGTTAAATACGATTTGTCAATGAAACAAGCTATTCGTGGAATTCCAGATCAAGTCCGATGTATATCTATTCCTCGCATTTTTAACGAAAAGTACCAACATGTCAATTCCTGTAAGAGATTCTTCACTGATGGGTATCGCATAAATGGGTCCACTAGTTTGGGTGTCTTCAATGAAAATTGCACCACCTTCCGCAAACTTCAGGAACCTTGCTCGGTTTATGTTGCTGAGCTGGCAGCAATCAACTTCGCTTTGGGGATGATTTTCAACATGCCCGTAGACCATTTCTTCATCTTCTCGGATAGCCTTAGTTCGATTGAGGCACTCCGGTCGATGAAACCTGTAAAACATCCATCTTACTTTCTTGCAAAAATAAGGGAGCAGATGGGTGCACTGTTCGAAATATCATACAAGATTACCTTTGTATGGGTCCCCTCACATTGCTCAATTTATGGCAATGAGAAGGCGGACTCTCTCGCAAAGGTGGACGCACAGGAAGGTAAGATCTATGATAGAAGAATTTCACACGATGAATTTTTCCATTTTATTCGCCAGAGTTCTCTTCAAAGTTGGCAAAATGATTGGCGAGATGGTCAGCTGGGACGGTGGTTCATTCCATTATTCCTAATGTTTCTTTGCGAGTGTGGTGGTATGGTTTGGATGTAAGTCGCAATTTCATTCGCGTAATGTCAAGACTTATGTCCAACCATTACTCGCTAGATGCTAGGGGTCGCAGTACCGACCACTTTTGGCGAGTACCGGTATTTCGATACTAGCGCATCCAGTACCGGTAGTACCGGTAAAATACCGGTACTGGCAGATATTCGCTACAGCCCCAAAACCCTAAAGGCAATGATAGCGGAATTGTAACGGAAGAGGAACCGATTCAAGCTGAGTAATCCAAGCAACAATTTGAGAACCAGTTTGCCTTCAAAAGGCTTTGAGAATATCCAGCCAACAAGCATGCTACTATCCATACTGGCTGTACCGGATTCGTTCCTCTTCCGTTTTGCTATCTTGGCATTTGCACCTTAATTTTAAAAATATATAGCTTCAATTTAGATTATTTTAATTAATTTAATTGATATATATTAAATTATATAGATTCAGTTCACATTCTTCTAATAGAAACTTGCCATGTCCCCTCAGCCTAATCTAATTAGAAGGAATCTAAGGATCTACTTTGCATCAAAATTTGAAGCTTAAGATTTCACATGTTCAACAGAACAATTATACATTTAATACGCATTTGCTGTATAGTTATCTGAAAAATATTGCAAAAGATTGTAAAATCTAATTGTATTGTATGTTTTTAAATTTATAAAATATACTTTGTTAAATATTCCCAATAAACGACAAGTACAAACATGTTTAACTATCAGTTTGGAATAAATATTCAAACATTTTTTAATTTATTACCAATGTCTTAAATTCAGTATTTAAGTATTGATTTCCCAGTACCGAAAGTACCGGTACTAGGGGTTGCTCAGTACCGGTATTTTCGGTACCGAAAATCGGCCGGTAGTACCGGTATTTCGGTACCGGTACTACCGGTACTACATCCCTACTAGATGCGCATTTACACAGGATTAACCTCGCGTGGAGCAATGTTTGTACTAAGTGCGGTTCCGGTTATGATGACATCGACCACGTAGTTTGGCAATGCCCGGATAATGACGCCTCGAGAGCACTACTTTTGGATACCCTTGGGACCCGAGGTAGACAACCCTTTGTTCTTGTGGCAGATGTGCTGGGGACCCATGATGTCACATACATGAGATGTATTTTCGACTTTCTTCACTCTGCTGGTACAAAAGTTTAATCGCTTGTGTTTTCTTCCCCAGTTTTTTTTTTCTGTCTTTGTCTTTTTTTGTGTTGTTCCTGGCCATCTGGCAAAAGTATGATCCACTGCAACCTGGAATCCTATCGCTACACAGACAACGAACATGTCATCAACATATACCTATACCGGATGAGCTTCAGAGAACCCTTACCCCCAATCCTTTCCAAGTCCAACCTTAAAAACTATTGTGACATACTAACCTCCGACCCATACTAGCTATGGCATATAAGAATATATATGTACATAATATACAAAAATTGAATTTCGGCTCCCCAAAGCGTTAAACGCGATTGAGCCACAAATAAACTAGTTAAAAAAATACCTTCGAGCTTTGGAACACTGGCTGCAAATTTTGACACAAGTTAAAACGATCAATTTTTAATGTGAAACGTTTTCATTTACATTTTCTGCAAAAAAAGGATGATCTAATGAGTACAGTTGATACCCTGGATAAATAAGTATCTGATTCACTGTAAGTAAAACTGCCCGAAGAAGCCGACCTTCGACATGCCCGACAGAACCGGTGGCTGGAAAATTGGCACCTGACGAAGTAAATAAATTTACATCTTTTCGAGGCAAAATTCCAACCACCTTCGTTACAACTTCCAATCTCCGTTGATTTACGAATCCGCGCTTGACGTGCCGTGTAAACGCCGAGAACTTCCAGAAAACCAGAATCCCCATAAAGTCAAATGGAATCATTTCGTTGCGCACTGGTGAAAATGAACAGGTACCTAAGGGGACGGTGCGGTGCGGCGAAGGTAACAACAGAGCAAAAGTGGCTTGACACATGCGAGTTTTTCACGAATTCAAAATCAATCACCCGTGAAAATTCCATCGCTCCACTTAGTTGGATGCCTCTGCGGGTACCGCCGCGCTGATGATGGGCTTGCTCAGAAGAGTGGTGGTGATGTGCTAAGTGTAGGTGGAAAAGTTATTTTCTCAAATTTTTAGGGGTTTTTGCGCTTTTCCGATCAATGTAGGCACGGGAGCCGGGATGCCAAATTATTTATTCACTGGTATAACATAAGACGGATTTGTAGTGGAAAGTTGCCCTCATGTTCACCACATGCCGATAAATTTTGAATATTTTGGACTACAAAATGAAACCGGAAATTCGGCATCCCTGCTCGGAGAGGATGAACTGTCGTTCCGCGGTTGTGATTTTTCTACTGCTCAGTCATAAATATGTGCGTGTTACAACGCAACGCAACGGTTGTAACGGTACACGATGTGGGTGGACTCAAGGAGTACGCTCGAACGAACTGTTGGTTGTCGGAGGTGGTGACGATGGCGGCGGCGGTGACATAACGAATGGGTCCCCCGAAAATCCGCAGATGGCGACGATACGGAGACTGGGTGGTAGGCTGTTGACAGTCTCGAGGACGTACGAATGACGATGCGATGGGATGTAGGTTACCTCGCACCTTCGTTATGGGTTTGCTCACGCACCAAAACACGGCCACCCACACACACGTAATGCGCACATACGTACAAACATAGCCACACGTCTCCACCCGTGTGGGTTCAGGTTGGAGTCGAATGGTTTGTTCAGTTGATAGCACTTTTTTGGGGCTGAAGTGCCATTTCAAAATTCTGGGGCTGTTGGACAGATTACTTTAGAATGAGAGATGTGGGAAATGCTCGGAAGAGGCGTCAATCCGGAAAGGCGCATAATCTTGTTACACCAGGATCTAGGTCGTTTATTAGAACACATGTACATCTACAGCAAATGCAGTTTTAAAGGGACTAAGAGGTTATAAGTACTGAAAGGTCGTACCAAAGCACAAAGAGGCCCCAAATGACGTTTTGGCAATATTGAAATTTTACAGCTTTTGAACATGGTTATAATGAACTATTAGATAGGAGACTAAAAACAGTTTATTTGTCACGAATCTTGTAGGAAAACTGCAACGCCGATTTGTAACACTCTAAAAACTGGACGCAAAAGTGTCAACTTTCATTAAAAAGTATATCGAATACCTACTATAATTGCTCTATAGTAAGCCTGTGAAATTCGACGAAAATACATTGAAACTTACTAAGATACTCTCAAAATCTATCTGAAACCTTCTCGGACCTCCTTCAACGCCCTTCCTGAAGTTTTTTTTTTATATTTTTATTTCTGTGAAGCTTCCTAAAGTGTCCATGAGACCCAACAAAGTGAGCCTGAGTAACCCTAAAAAGTCTCTGCAACCTCTTTGCTCTTCCCTATAAGCACCCCCTGAAGCGCCCTGATGCGCCATAGAGACCCCGTGGAGCCCCCTGTAATCTCTTGAGACCCCCTGAGACGCCATTAAGACCCACTCAAATCGCCCCTAAGACCTCCTGGTACTCCTAGAAATACCACTGAAACCCCTGAAACGCCCATGAGAACCACTGGAACTCACCTGCAGCCCTCTGGGACCCATGAAGCACCTCTGATGGCCTTTGGAACCCTCCACCTCCGGAGACCCAATGAAGCCCCCCTGAGACCCTGAAAGCCCTTGAACCACCTGGAGATCTCCTGGAATGCCCCTGCAACTTTCCTTTGCTCTCCCCTATAAACGCCTTCTGGCCGCCGTTACTATTTGCCGTCATTATTTCATTTTTCATGCACAATATTGGTTCTGAGTAGCACTTTCTCTCTTTTTATGCAGGGCATAAAAAGGTACATAAAGTAAGAGGGCTTGAAAATAACTTGCATAAAACAAATCGGCACGGTAAAGGCTGAGTATGCTGCGCAATTCAGATCCCATTGTGATCCACTAACCTCTGCCCAGCAACTCCTATCCCTACCTCCTCGTGGTACCGGCCGGAAACTATGAGCAACCTTAAGGAAGATCGGGTAACCAACCCCGGCAGGAACTTTGGTCATTTGGCTGACAGGGAAGGGGGTGGGGGTTTGCTTCGGCAAACCTGAGTGTCTGTTCTCCAGGAGGAGCGGCTCACAATAGCGTCTGATCCCCATGTTAGGGGCAGCTGATCTACGTCCGAGTACCAGGGAAGGACTCTAAACTCAACTGTGCGCTGTGGTCCTCCGGAAAGTAGGGGGTTAGTGTCAGGCCCTACGAGCCAGCCGTAAAAAACCATTGTAACGGAAAATCAGCAACAGAATAATACGAACCAAGACCAACGGCAACGACCCCAGCGAACAAAAACGACTTGCGATCGGAAACTCGGTACATGAAACTGCCGATCCCTCAACTTCATTAGGAGCATCCGCATACTCGCCGATCTACTGAAGGACCGCACGTTCGGCATCGCAGCGCTGCAGGAGGTGTGTTGGACAGGATCCATGGTGCGAACGTTTAGAGGTAATCATACCATCTACCAGAGCTGCGGTAACACCCGCGAGCTGGGAACAGCTTTTATTGTGATGGGTGATATGCAGAGGCACGTGATCGATTGGTGGCCGATCGACGAAAGAATGTGCTGGTTGAGGATCAAGGGCCGATTATTCATCTTCAGCATAATAAACGTGCACAGCCCACAATCTGGAAGCACTGATGATGACAAAGACGCATTTTACGCGCAGCTCGAACGCGAGTACGATCGCTGCCCAAGCCACGACGTCAAGATCATCATAGGAGATTTAAACGCTCATGTAGGCCAGGAGGAAGAATTCAGACCAACGATTGGTAAGTTCAGCGCCCACCAGCGGACGAACGAAAACGGCCTACGACTCATTGATTTTGCCGCCTCCAAAAACATGGCCATACGTAGCAGCTTTTTCCAACACAGCCTCCCTTATCGTTAAACCTGGAGATCACCACAGCAGACGGAATTTTATATCGACCACGCTCTGATTGACGGACAGCATATCTCCGACATTATCGACGTCAGGATCTATCGTATCGCCAACATCAACTCCGACCATTATCTGGTGATGGTCAAACTGCGCCCAAAGCTCTCCCTTATGAACAATGTACGGTACCAGAAACCGCCACGGTGCAACCTAGAGCGACTAAAACAACCGGATGTCGCCTCAGCATACGCGCAGAATCTCGAAGCCGCGTTGCCAGACGAGGGCGAGCTCGATGATGCCCCTCTAGAGGACTGCTGGAGTACAGTGAAAGCAGCCATCAACGACGCAGCAGAGAGCACCATCGGGTACGTGGAACGGAATCGACGGAACGAATGGTTCGACGAAGAGTGCAGAACGGTTTCGGAGGAGAAAAATGCAGCGAGGGCGGTAATGCTGCAGCAAGGGACTCGACAGAACGTGGAACGTTACAAACACAAGCGGATACAGCAGACCCGCCTCTTTCGGGAGAAAAAGCGTCGCCTGGAAGAAGCGGAATGTGAAGAAATGGAACTGCTGTGCCGTTCCCAAGAAACACGGAAGTTCTATCAGAAGCTCAACGCATCCCGCAACGGCTTCGTGCCGCGAGCCGAAATATGCAGGATTGAAGACGGTGGCCTCTTGACGGACGGACGTGAGGTGATCGAAAGGTGGAAGCAGCACTTCGATCAGCACCTGAATGGCGTGGAGATCGTAGGGACGGAAGACCACGGCAACGGAGGAAACGACGACGCCAATGCAGCGGAGGACGGAAATGATCTAACTCCCACGCTGAGGGAGTTAAGGTGTTACGTTTGACATTGTTGTATTTAAGTTAGATGCCTATAAGCTAAGGAAGCAAATACAATTAATACTCGCCATAATTGGAAACAGTTAGCCTAGTGGTTAAGGCTATGGATCGCCAATCCGGAGACGGCGGGTTCGATTCCCGTTCTGGTCGAGGAAATTTTCTTGACTCTTTGGGCATAGTGTATCATTGTCCTTGCCTCACAATATACAAATTCATGCAATGGCAGGCAAAGAAAGCCCTTCAATTAATAACTGTGGAAGTGCTCAAAGAACACTAAGTTGAAGAGATGCCGGCCAGGTTCCAGCGGGAACGTAGAGCCATAAAGAAGAAGAATTGGAAACAAAAGTTGCCACGCCCGCCAACACAATTCGTTCACTGTGCGCTTCACAGACGCTTACAGTGATAAAAAGGCTATAGGGGCTGTCCATAAACCACGTGGTCATGAGGGGGGGGGGTTCGGCCAATGACCGTTTTGTATGGAGGAAAAAAAATTGTATGGACTAATGACCACGGGGGGGGGGGGGGTGGGTGGTGGGGGGTTTTGAGAAGTCCCAAAAAAATGACCACGTGGTTTATGGACAGCCCCATAGGGAAAGCGAAAGCAGCAGCTGTCATTTTTCGGCACCGACAACCACCACCACACCGGCGAAAAGGAATCACCGATCAGAAGCCGCAGAACAAGAAAGTGCTTGTGCCGTTATGCACGTGTTTCAGTGGTGGCATCGGAAAAACACATACCGTCGGTGAAAATAGCCACAAGTGCAACGCGGAGGAACAAAATTGGCCCTCGCCAAGTGCTCAACAATCCGGACAGGAACATCGGACATCCGTCGCGGCCGAAAGGCAGGAGGAAAGACAGTATTGTTGGAGGTAAGAGATATGAGCCGCGAGCAATCTTCGGAGAGATAACCTCAAAATTCCTATTTCGTGTCTTAGCACGTGGAGGCAGCCGAACTACGAACCATTTGCTGCACGAACACGGTGGGCTTCCTGCACGACACGAGCACCTTGTGCTACGCGGAAGGTAAGAAATTCCGAATTGTTAGTCGTTTCTCCGTGACCAATAGAAATGCCCTATTAACATCTCCGTAGGAAACCAAAAGCTTTGCAGGAGCCTTTCAAAAACCCCAACCAGGTGCAAGAACCCACGGGAGCGACCAAAACGCACACCGAGACGAGAGGCCTTCCATTGGAGGTAATTATGAGTAAAGAAACTCGGTGGAATTGTGTGCTGATGCCAGCGGTCTCCCGCAGGGCCTCTTTTTCTTATTTGTCGTTTTTGCTAGTGGTTGGACAACCGATCGGAGCATCGGCCGTGGGCAGAGCTTCTGGTTAACCACCGGGAATTCTCGAGCAGATCATTTGTTGATAGGACACGTCAGCAAGGCACGGCGCGGTCGTTGGCCGATCGCGCGACCGTCGAGAATCGAGTGGCATCGTCGACACCGATCCCAACGAATCCTCCGTGGATCCGTATCCGTACAACAACTTCTTGGGACGCACGAACGATTGGAGACGATTTTGGTTCGGAGTTTTCTGAGGAAGCACGCACAGCTTTACGGATTAGGAAGGCAGTGAAACCCAGCTTCGTGGCCTACAGCCGCAAGGCCGCCCCGCCAAAGAACGCGGTCCCGGAGCAAATCTGCCAGCATCACATAGGGGAGAGTCCGACTACCGTGGGTGGCGTAAAGGCAGAGGTGAAGGAAGGAGCGCATGCAGAGCTACGGTGGCGTGGTGACGGAAGAACGGGTGCACCCACAGTGAGTAAGAACAAAGAGAAGAATAAAAAGTAGAATTAAGAGAGATAAGATGAACAAGAGGAGTACGAGGCAAAACAGGCTTGGTTAAGGCGAGAAAACTAAAATAAATGTAGTTTGTCAATGCTACTTGATTTGTTGAATTATGTTCAGTTTTGTGAGCGCATTTCCCTTTTGAGCTTTCCGAGGCTGATCGAGGGTTTCTATTCCCCCCTCGACAGTCACAACAAAGGATGCCATTCATCAGCTCAAAACCAACAAAGCAGCTGGTAAGGATGGTATCGAACTCATCAAGATGGGCCCAGAAAAGTTGGCCACCTGTCTGCATCGGCTGATAGTCAGGATCAGAGAACCCAAACAGCTACCGGAGGAGTGGAGGGAAGGGGTTATCTGCCCCATTCACAAGAAAGGCGACCATTTGGAGTGTGGGAACTTCAAAGCGATCACTATTTTAAATGCTGACTACAAAGTGCTATCCCAGATCATCTTTTGTCGTCTGTCACCTAAAACAAACGAGTTCGTGGGAAGTTATCAAACCAGCTTCATCGACGGTCGGTCGGCAATGGACCAGATCTTCACCGTACGGCAAATCCTCCAGAAATGCCGTGGATACCAGGTCCCAACGCACCACCTGTTCATCGACTTCAAAGCGGCATACGATAGTATCGACCGCGCAGAGCTATGGAGAATCATGGACGAAAACGGCTTTCCTGGGAAGCTGACTAGACTGATTAAAGCAACGATGGACGGTGTGCAAAATTGCGTAAGGGTTTCGGGAGAACTATCCAGTTCATTCGAATCGCGTCGGGGACTGCGACTAAGTGACGGACTCTCATGCCTACTCTTCAACATCGCTCTGGAAGGTCTGAAGCGACGAGCCGGGCTCAACAGCCAGGGAACGATTTCCACAAAATCTGGTCAATTTGTGTGCTTTGCGGACGACATGAACATTATCGCCAGAACATTTGGAACGGTGGTAGAACTGTACATACACCCGCCTGAAACGCGAAGCAGCAAAGGTCGGACTGGTGTTGAATGCCTCAAAAACAAAGTTCACGCTGCTAGGCGGAACCGAACACGATCGGATCCGCCTGGGTAGTAATGTTACGATAGACGGGAATACCTTCGAGGTGGTGGAGGCATTCGTCTACCTCGGATCCTTACTGACGGCTGACAACTATGTAAGTCGTGAAATTCGAAGGCGCATCATCAGCGGAAGTCGGGCCTACTACGAGCTCCAGAAGATTCACCCACGTACCAAATGCACCATGTACAAAACGCTAATAAGACAAGTGTTCCTCTACGGACACGAGACATCGACGATGCTCGAAGAGGACCTGTAAGCACTCGGAGTTTTCGAGCAATGCGTGCTAAGGACGATCTTCGGCGGTGTGCAGGAGAACGGTGTGTAGCAGAGGATGAACCACGAGCTCACTGCACTTTACGGTGAACCCAGCATCCAGAAGGTGGTCAAAGCCGGAAGGATGCGGTGGGCAGGGCATGTTGCAAGAACGCTGCACAACAACCCTGCAAAGCTAGTGTTTGCAACTGATCCGGTTGGCACAAGAAGGCGTGGAGCGCAGAGAGCACGATGGGCGGACCAGATGGAGCGTGACCTGGCGAGCATTGGGCGCGACCGAGAATGTAGAGCGGCAGCCACAAACCGAGTATTGTGGCGTACTATTGTTGATTAAGTCTTGTCTTAAATGTTATGTTGAACAATAGTAGTTTACGAAACAAGGTGCAGAATGACAATTTTTGCAGCACGAGTCGTACATTTATCCAACGAGGCTTGCCGAGTTGGATAATTACGACGAGTGCTGTAAAAATCGTCATTCTGCACCTTGTTGCGTAAACTACTATTTTGCAATTCCTCATCGTAATAGGCTGTTTTACCCAACGCAAATCTATCAGGAAAAGGCCTACTTTCCCACATCAAACCAGCAGTGCTGTAATGGTTCATTACAGCACTGATGTGCGTTGCGTAATGAACCATTACAGCACTGTTTTCAGTTTTTATCAACTCTTTGATGCTTTCTGGACGCAGTTTTGAAAAATTGTGACAACTGCTCAGTATAACCTACTATGATCAGACTTTCCTTAACATGGCTATGAACACGGTGTACAGAAGGTGATATATTCCTGAAATCTGACAGTTTTTTGATAACGTAGTTCAAATCGTTCATAGGCGATCTAGTACTCCACACCAATTTGATCTACGTGAAAAATGATAAGAACGACGTCACATGTTTACATCCAAAATTAATGTTTACATAGGTTACTAGCCCGCCTTGTGATATTTATGCCGTGGCTATCAGTGTGCAATAGGCCGTCCCTATTTTTGCAAAAGTTGGAAATGTTTAAAGTTCAATATTGCAAATCGATCGTTTTAGCTAAAAAACCATCATGCCAAAATTTGAAGTCCCTATCTCAAGGCTAAGTGGTCCCCCATGGGGCCTAAAGTTCTCAAAAATTGTATGGGGTAAAAAAAATCATAAAATTTTTTCGACGACAAAAATATCCTATTCTACTAGAATCGGTGATTTTAGGAACTTAAAGGGCCAAAAATGTGCTCAGAATTGCGATATCTCTTTTCGTTTCTGAGTTATTGACAAAAAAACTACCTAAAAATGAACATTTTGGCCATTTTATTAAATGCCTGAGGAAACCTGCCATATTTTGTCCGATAACTCAAAAACGAAAAGAGATATCGCAATTCTGAGCACATTTTTGGCCCTTTAGGGTCCTAAAATCACCGATTCTAGTAAAATAGGATATTTTTTCGTCGAAAAAATTCTATGATTTTTTTGACCCCATACAATTTTTGAGAACTTTAGGCCCCGTGGGGGACCACTTAGCCTTGAGATAGGGACTTCAAATTTTGGCATGTTGGTTTTTTAGCTAAAACGATCGTTTTGCAATATTGAACTTTTAACATTTCCAACTTTTGCAAAAATAGGGACGGCCTAGTGTGCAATTTGATGGAAAAGTTTCGTTTAAAATTATCCTCAAGCAGTAATTTATGAAATTGCAAAAAAAAGTTGTACGCAACTCGGTTCAGAAATCGATTTCTACAGCACTCGTCGTAATCATCAAACTCGGCAAACCTCGTTGGATATATGTACAACTAGTGCTGTAAAAATCTTCATTCTGCACTTTGTTTCGTAAACTACTATTAACACATCTAAGGGGCTGTCCATAAACCACGTGGTCATGAGGGGGGGGGGGGGGGGGGGTTCGGCCAATGACCATTTTGTATGGACAAATAAAAAATTTTGTATGGACTAATGACCACGCAGGGGGGGGGGGGGGGTTGAAAAGTCCCAAAAAAATGACCACGTGGTTTATGGACAGCCCCTAACGTATGCCTGGAACCTATCAATCTTTACATGGTCTACACTAGTACTAATTAATGCTCATAAAACATACTTCCACTAAAGCCTTTCATAAATAAGTCACAAAACCAGTAACTCGTTCGCATTTGCACGAAAGCACCCCATCAAACATCAAGCTTTGTAGGTTGGTACATATATTGCCTCCGCCCAGACACGTGTGCAACAAGGGTTTCATATTTTTCATTCGACTTCACTTCTCTCAACCGGCTGCCAGCCTACCGTCCTTCACGTGTCTTTTGGAAATGCGATAGCTCTTGCTTGGTCTTTTGGATCTCTTGGATCTCTTGGATCATAACAAAGGGAGTCCTTTTTCAGACGCTCCGTCCATAATTCGTCTTCAGAGAGTTTATGCTGCTTGCTGCCTGCTAGCTGTTGTTGGTTCGCTTCTCCGAAGCTCCTAAATGCCCACCCTTCCGGAACGAACAAAGAATTTGGATTGTCTTGGATTGTTGGTTGGATCCCATTCGTCTTGCCAATCCCGTCCGCACCGGCACAATTTACAACTTCAATGAAGATTAAGATCGAAACGTATGGGGGATATGGGTGTTCAGTCGCTCGCTCGTTCTATCTCAGAAAGCAGTCTAATTTCTCATGCGTCAGCATACGTACCAACGTATGTGTGCCGGTAAAGAGGTTCGACTGAATAATAAAATTGTTAACAAGATTGGAGAGAGGAGAGATTGGGGTGAACTGTAGTCCCAGGAGAAACTTATGATACGTGGGATTACATGGATTTCAGTCCAAATTGGGACTTGAAGTCAAGAAGAAGAATTTCCTCAACACCTCAACCCCATCATAATTGTTTTAAAATGAACTTTCAAAAAATTCGATAACGCTGTTTAAATGATTTCCTTATCATGCTGAAGCAACAAGGGCAATAGACTTCATTAATTATATATACGTGGAATTTTCAAATCGATTCCTGACTGAACGACTATTTATCGACGGGTGTACAATTTCACGAAATTTGTCAAAACAATCCTCATTAAAAACCGGCACCATGTGATGGATGTTCCTCTCCTGTGTATAAAATTATTCCGCCATCGGTTGCTAATTTCTCAACTCCATGGATACCACGCGAACATGAAACTCCGCTGTTGCCCTAACAAGATTAGTATCGGAAAGCTTTTGATTGTTCCATCACCGTCGTCGTTCCGGGAACGACGATAAACGAGAATGGGGGCTGTCACCGAACAGACAGTTGCATTCAAATCACGCCTAATGGCTTCTCACTTTGTTTGGAGACGAAGGCACATCTCCTTCCGCTGTTCAACCGTTCAACAAACCGAACAGATGACGTCCGAAGCTATTTCTGTTTCCGATTCAGACGAATATGTACCCGCCGTTGACGACGATGGTTGCCGATGTGGCAACCTGAAAGAGACGACTTTTGTCTAATTTAGCTCAATAACATGAGCATAAATAAGCTTGGACTCACTGATGGCATAACCATTAAATTGGTATCGACTTTCCACATTCTAGGTACTTTCTGGCTAATGAAGCCGTATTTTCTCCGTAATTTTATAAGCTTGTATCTAATATAGGAAAATTATATTTGATGCACATTTCTGAGAGATGTCTTGTTTGTGTTCACCGGCAGACAGCTCCCAAAGAGATTTAACCGATTCAACCGGAATGTTTCTACAAAATTTCCCGCAAAAGTGCTACACAAATATCGAATATGCTGGAGAGATTCTATGTACATTATCAATTTGAGAGAATTCATAGAGATCCTATCGAAACTATCGGACAGATTCTATTGAATCCACCGCAGTGATTACGAATCCATATTTTGTTTCATCGAATCTTCGGAAAAGATTCTACCAAATTCACTGGAGAGAGATTCTACTGAATCCATGGGAGAAATTCTATCGAAACCAACTAAGAGACTCTGCACCAATTTGAAAAGAGAGTTTGTACCGAAAGCACCAAGAGCACCAAGAAGATTCTATCAAATTTACCAAAAAAAATATTTTACCAAATTCTTTGGAGAGATTCTACCGAACCATCGCATTTTTCCGTTACTTTTATGGGTGTCGGTGGCCGGGAAAACTTGAGTTATACAATCTATCGAATATTACCCAAATTCATGAAATTTCAGGCAACTGCGGTGCTGACTGTAACCGAAAAACAGATACAGGGGATAGACAAAATGGTAGGGACAGGCAAAATTTTCGCTTTTCAAAAAATGTTCAACTAACTGTAATTTTTCGAAAAGTGCATCAAATATTCTCAAACTTTCACTGTAAGTTGATAAACTAGTTGTGTATTAGTGGTTATCATAGTGATTAACCTTCCGTAACTCGCGCGGTTGACTACCTGCGTCAGCACCATGCTTATGCTGAGTACAAAAAGCGATATTTTTTCAACGTGTTGTACAAAATACAACAGCGCGATCGTTCGAGGGTTAAGGACGAGGTTTTCAAGAACATAGCTCAAAATTTCTAGAGCACTGTTTTAAAGACCCGTTCAACGGATATGGCTGTAAACGCATCATGCTGGTTGTTCAGTCGTTATCAACATCGTGATGCCATTTAAGTCAAATCCGTTAAACGGATCTTTAAAAAGACGGGATTGATGGTCTAGTGGCTACCGCTTATGATTCTTATTAAAAAAAAAACCTGGGTTCAATCCATGAATTGTCTCTTTCCTCTTTCTTTGTACCTTTCTACATACACTCCCGTTCAAAAGTTTGGGGTCACCTCCTCAAAAACATGACATTTTTTTAGGCCCATATCTCCGCCAATTTGCGTCCGATTTCAAAACCCTAGGTTTCATTCAAAAGATAATAAGTCAAAGAAACTTTGAACATGATTCAAAAGAAACTTTTCAAAAAAATTTGTATGTAAACTTAACCCAAAGTTGCCAAATTTTCTAAAAAATGAATATAAACTTACGGCAGTGTCGCTGGAAGTTGGGTCGACCAAATTTTAAGATGAGAGCGGTAATATGACCCATTTTCTATTAGCTTTCAACTGCTTTTTACAGAACTTAGCTAAAAAATCTAGAAAAAAAGTTATTAAGTAAATTAATCCTTGATGTCATCGACCAAAAGTTTGGGGTCACCCCTCAAAATGATGTATCGGCCAAAAGTTTGGAGTCACTATCGTAAATCATGGAAAAGTGTTATGTTGATATCTTCGTCATCTTTCATTCAATTTTAATTCTTCTTGGCTTATTTGAAACAAAATGAATGATACTTACTGCATAGACATTGAACCACACATATTTGTTGAAATTTACATACTAAAACTTAACGTAAAGTTGACTCATTTTTTGAAGCGTGGTAAAATGTACTAACTTTACATAACATTTTTATATACAAAAATCGTTAAATACGTTAAGTTGAAGACATCATAAGTAAATTTAGTTAATTATCTTTGAAATGAGCCAAAAATAATTAAAATTGAACTATAGATGACGAAGATATCACCAAATCACTTTTCCATGTTTTACGAAAGTGACCCCAAACTTTTGGCCGATACATCATATTGAGGGGTGACCCCAAACTTTTGGTCGATGACATCAAGGATTAATTTACTTAATAACTTTTTTTCTAGATTTTTTAGCTAAGTTCTGTAAAAAGCAGTTGAAAGCTAATAGAAAATGGGTCATATTACCGCTCTCATCTTAAAATTTGGTCGACCCAACTTCCAGCGACACTGCCGTAAGTTTATATTCATTTTTTAGAAAATTTGGCAACTTTGGGTTAAGTTTACATACAATTTTTTTTTTTGAAAAAGTTTCTTTTAAATCATGTTCAACGATTCTTTGACTTATTATCTTTTGAATGAAACCTAGGGTTTTGAAATCGGACGCAAATTGGCGGAGATATGGGCCTAAAAAAATGACATGTTTTTGAGGGGGTGACCCCAAACTTTTGAACGGGAGTGTACTTTCTCCCTCCACTCTACATACAAACTATTTTTAATTCGCTGAAAACCAGCAAAATTTTGCTGGTTTTTGACATGCTGTAAAATCAGTAATTCATCCAGTAAAATATTTGTTGCTGATTTTACGGTAATGCATTTTGACAGCTTGTTTTGCTGGTCATTCAGCAATTTTGTTCGAGCTCGATTCCGGCCGATTTTTTTGTTTTTTTGCCTTTCTCGTACACCAAAGTGTACTGAAAGGCTATATGTTCACTCAAAAACCGAATTTTCGATAGAAGGCTTGGAGGGTCAAGTCACATATACCAATCATCTCAGTTCGACGAATTGAGATGATGTGTGTATGTGTGTATGTATGGCTGTGTACAAAAAGGTCACTCACTTTTAAGGCACTTCCCATTGGTCGATTTTTCGGATCATAGCTCGAATCGAACCGGAATTTTACCGCATTGTTTGCTATTGAAAATGGTCCGGATCGGTCAAGGCGTTCCGGAGTTATGGCCATTTGAGTGATCCGGACCAGCACCGGTAGAACTGGTTATATATAAAACTGAACCAAGCTCCATCATGCGACACATCAAACTGCGGCGATTTTTGTAACCTTCAGCATGGTTGACAAATTTTGTGTGGATATCACCACAACACAGGAGACCGAAAAATCTACGTTGTCGGTCCAAAATTCAAGATAGCGGTCTAAAATCCAAAATGACGGCTCCAAATTCAAGATGGCGGCTATATTATGGAGTTTTAAGCCCTGAACTATGTAATATGGGTATATTTTGCATGGGGAAGCTGTTTGGAGTTCAATAATGCCGACCAGAATATCCAAGATGGCGGTCTAAAATCCAAGATGGCGCCTCCAATTTCAAGATGGCGGCTGTTTAATGGAGTTTTAGGCCCTAAAGCCATGCAATATGGGTATATTTTGTATAAGGGATATATTTTGTATAAGACATCTTTCTGGAGTCAATAAATGGCGATCTGAATATCCAAGATGGCGGTCTAAAATCCAAGATGGTGGCTCCAAATTCAACATGGAGGCTGTATGGTGGAGTTTGGCAACCTGAATATCCAAGATGGCGGTCTTAAATCCAAAATGGCGGCTCCAAACTCAATATGGCGGCTGTATAACGGAGCTTTAGGCCCTAAACTATGCAATAAGGGTATATTTTGTATGGGGAAGATGTCTGGGTGGAGCGGACCTGGTGTGATGGTTAGAACACTTGACTATCACGCCGAGGACCTGGGATCGAATCCCACTCCCGACAGACTCACAAAATGTGAGTTCTTCCTTCGGAAGGGAAGTAAAGCGTGGGTCCCGAGATGAACTAGCCTAGGGTTAAAAACCTCGTTAATACAGATTAAAAAAAAAAAGATGTCTGGAGTCCAAAAATGGTGAACTGAACATTCAAGATGACGTTCTTAAATTCAAGATGGCAGCTTCAAATTCAAGATGGAAGTTGTTTAAAGGAGTTTTAGGCCCTAAAACCATGCAATATGGGTACATTTGGCATGAGGTAGATGTCTGGATTCCAAAAATGGCGACCAGAATATCCAAAATGGCGGCCTCGAATTCAAGATGGCGATTGTCAAGTAGACCAGACTGAACATTGCTAACATATGACAACGGACAACACATATAACACCCAGTGGCCCAGTGGAGAATTTTCCGTTTGACGAAAAGTTTTCCCCGACTGGAGCGGGAATCGAACCCACACTTCGGGCTTACGAGACACCTAAATGACTGACGCCGCAACCGCTCGGCCACGAAGCCCACATGGCACTGAGCGCACAAGGTTACTGAGATAACTTGCGTACCTCACAGCAAAAGGATATATCACAATAGTTCTAAAATCTGGACGCAGTGATCTTCACCCGACAAACGAGAGAGAGAGAGACTAATACACTAATTTATCACCTTACACCTGGCATCTACGCACCAATGTGTGAACCTTGAAATATCCCACCAACACTCCGACATCCGCATGAATTTGTGCAGACGCAGAGGTATATTCGGTCTGCTGTGGATACAAACGATTGCAATCATCACTTTCTTCATCTTACCCACAGTGACCTGCACCCTGACGTGGCAGGCGCCATTGTCGCCTAAAAATAGAAGATCACCAACACTCACACAATGAAGATGCCTGCTTAGTCCCCGTCAGATATCTCAATGGTTCCTTGTGTGAGTGTAGGTAGTCCGGTGATACCAGAGTAGCATCAACTGGCAGTCAATCAAGCTCAAGCCAGAGATGGAAACACTCTCATCGTGAATCAACTCGCGAGCGAAAATCCAACAAACGGTTTACTCACGGTGCCGAGAGTAAGCCTTGTGTGAGTTTATTTGCACCCGCTTGCTTCATGAGTATGAAGCAAAACAAAAACAAAAACACTCATGAACTTTTATTCGCGAAGACCAAGTGGAGATGCGGGAATTGTATTTTAGTGCGATTTTAATAGCAAAACAAGTAATTATCCGTCATATAGTAGTGCTTTGTGCTTCATTGTTCCTGAAAAGTAGATCTGTCGGCCGTGTAAATTCGTATTTTCACAAAATTAAAAAATGTTCACAGCTTCTTCGCGAATCAATCACGAGTGCGACAAGCTTCGTTAGCTCGCGAGTGAAGGAAGTGCGAATATATTCAGGCTTCTGTTGTTCACGAGTAAGATAGTTTTGCGTTTATGTCTGCCCAGCTGTATTCCTCACTGTTTTCCATCACTGGCTCAAGCTCGGCCAAGCGAAGATTCCTGGGCTGGTGAGATATTGCCGCTATTGCCACTTGTACTAACATAAACTCCAATGTGCCTTCCATCTGTGCTCCAAGAACGTTGAAGTATTGTTGTGTATTCGCGTTGGGAAACGTAGCCGCGCAAGCCTCGTCGATGGTATTTATTAATCCTATAGGTCTCCTCTTACTGACGACTGACTCCAACAAAGTTGATACTGTTATCCGAGAACAGTTTCAATGGAGCTCCTCGCCGATTAACGATACGTCTGAACGCAAAAATTCATTGACAGACTGTGCACTATGGGCCAGAAATCAAAATTTCGCGACAAAATTCAAAAAAGTTGTTTTCTTGATATCAATCAATTTTCATTTATGTATGATTGTTTAGGTTCGTATACCGAATGATTTTTTTTAATTTGTAACAAAATTGTATCGTTTTTTGTATGAAGAAGCTTCTTATAAGCGAGAATTCTTGATTTTAACCAATATTAAGAAAAACATTTTGGTGAAAAATGTGCCCAACAAATATAACGCCTACATTTCCTAACAGTAAATTTAGTATATTTTGCATATTTGATGCACAGATTGCGATGTCTTTAAGTTCAAATGAAAATTTTACAATAATTACTCAAATTTGGCTGTTTTTTGACAATTTGTTCAAAAAGTAGTAGTATTCGACCGTATTCGACATGCAACTGGTCTGGGCTATTCGACATGCAACTGGTCTGGCATGCAGCTATGCGTTAATTTTACAAAACTATGTTTTACGCTGTGCTTCAATAACCATCCACTCTAAGATCCACTTTTGCCATTACGACGCAATGGCTTGCGAAACAATACACATAGCAACAAACTACTATTATTCTGGCAGGTTTCATTTCAGGTAAGACTGTGATGGTAGGCGTTTACATTACTCAAAGTGCAAAGTTTCGGTATATCAATTCGTGTGGTCAATAATAATTTTTAATAAGCTTAATTTATGTATATATGGTTATTGGTTATTGGTGAAAAAATTCGCTGCTCAGGTATTTCAGATGTCCGGAATTTGGCCGAATGCCGCTTGGCCGAATTATGTTCAAAATAATTCACATTCTAGCTGCCAATTTGATCATCATTAATTTTTCCTTCTTCCTTCCTCCAATCATTGACTATTCTTTCTAGTTTTACAATTCAGGGATTAGTTGGCATTGAAACTGTCAATATTTCATCAGAGATTTTTCCTCATTTTAATCATAGGCGATTGTTTTGGGTTATACTGACGTGGAGAACAGTGGCACGAAAGTTTCTTCTTCAGCCAAATAGCATTCAGCCAAATGGCGTTCGGCCAAGCAGCAATCACCCAAATGACAGTCGGCCAAATTACTCGGAGCCGGTATTTACAAGTGGGATTGGATATATTTGCGATCGATTTTCCTTGAAATATTTAAAATGCCGTGTCATTGGTTGTCTCGGTAGCTCAGTCGATAAAGCACATGTGTAGCATATGAGGGTCGTGAGTTAAAATCTCACTTGAGCTGTGGATTTGCTCATAATTTCATTTATACTTAATGTATCCATCTATACATATGTATGTACGTTGAGTTAATTTAATATTCTTTTTGATCACACGGATTGATATATCGAAACATTGCACATTGAGTACGTGTGTGGTCTTGATTTAAAAGCTTATAATCACATTTATATCTGAAACAAAATCTTCCAGAATGATAGTTGTTTGATGCTATGTACATTGTGTCGCAAGCCATAAAGTCATTGCGTCGTAATGGCAAGAGTGGATTATTATTGAAGCACAGCGTGAAATATTGTAAAATTGAAGCAAGCACTAAAATCACTCTAACTTGGTTCACCGCAAATTCCCGCAAAAAAAGTCCGGAAGCACTCGAAAAAGAAGTGTCTAAACTAGCATCCTAGACCGGTTGCATGTCGAATACGGTCGAATACTCCTACTTTTTCAACACATTGGCAAATAAACCGTAAAATTTGAGTAAATATTGTAAAATTTATTTTTAAACTTAAACCCATCGCAATTTGTGCACCAAATATGCAAAATATACTAAATTTACTTCTAGGAAATGTAGGCGTTATATTTGTTGGGCACATTTTTCATCGCAAATCACATTTTTCTTAATAGTGCTTAAAATCGAGAATTTTCGCTTATGAAAAGTTTCTCCATACAAAACACAATATAATTTTGTTACAAATCGTCGGTATATAATCAAATATAGCTAAAATAATCATACAAATATGAAAATTTATTGTTCTGAGAAAAACAATTTTTTTTACTTTTGTCGCGAAATTTTGATTTCTGGCCCATAGTGCACTATGGGGGATTCCCATACAAGCAGACGGACAAAAATATTTTTGTCATATTTTCGAAGATTTATTAGTATTCTGTAGTTGGTTTTGGTTCGACTAAAATATATTGTTTATGAACATTTTTAAACATCACGACCATGTTTTGAAAAGGGCGTATTTTCAATATGGTCAAATAACTGATAATATATAAAAAGTTTGAATTTGTTTTATTTTTTAAATTTTTATTTTGTTTTTTTTTTTTGTGCTTAGAATGATCAACACTATTGTGTAGTTACTTTCAAAAATGAATTCCAAGGGAATTTGATTAGAATGTTTGAGAATCGTCTCAAGGGGTGCGCCTGGGCGGTCTCGTGCGTAAAAAACGCTGAATCTCCCAAGACCGCAATTTACCGCAGCATTTCGCATACAAAATCATTAGAGTAGACCTAAAGCTTGACCATAAACTGATTTTGAGCCTGGGAATGTTTGGGAAAAAAAAGATGCCGACTATCAAAATTTGAATCTCACGCCTTTTTCAACTTCTTCTTCTTCTTGTACCTCTCTTTGCATACAATAGTTCAATTATTTCACAGAACCACGTGTTTGTTGGAAAGCTTGCTTCATTATCTTACCAATGATGTATTGAAACCAATAGATAATGATGATTTGGGGATTAGGGGCATAATGGATACCCGGGGCGAAATGGACACCCCTGTTTTTGCCGAAACCGTTGAGTTTTATGTAAAACTTTTAATGCAAATGTGTAAAGGAATAAGTCATGGTTCTATTTTTCAAAACTACCTTTTATTTGCTCCAAAATAACCGAAATATCATTGAAATTGAAATATGTTTTTCATATGGTGAAATTCTTATAATTTCGAATAAGCATCAAATAAGGTATCACGAGTGTTTAAGTGTGTCCGCCATACAAACAAGTAAATTGTTACCTTATCTACATGTTTACTAAGATTTAGCAATGGATGAAGTAGGGTATGTGTGCCATCAGTAATCTCATGCTCCCATTTTCATCCTATTCGAAAACAAGCGATTACGGCACCGATTGACTCTGTTCTTTTTATTTTCATGGGTGCTCACTTCTAACAAAAAATACAAAAATAAGAAACAAAACAAACAGCGCTTCAATCCTTTGTTTTTCGTGGGATGAAAATGGGAGCCACATGCTTAATAAGAGAACCAATACCCTATTTTATTTTTGATCAGAATATGTGAAATGAACGCTGGCAATTACGAATGGATGTACGCGCATTGCATACTGTTAGGCGTTTTAGAGAGTTTGGAAAAAAATCAATCCAATTATTTTAGCCTAAAGTTTATTTAACCCGTAGGCTACGGGGCTTACAACAAAATTTCAAACCGCTGCCAAAGACACAAACATCAATATTTTTCAATAAAATTTTGAGGTTCACTTCACTATTAGTTGTAGTTTCAGTTATGCTGGGAGCCACAAAAAATTGAAGCCACGAGGACAGTTTTATTCCGGTGGACGTCTGGGTCAGGAGGGGTAAAAATTGCATAACCTTCCTTTTAGCAAGGCCCCATTAGTTGGAATTCAAATGAATTCATCTGAAAAGTTGTTAGTTCTATGTATTATTGTATATTACGTCAGGCCTGGGGGTTAAGAAGTATATAGGTGGTGTAGAACTTTTTCCAGCCCTCCGAAATACTTTCAATTTTGAGCCTAATTTCTATGCGCTTGTAAAATATTTTGAGGCACGCAAGAAGTGGATTTTTCTGTCCTAAGGCAGATCTTAAGCATATTGGATTTAACTACAAGTAAAACTTGATGGTAACATACTGTTTTTGTTAGAAAAATCATGTTTTCCACGAAAGCAAGACGATTTTACAAGAAATTGCCTACTTTTAGGCGATAAATGCGGTACCTTTCGTGAAACATTAAACGCCTAAAAGTAGGCAATTTCTTGTAAAATCGTGTTACTTTCGTGAAAAACATGATTTTTCTAACGAAAACAGTATGTTACCATCAAGTTTGACTTATAGTTTAATTCAATATGCTTAAGACCTAGTTTAGGACAGAAAAATCTACTTCTTGCGTGCCTCAAAATAATTTTACAAGCGCATAGAAATTAGACTCGAAATTGAAAATATTTTGGAGGCCTGGAAAAAGTTCTACACCACCTATATACTTCTTAACCTCCAGGCCTGACGTAATATACAATAATACATAGAACTAACAACTTTAAAGATGAATTCATTTGAATTCCAACTAATGGGGCCTTTCTAAAAGGAAGGTTATGCAGTTTTTACCCCTCCTGACCCAGACGTCCACCGGAATAAAACTGTCCTCGTGGCTCCAATTTTCGTGGCTCCCAGCATAACTGAAACTACAACTAATAGTGAAGTGAACCTCAAAATTTCATTGAAAAATATTGATGTTTGCGTCTTTGGCAGCGGTTTGAAATTTTGTTGTAAGCCCCGTAGCCTACGGGTTAATTAACTTTGATGTTAGGGGGATTAGGGGCATAATGGACACCCTAAGCAAATGAGTATGTTAGGCCTGTGTAACAGACAAAAACTTAACATATTATCAGTTGGCTGACAACTTTAACTTGTTTCCTACGTATTTCAATCATTTACAGCTGCTAGAATGTCATTATTGTGAAGAAATAATGAGTTGAAAACTATGTGTTTTTTGAGGCTGGCAGGAAAGGTACGGGGCGAAATGGACACCCAACGGGGCATAATGGACACCCCTGCATATTTTATGCTGTATCTTTGAGAATATCGACCAGTTAAGTAATTTGCCTACGGAGATCAATACCACAGATATAATACTCCATCTTAGACGAGTTTACATAACTTCAAAGTTAATTAAATAAATTTTAGGCTAAAATAACCGGATTGATTTTTTTCAAACTCTCTAAAACGCCTAACAGTATGCAACGCACGTACATCCATTCATAAATGCCGGTGTTCATTTCGCCCCGAATCGACTACAACATTAAAATTGCTATTTTCAGTAAGTTCTGATCAAAAATATAATACTTCATCCATTGGTAAATCTGCGTATACATGTAGATAAGCTAACAATTCACTTGTTTGTATGGTGGACACACTCAAACACTCGTAATACCTTATTTGCTGCTGCTTCGAAATTGTAAGAAATCTACCATATGAAAAACATACTTCAATTTCAATGATATTTTGGTTATTTTGAAGGAATATAAATGGTACTTTTGAAAAATATAACAATGACTTGTTCCTTTACACTTATGCATTAAAAGTTTTGCATAAAAGTCAATGGTTTCCGCAAAAACAGGGGTGTCCATTTCGCCCCGGGTGTCCATTATGCCCCTAATCCCCCTATGTAAACTCATCTAAGATGAAGTATTAGATCTGTGGTATTGATCTCCGTAGGCAAATTACTTAACTGATCGATGTAACCAAAGAATTAGCATAAAATATACAAGGGTGTCCATTATGCCCCGATGGGTGTCCATTTCGCCCCGTACCTTGCCTGCCAGCCCTGAAAAACACAGGGTTTATAGTTCATTATTTCTTCACAATAAAGACATTCTACCTGCTGTAAATGATTGAAAGACGTAGGAAACAAGTCAAAGTTGTAGGACAACTGATAATATGTTAAGTTTTACTCTGTTATACAGGCCTAACGTACTTATTTACTTAGGGTGTCCATTATGCCCCTAATCCCCCTTATAATTAGAATATATCGATTTGAAATTTTGTGTTGTTTTTGCGAAAATTACATTTTTCAGCATAACTCAACTTTGCTACTCAATACCTTTGTAACTACATCAGCCAAAAACTTGAAATTCTAGATTTCTCTTAGTTTATATGTTTATTATCGATAGGGCCCACATAGCCGAGGCGGTAAACGCACGGGTATTCAGCATGACCATGCTGAGGGTGACGGGTTCGATTCCCGGTCGGTCCAGGATCTTTTCGTAAAGGAAATTTCCTTGACTTCCTTGGGCATAGAGTATCTTCGTGCCTGCCACACGATATACACATGCAAAATGATCATTGGCAGAGGAAGCTCTCAGAACTGAGTATAGCCCCATCGAGCCGTTTCGAATCACTTCTCGACCTAATGTGAAAGAAACATGATCGGAAATTCGAAAGACAAACACACATCCAAACCCGGCACAGTCGCTTTTAATTCAATTTGAAGGGCAACCCAATTCGCCGCACGTTGGCCGTTAGCCACTTGGACCGGCGGGCGGCGGCCTCGGAAATCAGCAGATAAATTCGGATTTTATAAGCCTTTTTGGCTTTTCATCGGCTTACCGGAAACCACGTGACGTGACGTGGGCTTTTATAGGGTAGTATCCGTTCGTCCGTCCGTCTGGGGTAGGTTATCAATGTGACAGTCAATGTCAGTTTTGCCGAGTACGGCAATATACCGGTGCTAAGGTGATGGTAGCGAATGGTGCGGTAGTTACCTAGATGCGCAGCGTGATTCGATCGCAGCTCGAGTGGTCGTCGAGAGAAAACATCCCTCATTCTATTAGCGTAATTCGATTTCACGGGAAGTGCCGGGCTGCCGCTCGCTTCCGAGCTGTCGAGTGCAATATTGATTGCGGGTGGGCTGATGGTACCTATATTTGCCTGCTGAATGCGATGCGAATTCTTAGGAATGATATATTGGATAACTTACATATAGATGCGGTTGTTACATTTGCGTTCGCGTCAGGAATAGCATATTCATTACCTGAAATGGAAGAAAAATGAATAGGATATTATACCATTAGCGGTTGGTTTCCAACATAATCCCCATTCGCAATCCTAAATCAATAAAAATCCTGCTAACGACATTCAATCCTGAAGTGCTTCTTCCATGCTAATGTTAACACTGACGAGTACGAGCTGTGAAACCAGTTAGAGTCTGTTCTTTGTTCCCAGATTGTCCCATCGGTCTTGTTTATTAGATTATAAAAGGCGTAGAAATTTGGTAGGGTCATGTAGATTATTTTTTCACATTTGTAGCTCCAGAATATCGACCAAAAAATATTGCTTATTGCTTTCCTTATTAGGCCGTTACAAATATTTATTTCACTTTTTGTCCCACCACTCATCGGGTGGTCGAGGGGGTAGGGGAATAACAAAATATTAAAGCATTCAATCTAGAAAATATTAAAAACTCATCGGATTTGCTCAGTAATTTTTATCAAGAACCGATATTTTTATTTTTTTTTATCTGCCCCTCAAAATGCAAAATCCTGCTAAAAAACTTTGAAGGGGAGGGGGGGGGAATCAAAAAGTCAAGTTGAAATTTTTATTCGCCTTAGAGTTATCACCATATATTCAAAAAAGTCAAATATTTTCACATCACCTATTATATAATACTGTCATCGACATCTGTTTTGGTCTGACAAAGTTAATTAATCAAGTTTGTTCGATTTAGAATTTGCACACTCGGAAAATTTTATTCGGAATTCCACATTTTCAGGGGGTACATAAAAAATACTTAAGGAAAATTAAAAATTTTAAAGTGAAATGAGAAGCGTCGAGAAAATTTCTTAACAAATCCGATGAGTTTGGCGATTTTGCCTAATTGTTCGGGTATTTTTCCATCAAATACATTTATTAAGACATTAAGACATTGCGTACTGATTATATGGAACCAACCCATGAAACAACCACGCGCCTCCTACTCCTTCATTTGCTGCTGGGAAGAGTTCGATGGAGCCCCTTGGTATTTCACAACACGTCAAAGCGGGAAATGCCAGTGGGCGTTTTGCCTCCTCCAGTTTTCCTGCACCTAAAAAGTAACACTTTTTTCAATTGTTTATTTGAATGAGAAATTTTGTGGGCACGCGGGCCAAAAGGAATACGACCTTAAAATAAGCATCATTTGAGGTTTATGACCACATATGCTTAGCCGGGGCGTTATGCCACTCTTTCCCCTAAACGCAAAACGAGATAAATTTTGAAGTCGTAAGTGAAGTGAAATTTAAATGTGAATTTTTGCATACATATTTGATTTGCAGTGCTATAGGGGGTGGTTATTGACAGTCTACAGATTTTTGATTCCATCTGATGTGGCATTGGCAAAGGTAAGTTAGAATATCTGTAATTGTTGACTATTTTCCGTCTGATATGATGGAAATTAACGTATATGACGAAGTAGATTTCAACCCTAGCTAAAGGTATCCAAAGCTGAGTTTCGCCGCAAGTCAAATTAACTAGAATCTATAATTCCCTAGAACTTGTTTGTATACAGTACTGTGTATCAGAAATAGCCATAAAGCCGATAGCTATGACATTATGGCATGTTTGAAGCTGGGTAATTCAGATCCCATTCAGATTACTTGCCTCTGTCTAGTGACACCTGTTTCTATCTCTCCATGGTATCGGCCGAAAACTGCTAGCAACCTTAGGGAAGAACGGGTAAAAAATCCCGGTGGTAACTTGGTTCTAGACTGACAGCGATGGGGGATTTACTTCTGCAAGCCTGAGCGTCTGTTCAGGAACATAATGCGAACTGAGAACAACGGCACTAAGTGAAGTCGAGAGCGGAAACAGTCGAAAAGTCTCTGGTGGAAGACACGGGACGAACCACAGCTGTACAACTGGAGACACCGAAGAATCTCTAGAACACTCGTACAGAGAAAGACGTGGTGGCTGGTGAAGAGGAAGTCCCGAAGAAACAGAAAAGATGGAACAGGAGCACGCTAGCAATCCGTGAGAGTACGGATGGTACACTGTGAGAGCCAGCAGGCCAAGAGGGAAAAGCAAAAGGAGAAGGATGGAAAAAAGAAGGAGGAGAAGAAAGAAAATCGTGGAGGAGAGAAAAAAGGGCGATGCATTGATCTTAGAGGAGAACGGCAAGACGACATACGCATTTCTTCTCATGAGGCTGAGGGAGGTCCCGGAGCTGGAGGAGTTGGGCGCAACCGTGGTGAAGGCCAGACACACTATAAAAAGAAGAGATGCTGCTCGAACTTAAAACGGATGCTTTGGTTAATAGCCCTGATCAATGCATTGAGCGAGCAATGCAACCTGGAAGTACCGGTGTCAATCAGACGAAGGAAATTGTTTACGGCAGCAATGCGACTTCCAGTGGGAACAGGTAAAATCCCACTTGCACGGTAAAGTCTGGCATAGCAAATCAGATCTCTTGTAAGGTCCTTCAGCCCCCTGCCATGCAACTCCAATTCCTGTCTCCTAGTTGGAACCGGTCAGGATACGAGCAACATTAGGGCAGATCGTAGTGCTGCAGAAGGAGTGCCGGACAGGACCAACGCAAATGGTGTGAACGTTTAAATATGTAGATGTAATCATACCATTTACCAGAGCTGCAGCAACACACGCTATCTGGGAACAACTTTTATGGTGATGGGCGCTCTGCATATCTGCATGTGATGAGTTAGTACCCGATCAACGAAAGAATGTACAAGTTGTTGGTCCAGGGCAGGTTCTACAACTTCACCATAATCAACGTGCCTTGCCCTCACTCCGGAATCACTGATGAAGGACGCAACTCGAACAGTCGTACGATAGCTGCCCAAGGCACAACGTCAAGACCATCATTGGCGACCTAAACGCTCAGGTAGGCCAGGAGGAGGAGTTTAGATCGACGATTGGAAAGTTTAGCGCCCACCAGCTGACGGAAGAAAACGGACTATAAGAACATGCCCATACGAAGAAACCTACTTACGGCACAGCCTTCCTTCCCTTATTGTTACATCTGCAGATCACCACAGCAGACGGAATCGCAAATCAACCACGTCTTGTTTGACGGACGGCATTTCTCTAATATCGTCGACGTCAGCATGGTGGCGCAACATCGGCTCTGACCATTATTAACCTGGTGGTGGTCAAAATGCGGGAAAAACTCTCCATGATTAACAATGTACGGTACCGACGGTTGTCTCGGAATTGACTGAAGCAAGCGGATGTCGCCTCCGCATACATGCAGAATCTCGACGCATGGTAACCGGGCGAGAGCATGCTCAATGAAGCCCCTCTCGAGGACTGCTGAAGTACGATAACAGCAGCCATCAACAAAGCAGCTGAGATCAATGTTGGGTATGTGGAACGGAGTCAGTGAAACGATTGTTTCAGCGATGAGTTTATAGAGATTTTGGAAGAGAAGAACGCATCGTAGGCAATCACGCTGCAGCACGATACTTGGCAGAGCGTGGAACGATATAAAAGAACGCGAAAACAGTACAACTTTATCATCCGGGAGAAAAGCGCCGCCTGGAAGAAGCGAAGTGCAACCAATGGAACTGATAGGTATGCCGTTCTCAAGAAACACAGAAGTTCTTCCGGAATCAAAATGGGTCATTGCATTTGGCCATTTTGGGAAAAGTGAATTTTCGCTATGAGAACACTCTAGCTTTTAGACCTAAATGAACTAGAATGGTGGAAAAATATGTCTGGAATTCTATCCCGGTTAAAATTTACCAATGGATTTCCTTCTGGAGCTCCAGCTGGGATTCCGCAAGCGATTCCCACTGTCATTATTTCAGGAATGCCTGCTAGGACTCCCCCAGAAAGTTTTACTATGTTACCTGCAGGAACCCCTCTAGAGATTTCTCTTGACATTCCTGCTGGGTTTCTTCCGAGTAGTCTTCCTAGGATTTTTCCAGAAATGCCTCTGGTGATTCTTCTAAGGATTTTTTTGAAGAATAGTAGGTATTACTACACTAGAGAAATCTCTTGTGAAATCCCATTAGGGAGGGTCCATAAATTACGTCACGCTTTAGGGGGGGAGGGGGGGGGGTTCAGCAAAGTGTGACGACCCATACAAAACTTTCAGAGGTCTCATACAAAAAGTGTGACATAGGGGGGAGGGGGGTTGAAAATGGGCAATTTTTGCGTGACGTAATTTATGGACGTTCCCTTAGGAATGCTTGGAGGAATCCTATCCTTTGAATCTTTTGAATATATACCAGGAGGAATGCCTAGAGATATCCCTGGAAGAATCGGTAGAGGTGTCCTGGAGAAATCCATGGACGAGTCCCTGAAGGAATAGCAGGCAATCATTTCTTGGAGGTAGGCCAAACGAGTTCTTGGAGGAATCCCATGAGGAATTTCTCGAAAAATCCCAGGCTAAAATCTCTGAAGGAATTCCTGGAGGAATCTCCAGAGAAACTTCTGGAAGAATCACAGGAAAATTGTCTTGGATAACATCACCTAACTGGTATTCAATCACTTAACCTATTTTACAGCTCATTTGTCCACTAGGGCACTGCATGAGCAATTCCGATTGGCGGCTAGACTTACACTTCGTACAGCGCCTAAATGTATTCTATTTTAATTCTACTACATCGAACTGGTTGGCTTTCGCGCTGCTGTCACTTTTCTACCCTGTCCATGGTAAAATGATGAGCACGAGGATGTTGATGTGTGGCTCTTAACGTTCCTTTTCCAGTCCGATTGGGGGTCCATTAAAGCTATGTTCATTTAGAATCCGGAATGACAAAATCACGTATATCTTAGGGATGGAATAACAAACATAAAAGGTGAAGACCTCAAAACAAAGGTTATTTATTGTACTTTCATGGAAAAATATCATTGAAATTATTAATTTTTATTTTTTACACATTTTCTCACTTTTTCAGTGTTGACCTCTCTAAAAATCTGCACAACGGTGGTAAATTTTAGCAACAACCCCTTCCGCACGTTTGTTCAACAATCAGGTCATCTATGCAGTGTCCTGAGTGCCTTGACTAGTCTGACTAGGATTCCGAAGAAAAATTGCCAAACTTTTTTTATTGCGAAATGAGGGGCAATTCAGTGAATTGAGAAAACGCGAAATTTGAGTGTTTTTTTCGTTGATAAACACTACCCATCTGTGACGATACCACTGAACGTCTCCGGCTGTCATGGCAGCTCATCAAAATAGGTAAAACCTCTACATATCCCTTGTGTGCGTTTTTGAAAAGCAGCACGCGATTCTTGAGACTGTCATCCTTGTATGAATTGGTTCTCATCATCTTGTTGCGAAAAAACCATGCCCAGCGTTCGAACTTCTTGCCAAATCTTCAAATTCAAAGCAGATTTATCAATGAACCCAAGCTGTTTTTCTTCCGAGGACACTTCCTTATGCCATGGTTAACAACATCTGTGCACATAACACATAATGGTTTTGACGATATTAACATTTTTCGCGACTGTCGTACCTGACCACGCTAAATTTTCAACGTGTTTGTGCAAGATTTTTTTCCTCCTCTCTTCTTCAGTCTGAAATAACTTTTCACTCGTTGCAAGAAAATCGATGAAATTTTCACCATTTAAAGAGGATTAGTGTATGATCAGAGTGCTGCAAAAGAATGATGATTATGTTCATTGAGAGCGCCACTAGAAAATGTGACATGATTCCGGATTCTAAGTGAACATAGCTTTATGAGTTGCCGTTTAGCCGATATCCGATGTTTCCAGGTCCGTTAGAGCATATGCTCAGAAAGAGGGTCAGGTGTCCTCCGTTCTCGGGGAGGGGGGGGGGGGGTGAAGAGCAACTGACGAAAAATTGCAAGTTTCGAAGCTGGGATCGAACCCATGACTATCCACTTATGAAGTGAACGTGCAGCCACTACGCCACGGTTCCCGGCAACCTCACCTAGGATTCCAGAAAAAATCCCTGTAGAATTCTCTAGAGAAAACCCTAGGAGAATTCCGGGTGGTATCATAGTAGGAATTTCTAGAATAATCCTAGGAAGGCTTGCTGGAGTAACCTCTGCAAGAATTTCTAGTAAAACTTCACCAGGAATGCCTGGAAACTCCCAAGACATGTTTATTGAAGAAATATCGGGAGGAATCTATAAAGGAATACTTAGAGAATTCACTGGAAGAATCCATAGAGGTATTCTTTCATGGAGAAGTCCTTGAAGAAATACCAGGAGGAAGTATTTTGAATAACACAAATCAGCACAGAATGATGTATCTTGAAAAACCACGATATTGTAGGTGTCGCATGATGTTGTTTTATTCACATTCGAGAAATGGAACCCGGAAACGCTAGAATCAATTCTCGGTAATCATTTTGTTAGCTCCAAAATGGCCAAAGGTATTCCATGCAACGAGAAACTAGCACACAATGGTTTATTTTCAACACCACGATGTTTGAAATGCCACATGACTTTGCACCGGAACTGGATTACGGAAAATCAGAAAAACGGTTCCAAAATAATTAAATGTATTCTAAATGGCCAATCATCGTGATAATGTGCTATAACTTTCAAAATCATGAAGTTCGATATGTCGCATGATGGGGTTTATTCATCTAAGAAAAATGTACCCCGGGTCCACCGGAACCGATTCCCGTGAAAACCGCTTATCGGTTCCAAAAGTATTTCGGATAACACAAAAACAATTCAGAATGATGTATCTTTTTTTTTCTCTGTTCGGAACATAAACCACTGCGACCAATATTTGATCTATTGTGGTATCTCCCGTGTCATTTGTATAGTGCATGTCGTATTACTTTATTACCATTGAGAAGTTATAAAGTATTCGGTTTTATTACAGTAGTCATTTTCAACTTGATCGCAAGGGAGGATTCTGATTGATAGGTTCCGCTTTGAACACGCTCCTTTTTCAGTCAAAATCGGATCCCCTAACGATAAAGTCAAGAAATGATACCGATATTGACCATGCATCGGAACCCTAGTCCTTACTGTTTCAAACTAGTGAACACCGAATAAAAGATTAGGAATACTAATCCATTTGTCCCTGTTTCAAGGTCTATCTCGGCCACACCTAAAACCGAGACCTATCACTTTCAACAAGGTGTGAAATGTAATAAGGACCAAAGTGTTTTCCTTTGATTACTAAGTTATGCTGTTCCACTTGTTGGAAGCAGTTAGGACTAGGGTTCGGTTTGGTAGATCTATCACCGCAACGCAACCCAAAAAAAAAAAACGATCTACCCACGCTACGGGCTCCGTTAAAGATCGAGCATATTTTAAACCCCCTCAACCATTCATCCCTCAGCACGGGTCGCCTGACACTTTGGATTGGGGTTACCTGCTTGGTGGACTTTTACCACCGGAACATGTGGTCCGTAGTGCTATTCTAAGCCGGCAGCTACACGGGCAATGATGTATCTTGAAAAATCACGAAGTTTGAGGTGTCGCATGATGGTGTTGAATCATATTGAAAAATTGACCCCGGAACCGGTTCCCCGGAACATTCGTAAAACTGGTTCCAAAGCACTTAGTGACCGGGATAGACTTCCAGACATATTATTTTTTTTATCATTCTAGTTCATTTAGGTCTAAAAACTAAAGTGTTCTCAAAGCGAAAAATCACTTTTCCCAAAATGGTCAATTCCAATGACCCATTTTGATTCCGGAATGACTTCGGAACTAGGTGGCCATTCCTAAAATCCCTAGAAAATCCCTAAACTAGTGGCGGAGAAGGATGAACCACGAGCTCACTGCTATTTCCGGCGAACCCAGCATCCAGAAAGTGGCCAAAGCCGGAGAGATACGGTGGACAGGGCACGTTGCAAGAATGCCGGATAACAACCCTGCAAAGTTGGCCTTCGTTACTGCTCCGATTGGCACAAGGAGGCGTGGAGCGCAGACAACACAATCGGCGGACCAGGTGGTGCGTGGCCTGGCGGGCATTGGGCGTGACCGAGGATGGAAAGTGGTAGTGGTAAACATTGTCAGTCCCATTCCCAAAAACAGATCCCCGACGCCAATGCCCGAACATCTTGTTAGCTGCAATCGCTATAGACTAGAGCCAAACCGCACGAAAACGGCGACATCGCCGACGACAAAGATACTGACTGGAACAATCGAACCAGTTGGCAATAAATTTTCATTTTCATCGTTCAATAGGGGAGAGACCGAAAGCTTCTTAAAAATTTCGATTGCCGACCGCTGGCTGGCTGGCTGGCTTTGGCTCGGTCGTCGTCGCTCAGTTCCTCCTCAAACGGACTGTGAACATAAATACTGAACACCACATCCACGCCAACCGGGGAGAAAGTCCAGCCTGGTTGGAGCAGACGGGAGGAAGATTTATGGTTGCCGTTTTCCGACTTGCTGCCTGCTTGAGTGGAGAAATCGCTTGCTTTTCCGTTCAAGTGAAAAGATTTTCCCAAACACGACTGACTGTTAGAATTTTTGGCATCTCCGAGACGCAGACGACGACGACGACGAGAATCATGTCGGGAAGTAGCTTATCCATTCTGACAGGTCATGTGAGTGTGTGTGAAGGGATGAGGAGGACCCGTTCCTGACTGGCAGCTGGATTTGATCCAGTCGTTCCGGTGCAGTGGCAGCCAAGGAAGGGTTTCCGTCCGTCGCCGGTAGAGACGCGCCAAGAAGTTGGTCTTTACTGGAGAGAAATTGTGCTGCATAGTGAGTGGTAAGTGGAAATTCCGTTGAAAACTTTGCGCCCCAATCACCGGTAGTGCCGGTCGGGATTAATTTCGTAAGCATATGCTAGGTTGGGTTCTAGCTAGCTAGCTCGGTGCGGTGTCGGTTCCCATTTAAACCCAGGAACACTGCTAGGGGGTCGAAACCACATGATTGGTAGTGTCAGTAGATGGAATCCCTTAAGGATTTCTACGAGGAATTTAATTTGTGCTTCGGGTCATGCACATAACTGGAATCAGGAAATTTCTGCCAGAGTGAAAATTTGAGGTAAGCCCTTCACGTGTTAGTTATATTGCGAAAATGATGGGTTAATTTGTGGAGGTGTTGTTTTGAGGTTCATGAGATAATTCATATCACTTGAAAGTGGCAGAGTAAGTCATGTTAAGTCAAATTCACATCTGGATTTCCGAGGCAAGTACCTGTTGTTGTATATGTGAACATTTTATTCAAGCATAAGCATAAGCAAGCATAAAATTTCTCACTCACGTGCACTGTATGGGATGAAAAATTAAAATCTTTCACTCCAGTACTCACAATAATTCTCTTTCTCTATATCCACAACTCATGGATAAACGACAAAAAAACATCAAATTTGTCACTCCTTCTGAGATTAACATAACGTCTCCTCCGATGCACGAGGTAAATAGTTTGATGAATAGTTGTACCGAGTTTATATAAAATAAACTTGTTTCCATAGTCATCTAGATAACACGACATCGCTCAGATGTCAACCGGGCTAAAACGTGGTTTGGTACATACTGATTCTCAGATACTGAGCAAGCATTTTCATTTGCAAGTGGATACGATTGGTGAGTGAGCACTATAGTCTATGAATGCAAGGAATTAAATGCTGCTTTATCCGGGTAATATTGCGGTGTGATAGAACGTAACTCGAGTGCGTGATGAATTTTATGCTGGCCTCTAGGGTTTCTTTCAGGAGTTCATGATTTTTCTTGTTTTTTTTTGTTTCTCAAGAAATTACTCAAAACTTTCCTCCAGGAAATAAACCACGGTTTATTTTAGGAATTTCTATTTTTTAGGTGTTCCTCTAGGGATTCCTTCAGGAATTTCTTCATTGATTACTTTGGGAATTCGTACACTTATTTCTGTACATATTCATACATATTAACAATTACGAAATTTATGAAGGATTACTCACAGAGATTCTTTAATGATTTCCTTCCGGAATTTATGCATGAATTTCTCAAGAAATTTCTTAAATTGTTTTTGAAGAAACTAGTCCACGGGTTTCTCCGGGCTTCTAATCCACAGTTGCGGCGGAAATTTCTTCACAATTTCAAGCAAGAGGTTCTTTCAGAGATTTTAGCTGGGATTCTTCTGGATATTACTGCAGCACTTCCAAAATTGGAATTGTACAAGAAATTCTTCTAAGAATGTCTCCAGAGGTACCCCCAGATACTCTTCTAGGGATTCCTTCAGAGTACCCTCCTGAGATTGGTTCTGAAAGTGATTCAATGATTCCTTCAAGAGTTTTTTCTGCCACTGGCTTTGTCTGCAATTTCTGCAGGAATTCCAGCTGAATGTTTGTTGGGGATCCTTCAGAACTTTTTGCTGGGTTTCCTTTGCAATTTCCTCAACGGAGTTCTTCAGACATTTCTTCAGGTTATTTTTTCAAAAACTTTTTTTTTCTCTAAACTTCTTCAACAGTTCATCCAGAAACTTCTTATGGACTTATGGAATTCTTCCAAGAATTCCTCCAAAGGTAGACTAAAAAATCCTTCAGGGAATATTGAATTTCTACTAGAAATCTCCAGGAAATCTAGGAGTATTTCAAGAGATTCTTTCAGAAAATTGTGCTGTTATTTCCTTAGAAATTCCATCAAGGGCTACTTCAAGTAATTTACGGACAAGGTGATTGGAGTACAAACTTGAAATTTTCGATTTTCCTCTATAATTTTCGTTAGAGGATGCTCTAGGAATTTCTCCAAAAAGTCTTCCAGAAAAGCTTCCATGTGGTTACTTAAAAATTCCACCATAGTTTTTTTAAGGAGTCGAGAATTTTTTCAAGAAATCATCCACGTATTCCTTCTTTTAGCAAATCAAAAGTATTTCCAGGCATTTCTCCAAAAGATTTTGTTTTCCAAAATTTTCCACAGACTCCTTCAGGAGTTCTTCCAGGGATTCTTTTAGAATTTTCTCTGGAGATTCCTTCAAAAATTCCTTATGATAATCTTCCATAAATTTGTCCAAGGTTTCAAAAACCAAGGAAATCTTGCTCCCTTTCCCTTTAATCCATGAAATTTCTCCCGGAAAATGGTGTTAAATTCTCCGAGATTTAAATCATAAACTTCTATCGAGGTTTAAATCAGAAACTCTTCCAGCTACAGGGGATAGTCAAAATAACTGGGACAGGTAAAATTTTCACTTTTCAAAAAATGTTCAACTCGCTGTAACTTTTCGAAAAGGGCATCAAATATTCTCAAATTTTTACTGTAAGTTCATTAACGAGTTGTGTATCAGTGGTCAAAATTTGGAAAAGATCGGGCCATTCTACACAAAGTTATAAAGGTATAATTATCCGATAGCCAACTTTAAGCTGTTATATCTCCGGATTCAATGATCCGAATGCAATGAAATTTTGATCATTTATGACTTATATAATGAGCTTTATAAACATTTGACTAAACTTAAAATTCTTCCCTCGAAAGAAAATTATTTCGATTGGATTATTTTTCTAATATAACATCAATTTATCCAAAACTTTATCACCATTTCAAAATTGGAGATGGTAATTCATTTAAATACCCCCTAATTGAGTTGAATATATTTATGTTTCAAAGGAAAGCAACCAAATAGCCTTCATTAAATTGAAAAAGTAATGGGATGCATATGAAAAATAGATCAATTTACTGGAAAAAACATGGAATAAATGAAATCGCCATAACTTTTTTTCTCGATAATAATTTCAAATTAAGTCAACTGTTTTTCAAAGTTCATTAAATTAGTCATATGTGATTAAAATTTCATTGCATTCGATTCATTGAATCCGGAGATATAACAGCTCAAAGTTGGCTATCAAAAAATTATACCTTTTTCTAGAATTTTTATAACTTCGTGTAGAATGGCCCGATCTATTCCAAATTTGAACGACTGATACACAACTAGTTGATGAACTTACAGTTAAAATTTGAGAACGTTTGATGCCCTTTTGGAAAAGTTACATCAAGTTGAACATTTTTTGAAAAGTAAAAATTTTACCTGTCCCAGTTATTTTGAGAATCCCCTGTATTTTATTCATGAAATTTCTCTAGGGCCTCCTTCAAATATTTCCTCATTAATTTCTCTAGAAATTACTTCAAGAATTTTTAAGGTAGATTTCTATGAGTTCCTTCTAAAACTCGTCCAGAAATTATTTTCAAATTTCTACTAGGGATTTGTTTGAAAAACTTGTTGAATTTTCTTCGTGATTCTTTCTGAATTTTCTGTAGAAATTCTTTCAAAGATTCTCTAACATTTTTTTCCAGGCGTTCTTCAGGAAATAATTGTCCAGATATTTCTTCAGGAATTCGTTTAGGTATTCGATCAGTTCAACAGAAAAAATTTCAGCTATCGGTCTAGGTAGGGCTTCCTTTGAAAATTTCCACAGAAATGTGTTTAGAAATTTCTTCAGGGATTCATCCAGAAAATTCTGCAGGAATTCCTCCATAGACTCTTGCATTATTATTTTCAGTCATTCAGGTAGGGATTACTACAAGTCAAAAGTACTTTCCAAGATTTTTATAGAGATTCCAATGAATCTTTTCTCATTCATTCAGAGTTTCTTTCATAAATTCCTACAGGGATTCCTTCTAAAATTTCTTTGAGAATAAATTTCAGAGAATTTTCAAAGTGTTGGGAACTTTATCAAGGGGTTTTTTTCAAAAGTTTTTCTATTGGATTTTTTTTCTGACTATAAATTTCTCTGAAATCTTTCTTTCAAATCATACAGATAATTCTTCAGAAATTCTTCCCAGGATGTTTTCAAGAGTTCTTTGATAATTTCCTTCAGTGGCTCCAGCCTAAATTCCTACAAGATATATTTATTAGAAATTGTGGTTCCATCAAAGTTATCTCCTGGAATGTCTTTAGATATCCATGCAAAATTTGTACAGATAGATACTTCCTAGGATTTTTCAGAAGTTTTTTCAGAAATTTCTCAAAAACTTACTAAAGAATTATTAAATAAATCTCAATTCTTTAATGAAAACACATTCTGAAGTTGCCTTTTTATCAATTCATACTTGAATGCCTAGGGAATTACCTGAACAAACACCTGACAATTTCTTATAACTTTCGTAAAAAAACATGGGAGACTTCTGTAAATAAAAAATCTTCAGTAGTTTCTAGAGGGATTCAGGAAAAATCCATAAAGAAATTTCTAAAGGAATCTTTTAAAAAAAATGTCTGCAGATATCGCAGACAAAAGTACTGGATCAATTAAGGAATAAATTCCTCAATAAATTTCTGAGGGACCTCTGAGGGATCTCGGAAGGAATACTAGAGATAATTCTTAAGGACAAAACATTTTTATTTATTTTCTGAGAAGAATTCACGGATGAATTCTTCAGAGACCCACGGAAGAAATAAAATAAATATATTTTGATGGGATCTTTGAAATAATACCTAGAAGAACTAGAGAACTCTCTTCACAAAAATGCCTTAAGAACTCAAGTAGAAATACCTGAAGGAACTATTACAAATTCCAGAAGAATCTCTTGAGAATTTATAGAGGAATTAAAAAAAGACTCGGAAAAATCCCTGAATAAATACAGTTATACCTGAAGGACCTGAATAAATACAGTAATACCAGTAATACGGGCCCATATAGCCGAGGCGGTAAACGCACGGGTATTCAGCATGACCATGCTGAGGGTGACGGGTTCGATTCCCGGTCGGTCCAGGATCTTTTCGTAAAGGAAATTTTCTTGACTTCCTTGGGCATAGAGTATCTTCGTGCCTGCCACACGATATACACATGCAAAATGGTCATTGGCAGAGGAAGCTCTCAGTTAATAACTGTGGAAGTGCTCATAGAACACTAAGCTGAGAAGCAGGCTTTGTCCTAGTGAGGACGTTACGCCAAGAAGAGGAGAGGTGGACCTGAAGGAACCTCTGGAGAAATTCAAACTATTATCTGAAGATTTTCTGAAAAAAATAATCTGTAATTCTAAAGGAAAACCTAAGACTGATGGAATCTCCGAATCTTTGTGGATTTTTTTTCTTGGAACAACAGCTTTTGAAGAAACGTTTGGAGCAATACCTGGAGAAACCCTTTGAGAAGGCACTAGAAGAACAAACTTTCAGATAAATCCCAAAGAAAGCTCCTGGAAAAAATGAAACAATATTATTCTTGAGCATGAGCTATCCTCCTCTTCTTGGCGTAACGTCCTCCTAGGACAAGGCCTGCTTCTCAGCTTAGTGTTCTATGAGCACTTCCACAGTTATTAACTGAGAGCTTCCTCTGCCAATGACCATTTTGCATGTGTATATCGTGTGGCAGGCACGAAGATACTCTATGCCCAAGGAAGTCAAGGAAATTTCCCTTACGAAAAGATCCTGGACCGACCGGGAATCGAACCCGTCACCCTCAGCATGGTCATGCTGAATACCCGTGCGTTTACCGCCTCGGCTATATGGGCTATATAAGCATGAACTTATGTGGCAATTCTTAAAAGAATTTACTTGAGGAATCCCAAGAGGAATTTTGAAAGGAATTTTTGAGGAAACCCGTGGACTAGTTTAAGGATGAAACTTTTGAGAAACTTTGAACTTTTGGTGGCTACGCAGTCTTTATTCTTAAAACGGGTTTATTATCTACCCAACGTTTCGGCACTTAGGGATGGTGCCTTCATCAGGGGGAAAATAATGTTCTCGTTTCGTCTCTCGTGTTTCGGCTAACTTTAACTGTCCTGACTCTAATTGTTTGGTACATGACTCAATAACACTTCGGTGAACTTATGTGGACTTTTTGCTAATGGCGCCATTAGCAAAAAGTCCACATAAGTTCACCGAAGTGTTATTGAGTCATGTACCAAACAATTAGAGTCAGGACAGTTAAAGTTAGCCGAAACACGAGAGACGAAACGAGAACATTATTTTCCCCCTGATGAAGGCACCATCCCTAAGTGCCGAAACGTTGGGTAGATAATAAACCCGTTTTAAGAATAAAGACTGCGTAGCCACTAAAAGTTCAAAGTTAAGAATTTCAGTCGATCCTTGCAAGTAATACTTTTGAGAAATTTCTTGAGAAACTCCTGAAGAAGTCTCAAGGGAAATTTTCTGAGGGAGTTCCTGAAAGAATCTCTGGAGGAATCCTTGGAGCAATTTTCAAAGATGGCAATGGGCAGGGACAAGGTAATCTATACATGAGTTCCAGCGTAAATCATTCTTAGAAATCTTGCGAGATTCTTCTTTCTGTAATCATTCTAGAAAGCTTTGGCAAATCCTCAAAGAATCCCAGAAAAAATTTCTGGTGATGACCCCGGAGGTCCAGGATTTTTTAGAATAACTCTTGCTAAACCCATAAAAGGGACTCAAGCGACAGTCAAATCATTTTTTGGGGCGTATCAGTATAGGGACGCTTGAGTAACCAGTATTGATTTCACAATGCCAGCACTGGTTATTCTTCAAGATTCCGTGAGGTATTTCGACCTCAACTGTAAGATAGTCTTCTGTGTCGAACTTGACTCAACAACTTTTTTCTGCTTGAGTTTCTTCTACTTACAGGTATTGCACTGACACGCCCAGTTTACCATCAGTCATGACGCCTGCATCCGAAAAAAAATAAACTTATTTACCCCAAAAAAGGCACACATACAATGTCAAAACTTCGGATGAATAATAAACCTCGTTTCCAGCAGAAGAGGTCATATATGACCCCAACATAGAAACGGCTGTCTAAATTCACCCATTCGATAGAACAGAATACTGTCTTTGGCAAAGTTGTTGCAACTTGAGTGCTCTATTAGGAATAAATGGGAATATTTGTATTTGGGCATTCATTGATAACCTAGAACTCCTGAACACCATGAAATTTGGAAAAACGAAATAATTGACATACCAGTTGTTCTAAAAGCTGAATTTGGATGTGGGTTACGTTTATATGTATTCATTTCCCAAGCAACACACACGTTATATATTAGTTACGACAGCGCAAGTTTTGGTTGTATAGAAGTTTATTTGACGTTATTTCAACACAATGTTAGAATTACGTAATATATACTTCTAAACAACCAAAACTTGCGCTGTCGTAACTCTTATATAACATGTGTGTTACTTGGGTTAGCCTTCATCACGAATATCAAAAGGTGTTTTATATTCTGGGATGTTCTAGGTGTTTCAAACTGTCTTATAATGAAGTCCATCAAATCTACGAGAATAATTCTATGCATTTTCGCCTCAAATAATAGCTTTGCATAACCTTCTGGGATCCGTGAAACTCTTGACATCAACAATGTCATTTATAGACACTATAGGGATATTCTACCTTGGAGTTCAGAACTTCAGGTTACACTCGTAACCATATCTGTTGTACAGAGTAATGTTGCATAATCAACCGCAGTAACTGGAGAAATCTGAAGTCTATATACCGTATGGTATATACTAGCTTATAATAAACCTTTGGGACATTCAGGGTCATCCCAACTGTTCTATAATGAAGTCCTTCGAATCCACTAGAATAACTTTATGTGTTTTCACCATAAATAATAGCATGGCATAATCTGCTGGGATCCTCGAAGCTCATGAAATCTACTATGTCATTTATAGACATTACAGGGATATTCCAGGTCAGCCAAACTACATTGGAGTTCAGGACTCCAGGTCTGCATTCGTAACAACAGCCATATCTGCTATACTGAGTAAAATTGCATATTTATCTGTGGTTTCTGGACCAATCTGAAGTCTACTTTTCTATTTTAAACCTTTGGGATATTCAGGTTCGTCCAAACTGGTCTATAATAAAGTCCTTCAAATCTACAAGAAAAACTTGTGTTTCCACCATAAATAATAGCATGGCATAATTTAAATCTCAACTGTCGTTTAGAGACACTATGGGAATGTTCCAGGTCAGCCAAACTATCTTTGAGCTCTGCTCTCGTAACATCAGCTATATATGACATATTGAGTAACGTTTCATAATCAATCGCGGTGACTGGACCAACGTGAAGTCTACTATATATTATTATGAACCTTTGGAATATTGAGGGTTGTCCAAACTAACATGAAGTTAAGCTCTTGATAGTAACAGTAGTTATTCTCACAATGAACTTTAAACTGTAATCTGTAATCCCCCTGGCATATCATGAGATATTTTGAGGTATTCCAGCTCCACAACAATACACCGAAGACCATAGCTTAGCTTAGACTGAAGCTTAGTTGATAAAAACAACCCCTGTAGCTTTCAGAAGACTTTCTGGACATGATAGATTACAAATCGTAGCTTTGTATAATGAAAGAAATTACCGTTACACCCGAAGGCTTTGAGATCTATACTCAAGAACAGTTTGGATGACCTAGGATATCCAGAAAAAATATTCTGTATAATATTATACCATTTTTATGCTGTTGACCACCAAAAGTACAGAAAAAAACCCGATTTAATCCACCTATGGGGCCGTCCATTAATTACGTAAGTGTTTATGGGGGGAGGGGGGGTTTGAGAAATCTTACGCGTCATACAAAAATATTTGGGCTTTCATACAAAAAATCTTACAAGGGGGGGTGGGGGTGTCGAAAATCGTGAAAATTACCTTACGTAATAAATGGACAGCCCCTATGGTGAACAGAACCCTTCTTACACTTATTAAAAATATTGTTGTATTATGCGTATTAAGCAAATTTATTTTGTGTGATTGACCAAAAGTTCTAGAAAATATTGTGGATTTGACATCTAGTGAATTGGTTCCCAAAATAGCATCAGACCATGGACTTACCAGAAATGCCAGAAACCTGCTAGAATCTTATATGGAATGTTAAATAAATAGCTTTCATATTCTGGAATATTGTATCTTTTGTTAACTGCCAAATAATCTTGAATCGATTAACAAATGGATAAGAAAATCAGCGAGATGCACTTTGTCCAATATCTCTTAATCAGTCGAATAAATTAGCTCCGAAGTACTTGGTATTCATGGTTATGGTGTAAAAATGACAAAAATGATATATCTACTAAGTTAATCAGTTTTGGCATTAGCTAGTTATTTTGGCTGTCTGGTTCTTGCATTTTTCCCACAATATATAAATTCAAAGCTTTCATTCAACATATTGTTAGTTTTCATAAAATTCCTGTGTATTTGTAGTTTGTTAATTATAATTTTGTTGAAAACATTAACCTGCTAGAATACACTTTGTATGAGATCAGCATAATTTATAGAAAAATAATTTCCCATAGACTGGTGAAAAACTAATGCAAGATAACAAGTGAATATAATAATAAAAACCCGATTTAATCCACCTATGGTGAACAGAACCCTTCTTACACTTATCAAAATTATTGTTGTATTATTTGTATTTAACATATTTATTTTGTGTAATTGACCAAAAGTTCTATAAAATATTGTGGATTTGGCATCTAGTGGATTGGTTTCCAAAATAGCATCATGGACCATAGACTAAACTGTCAGAAATGCCAGACACCACCTAGAATCTTGTAAGGAATGTTAAAAAAATAGCTTACATATTCTGGAATATTGTATCTTTTGTTAACTGCCAAAAGATCTTGAATCAACTAACAAATGGCTAAGAATCAGCAAGATTCACTTTGTCTAATATCTCTTAATCAGTCGATTAAATTAGTTCCGAAGTACTTGGTATTCATGGTTATGGTGTAGAAAGGACAAAAATGATATGTCTACTAAGTTAATCAGTTTTGGCATTAGCTAGTTATTTTGGCTGTCCGGTTCTTGCATTTTTCCCCAACATATAAATTCAAAGCTTTTACAATATGTTAGTTTTCATAAAATTCCTGTGTATTTGTAATTTGTTATTTATAATTTTGTTGAAAACAATAACCTGCTAGAATACACTTTGTATGGGGTCAGCATTATTAATTGAAAAATAATTTCTTATTGACTGGTCAAAAACTAATGCAAGATAACAAGTGAATATAATAATAAATAAAAAAGAATTTATTGAAATACTCTTCGTAAGATATCTCAGTAATCAAATGTCGAATCGAAATCAAATTTCAGGGCCTTATACAACGATATTGTAGCTTTCATTTGGTGCTTAGAGAACCCAAATCGGTTGACAGACGGCTGAGATATTTATGATGGTACCCTTGGTGAAAATCTCTCAAAAAGTTTAGTTGTATAAATCCTAAGTACTCTTTGAAAGATATCTCGGTAACCAAATGTCCAATCCTAATGAAATTGTATAGGGTTCTACTAGAATGTTGTAGCTTTCATTTGGTGCCAGGATAACCGAAATCGGTTGACAGACAGCTAAGATATTTATTATTATACACTTGGTCAAAAATTTCAAAAGGTTTAGTTGTATAAATCCTAAGTACTCTTCGAAAGATATCTCTGTAACCAAATGTCCAATCGAAATAAAATTTCTGGGCGATCTACTAGGATGCTGTAGCTTTCATTTGGTGCCAAGAGAACCCAAATCGATTGAAAAACGGCCGAAATATTTATTATGATACACTTGGTCAAAAATCTCAAAAAGTTTAGATGTATGACTAATAAGTACTCTTCGAGATATATCTCGATAACCAAACGTCCAATCGAAAAAAAATTCAATAGCGTTCTACTAGGATGTAGTAGCTTTCATTTGCTTCCAAGAGAACTCAAATCGGTTGACAGACGGCTGAGAAACGTGCGTGACTTTTTTTTGTAACGCACATACACACACACACATACACACACATACAGACATTTGCTCAGTCCGTCGAGCTGAGTTCAGTGGTATATGAGACTCGGCCCTCCGGGCCTCGGATCGAAAGTCGGTTTTTCGAGCGATATTTATACCCTTCTTATGGGTGTAAGAAGGGTAAAAAGAATTTATTGAAATACTCTTCGTAAGATATCTCAGTAATCAAATGTCGAATCGAAATAAAATTTCAGGGCCTTATACAAGGATATTGTAGCTTTCATTTGGTGCTTAGAGAACCCAAATCAGTTGACAGATGGCTGAGATATTTATTATGGTACCCTTGGTCCAAAATCTCTCAAAAAGTTTACCTGTATTACTCCCAAGTACTCTTTGAAAGATATCTCGGTAATCAAATGTCCAATCCTAATGAAATTGTATAGGGTTCTACTAGAATGTTGTAGCTTTCATTTGGTGCCAGGATAACCGAGATCGGTTGACAGACGGCTAAGATATTTATTATTATACAATTGGTCAAAAATCTCAAAAAGTTTAGTTGTATAAATCCTAAGTACTCTTCGAAAGATATCTCTGTAACCAAATGTCCAAACGAAATAAAATTTCTGGGTGATCTACTAGGATGCTGTAGCTTTCATTTGGTGCCAAGAGAACTCAAATCGATTGACAAACGGCCGAAATATTTATTATGATACACTTGGTCAAAAATCTTAAAAAGTTTAGAAGTATGACTCATACGTACTCTTTGAGAGATATCTCGGTAACCAAACGTCCAATCGAAAAAAAAATCAATAGCGTTCTACTAGGATGTAGTAGCTTTCATTTGCTTCCAAGAGAACTCAAATCGGTTGACAGACGGCTGAGAAACGTGCGTGACTTTTTTTTGTAACGCACATACACACACACACACACATACACACATACACACACACACACACATACAGACATTTGTTCAGTTCGTCGAGCTGAGTTCATTGGTATATGAGACTCGGCCCTCCGGGCCTCGGATCGAAAGTCGGTTTTTCGAGCGATATTTATACCCTTCTTATGGGTGTAAGAAGGGTAAAAAAACGTGGAAAAAACTCCATAATAAAGCTTGGAAAAATTTCGGCTTCAAATGGTTAAACGTCTCAGCCGATCCGTCAAAAGGTCCATCACTAGGAAGTACTGTTTTATTCGAGGTTTTATTGCTTTTGCTAGTGTACAACCTCCGTCAGCATACATGTTGCAGTCCACACAGCACGAGAATTTGATGCGAAATCACTCGATTCTTAAAATAATAAAAGCTACCCCTCATGACGCACGTGTGTCAATATTTCATTTCTAAAACCCATGTGTGATTCCTTCCGCTTGACTTCTACACCATTCGATTGACTCCGACTTCTATCGAACTTCATTCTTTTCTCCACACGGACCTTCACTTCTCGGGGGTAGACGTCTTCGTCGTCGGTCGGTCGCCAACGACGACAGACATCGGAAACCGTTTGTTGTTCCCATGACTGATGCGAAAACGATGGCAATTTTCGCCCACTAACTGCGCCTTTTTCCAACTTTATAAGCTGTTTCAGTGGGATTCAACTTTTTCCCCCGCACGTTTATGAAAATTCAGCCCGCGACGCGGCCCAACAGTGTGCCAAACAATCGACTTCGAAAGACGGTCAGGCCCAGGCTCGCCCGACCCGACCACGATGATGTGCAGCATTCTTTGTCGGGTGTCGGATGCTTCGACATCCACCCTCGGATGATGAGGGGAAAAGACGACTCGGTGGTCCCTGGCACACGCTCACAAAAACATCAACATGAATATTTTTCGACGAATGACCCCACTGGGGAGCAACAAATAAAATCTCTCGAAACTAAACAAATCATCGAAATGAAGTTTTATTTCGATGCGATTGTCGACCGTCGTCGTCGTCGGTGCTGCTGGGCGGCCTTGTTGAAAGCTTAGCGATTTGGGATTGTTGCTGGGATACGGCCGGTGCTGCTGACAACGTGGACTGGACACAACGCATTGTTAGCGGCAGTCGGTCGGAAACCCAATGGAATATTTATAACTTGGACGATAGCGCCACTCACTTGATGGGCATCGATTGATCTATGTATTCAGTGGGGAACCCAGCGATTGTTTGGGAGATGTATGAAATGGAATTTTTTGGTTTGTTGGAAATTTGCTATCGGTTTCTGCAACAACGTTCCGAGAAGATCGATTGGAACGAACAATTTGATGTTTTTTTTTTTTGTAAAGCGATTACACAGTTCTCCGAGAATGCATAGATGAATTGCCATGGTTTTGCACCAAACTCTATAGAACAATGCAGCTGTGGTATTTCCAGGGAGTCAAATAGCACTGTGTACAATCAGATAACACTAGTTTACAGCATTTTTGAACTCGGTAAGCTGATGATCATTTTTGGTGTAGAATCATGCCCTGAGTTCGAAATCGCGAAGGAAAAAAATTACAGTAGAGCAGAAAATTTTTCGACTTTCCATACAAGGTTGATGATTTGAAATCGATTTTTGTTCTATTTTTAAGCAACGTCGCTCACTTCACACACCTCATTCTCCGTAATCAATGCTCCGATTGAGCTGAATTTTTTACTGTAACTCGCCTACATATGAAATGTCAAATAAACGTCGAGAAAGAATTTTTAAGTTGGTTTTTTCTTATTGAAAAAAATACATTTCTTCAAAAAAATTAGGGAATTTTGCTAAAATTTAAGAAGATTGTCCCTAAAACTCGCCAATATCTTGAATTTCATCAATCTGACGCAAAACCTGTATTCAGATGACCGAATGGTATTGTATTCAGCTTTTAGTTTATGGAAAAAGATTTAAAATTGGTTGAACAAAACGCAATATATTTGAATTTTAGTAAATTACATATTTTGAAAAGTTGCAAAACTCGATATTGAGCTAAATCTCAAAAACTGTTCTACTTTAAATTTTTTGAAGGTCGGTTTCGAAATCAGCACTAAATTGTGCTTCAAAAATTTTGGTCGTTGACAGAAGTTCACGACTTTCGTTTTATTTTGTAAACTTGTGTAATTGGCATGCTTTAGATTGTTATAGAACAAGCGTTTAACAACGTGAGTTGAAACGACGTACTTTTAAAGTCCTGAGTAATTTTGAGATGTTTTGAATGGTAATGCAATTTTAGCGGCTTTAGGACATTTCCCCGAATTCCATTACCCCGATCGCCATTACCCTGAATGGCCCTTTACGTTTAATGATTCATTACCCCGAATGATTTATCCGCAAGCCTATCTAGCTAACGGTGCTCCAAGTGGTTGGCCATATTTTCAACAAAGATTTCCCTTTTTTGAGTATATGTTGTTCTTTCAAGCCATACTACTGAGAAACTTTTTGGCATTCCAACTGCTAATGTGATCATTAGATATGTATCCTTCTTTCAAACATAGGCTATTCTTTCTAGTTATTCTTTCATTTTAGCCACAATTCATTATTGATTTATTTTCACTCAGAATAAGAAAGCTTCAAAGCAACGAGTATCAAGCACAACGTCTACATATGTGTGTTTAAAACGCTTTTAAAGAATGTTCGCCGTATGGTATTGTGTATGCAAATTCTTATGTAAACATTGAAGTGACACTCTGAAACTCCCTTGGGGAACCCTCTGAGACACTTTGAAGAAGCTCAATGGCTCCTCTGAGACTCGCTGGAACACACATTAAACTTCCTGAAGCGCCCCTGAAAACCCATGCAACCGGCTTGAAGGACCCCTGAGCTCCCTGGAACACCCCCTCCCCCTCCCTATTTTTCATGCATCTATGAGATCGGTTTCCTGATATTCCCGTGGTATAAAAGGCGGAAGACGAATCGTCAGGACATCGTCTATGTTGACGTGGCAGCGGGAATGGGACTTCCCCAGCAAGGGTAGATGGACAAACAGGCTCATACCGAGCGTGTCTAAATGGACGAGCAGACCGCGGAGCATGTGCTTTTTGAATGCCCAAGGTTTGTGAAGTAATGGTCGAGTATGCAGGAGAAATGCGGTAGAGATATGTATCACTCCATACAACATTACTGAAAGGATGTGTACGGGGGTGGGCAAGTGTGATTCCGTTGCTTCCGAATTCCTTCCGACTGAGAAGGAAATAAACGAAAAGGTGTCTTTCTTGGATCTGATGATTAGCAGAAACGAGGATAACACTCTGAAATTTGGGATTTATCGCAAACCAACTAGCACAGATCGGTACATAACATCCGATTCCAACCACTTTGGCCCAAAAGCAAGCCGCCTTCCATTCTATGATTCACCGGCTTTACAATATACCGTTGGATAGCGTAGAATTCAAGGAAGAATAAAATCGAATTTACGCTGCAGCCGAGGTTAATAGATACAACAGAACTTTCGTAGACAAAATTCTACAAAAAAAAACAAACGCAAAAAACACCGTCAGAACAGAAGTGTAGAATTAGCATTTAAGTTAAAATACACATTAATAAAAACAAAAAAAAAACCCTAATTAATCCACCTAGCGGTGATGGTGCCTTTCTCGTGCTTTAAAATATCCTTTCAACAAAACTCGAGCGACATGTAGATGACATTGACATAAATACAAAATGAAATTTGCTTGCTAAATCTACTCAATATGGATACATTTTATATTAGCATAACATCCAATATTCAGAAAATATAAGACAACGATCCAAAACTCAAACCAAACAAGTGTCATGAAGCCGCAAAATTTTGAAACGTCATTTTAGATTTTCCGGTCATCATTTTATGACTCCGGATATCTACCCCAACAAAACTAACCGCCATCTTGAACATTGAGACACCATCTTGGATGTTCTGGTATTCATTTTTGGACTCTGCACCTAAAATTACATAAAATAGTCGCCGTATTGAATTTTGGCATGTCGTTTATGATTTTCTGGTTACCAGTTTTGGACGAAGACCGGCATTCTTCCCCATTCAAACTATATTCATATTGCAGACCTTGTGAAACAGCGCACAGCTTGGGTTTTCTGATTACAAATTTTGAATTCTGGACATATTTTCATACAAAATATGCCCATAATGCAAGAATTAAAAATCCTATAACATAGGCACTAACTTGAATACTGGGCCATTATCTTGGACTTTGGACCGCTATTTTGGATACTCTGGTGGACTCCAAACAAATTTCCCATTACAAATACACTTATTTTACATGGTTTTAGAGCTCAAAATTCCTTAAAACAGCCACCATCTTCTTTTTACGCGATCAAATTCTTATTTTTCCATTCAACGTTGACCAATCCTGCTATAACTTTACACCTTAGGAATCTGAAATGGTACGATTTGATGAGATCGCTTTAGTTTTGTCTATATTTTGTTCTCATATATGAGAACTTAGACCTATTCGTCACTGTTGTTCATACCTAATGTTTATCAGGCCATTAAACAAAGCCACGATTTAATTTTTCACATGAACGTTGGTTCTGCTACACAACAGCTAGTCTCTAATGCAATCTAAGGCTATTTTCTTGCTAACCGTTCATTAGATTATCAAAAAATCTGCGATCTGATGTGTCGTATGTATGGGATTGGTTCATTTTTATACTTGGTAATTTCCGGTGGGATAGCCGGATCTGATTCCATGAGTCATGGACCATGACACTACCGGTTGTCCCAATTATGGTCTGAGAATATTTTATTGCTATTTATTCACCTTTACCTAATCACCGCGATTTGATATATCGCATGAATGGGTTTGCTTCACTTTTACTTCTAACCACTTTCGAAGCCACAGCTGAACCCGCAACACTACCGGGAATCTAATGTGGTCTGACCTTATTTTTCCATCAGGTTGTCGATAAGTCGTGATCAGTCTTCGTTCTACTGCTCGTGTTGTGTGTAGGTAAGAGGTAGCGATAGCGCACGAAGGTAACAAAGCCGAATGACACCCGACTGCGGCAACGAAATGAAGGTAGCAAAAAGTGTCGAATGTTTACAAGACTGGTCGTGATTTGATGTACCGCATCCATGGGTTTGGTTAAATTTTACATTTTACTACCCGGATCTGATTCCGGGTAACTACCGGCTGAACCAAATATGGTCTAACATTATTGTCTTGTTAACTGCTCATCGGTTAACCAAAAACGCTGCAAATTGAAGGTGTCACATGCAGGGTTTGACAATTTCGACGGAACTCTCTGAACCAATTCCGGACCACTACCAGTGACGTAAGGCTATTTTCTAGCTAACTGTTCATCAGATTATCGCAAAAGCCACGATTTGATGTGTCACATGCCTGGATTTGGTTCACTTTGACATTTGGCCTCTTCCGGCCACTCAAAACCGATTCCGAAACACTTGATGACCGTTCATTAGGTAATCTAAAAAGCCGCTATTTGATGTGACGCATGTACGGGTTTGTTTCTCTTTCAGATTTAACCACTTCGGCGGGAACCCCGGAACAAGTTCCGGAACACTACTGGTTCAGATATGATCTGAGATGGTTTTCCTGCTCATTGTCCATCAGGTCATCGAAAATGCCGTGGTTTGATATGTCGCATGTATGGGTTTGGTTCAATTGTATATTTGGCCACTTCCAGCGGGACGCCTAGAATTGGTTCCGGAAAACTACCGGTTCAGGTATGGTCTGAGATGATTTTCCTGCTCATTATCCATCAGGTCATCGAAAATGCCGTGGTTTGATATGTCGCATGCATGTGTTTGGTTCAATTGTATATTTGGCCACTTCCAGCGGGACGCCTAGAACCGGTTTCGGAACACTACCGGTTCAGATATGATCTGAGACTATTTTTCTGCTTACCGCTTATCAGGTTATCGAAAATGCCGTGGTTTGAAGTGTCGCATATCTGGGTTTGGTTCACTTGTATATTTGGCCACTTCCAGCGGGACGACTAGAACCGGTTCCGGAACACTACCGGTTCAGATATGGTCTGAGATGATTTTCCTGCTCATTGTCCATCAGGTCATCTAAAATGCCGTGGTTTGATGTGTCGCTTGCATGGGTTTGGTACAATTGTATATTTGGCCACTTACAGCGGGACGCCCAGAACCGGTTCGGGAACACTACCGGTTCAGATATGGTCTGAGACTATTTTCCTGCTTACCGCTGATCAGGTTATCGAAAATGCAGTGGTTTGATGTGTCTCATGCATGGGTTTGGTTCACTTTGATATTTGCCACTTCCGGCGGGACACCCGGAACCGGTACCGGAACACTACCGGTTCAGATATGGTCTTAGACTATTTTTCTGCTTACCGCTCATCAGGTTATCGAAAATGCCGTGGTTGGATGTGTCGCATGCATAGGTTTGATGCATTTTCATATCTGGTTCCTTCCTGGGGTACCGTTCCGGAACACCTAAATGGCCATATCTCCGGAACGGCTGAACCGATCCGAACCATTTTCAATAGGAAACAATGGGACCAGATTCCGCGTCGAATGAACCGTCGGTCATTGAAATCGGATGAGGTTTACTGCCAAAAAGTGATGTGAGTTTTTTTGTACACACACATACACACTCACACATACACACACACACACACACACACACACACACACACACACACACACACACACACACACACACACACACACACACACACACACACACACACACACACACACACACACACACACACACACACACACACACACACACACACACACACACACACACACACACACACACACACAGGGGCAGCAGGGACGGATGTCCTGGGGCCTGACGCACCCCCCCGCTTGCGAGTCAGCTGCGTAGTTGCCGGCTAAGAATAGGACTACTAACCCCAATTCAAGGTGTCAAGCGACCCGTGCCGAGGAATGAGTGATCGAGGGGGTGAAAAAGATGCTCGATCTTTAACGGAGCCTGTGGGGTACCTGGGCACCCCCCACAGTATGCTGTCCCTTACCGCGTTAATGCAGAGCTCTGGCGTGGTGGACATTATTTCTCGTGCAACTCGTGGGAATCAAATATGAGTAAAAATCTTAAAAATCAAAATACAGGTGGAAGTAGCGGTGCGATCAACCCCTTCGCAAGAAGCGGGTTGATGAGGTCTCCTACAAGGAGAAGCGAGGAGTCAGGTGCTGGAAGCTGCTTACGCAGCTCAAGCGTGGGAGCTCCTGTCCACTCTACGGCAAGCCAGCCGGCGGAGGTCATGGACGGAGCATGGTTGCTGAGGGCCATCAGCCAAGTTGCAGAAAAAGGACGGCCCACATTTGAGGTAGCTGAGCAGCAGCTCGGCAAAATTATCGACTTTGCGACAACTAAGTCGAATATAAGCAAGGACCTGAAAACGGCCTTGCTTCGGCTTAGGGCGTCTGTCGATAATGCCAAGCAGGAGCACGCGGTTGCGTTGCTGGCTGCAGCAGCGGCGGAACCCGCAAAGGAGAAAGCGTCTAAGTTTACACAAACGGAGGCCTTCTCCTTCGCGGGTAGTCCGAAGAGAGTGGAAGCGAATGCTCGCGACAAAAGCGACAAGCATTCGCAGAAGCGGGCGAGGCAGCCGTCAGGTGAGGAGCTGTCTGGCGGCGCCCGCAAGGCCAGGCGTATAATAACCCCGAAAGCCGGTGGTAACGCTGGAAAGTCGGACCCCAGCCAGGGTTCCCGGAAAGCTGGGAAGGGTGGGCCTGAAAAGGCCGGCCCGTCCCGGAATGATGGGAACAAGGGGTTGCGACCAATGGTGGGCCCTCAGCAGCCACAGAGCAGGGCGATCCAAGGAGAGGACCCTCCTTGGACAAAGGTAGAGCGGAAGAGGAAGAAGAAGGGGAATCCGCAGGCAGAAGTGCAGGTCGCCAAGCCAAGGCGTAGGAAGGCAGGTGCCAGGCGCGAAAAAGGTGACGCTATCGTCATCAAGACCGAACAGTCGAAATACTCGGACGTCTTGAAGGCGATGAGGTGCGACGCCAAGCTCGAGGGTCTTGGAGCCGACGTACGCAGTATCAGACGTACTCGTACGGGCGAAATGATCCTGGAGCTTAAGCGCGAGAAGGATCACAAGGGCGCCGCCTACAAGAGGCTGGCAGAAGAGGTCCTTGGAGATGGAGTGGAGGTGAGGGCTCTTACGCATGAGGCGACTCTGAAGGTCAAAGACCTAGACGAGATCACCGAAGCGGAAGAGCTCGTCACGGCACTGCGGCAACAGTGCGATGTTCAGGTGGCCGCCACAGCCGTCAGGCTGCGGAAGGGGCCAGCAGGGACACAGATAGCTCTGGTTCAGCTACCTGTGGCGGATGTTAAAAAGTCCGTTAAAGTAGGGAGTATTAAGGTGGGCTGGTGTGTTTGTCACCTGACATTCCACGAGCCACCTGAGGTTTGCTTCAGGTGTCTGGAACCAGGACACAAGTCGTGGGACTGCAAAGGCCCCGACAGGCGCAAACTGTGTAGGCGATGCGGCGCTGAAGGTCATAAGGCCCAAAGCTGTACGAGTCCGCCCATCTGCATGATCTGTACCGGGAAAACCTCGAAAAACAGACATGCGATGGGTGGTCCAGGGTGCCCGGCCTTTAAGAAAGCCGCAGTGAGCAACAAATCACAGTGCAGGTAACGCAGCTGAACCTGAACCACTGTGATGCGGCTCAGCAACTGCTTTGTCAGGCGGTTTCTGAGTGGGAGACGGATATCGCCATCATTTCGGACCCATACCGAGTACCCGCCGGCAACGGCAACTGGGCCTCGGATGGGACCAGGAAAATGGCGGCGATATGGACGACGGGTAAATACCCCGTGCAGGAGTTGGTCTTCTTCTGTAGCTGTTATGCGCCTCCGCGGTGGCCGATCGAGCAGTTCACGCAAATGCTGGACCGCTTAACGACCGTGCTAACAGGGCGAAGGCCGGTGGTAATAGCGGGCGACTTTAATGCCTGGGCCGTGGAATGGGGAAGCCGTTTCACGAACCAGCGGGGTCAGATCCTGCTAGAAACACTGGCCATCTTAGATGTCGACTTGGCTAATGTCGGTACCAAGAGTACCTTTAGTCGAAACGGAGCGGAGTCAATTATTGACGTGACCTTTTGTAGTCCTGGCCTAACAAGTAGTTCGAACTGGAGAGTAGATGATGGCTACACTCACAGCGACCACCTGGCGGTTCGCTACAGTATCGACTACAATAACAGCAGACAGCGGATAGAAGAAGAGGCGGCTAGGCCAAGGCCAAGCCCTCGCAGGTGGAAGACATCATACTTCGACGAAGGGGTATTTAGGGAGGCGCTCCGCCGTGAGCGAAACTTAATCGGTTTAGACGGCGACGAGCTGGTAGCGGTGCTCTCACGTGCGTGTGATGCGACCATGCCTAGGCGAGTCCACCCTAGAAATGGGAGGCCACCGGCTTACTGGTGGACCGACGCGATTGCGGACCTGCGCCGCGCCTGCCTACGGGCTAGGCGGCGGATGCAGCGAGCACGATCAGAGGAAGAGCGAAACGAACGGCGGGTGGTGTTCGCCGCTGCAAAAGCCGCGCTTAAGACCGAGATAAGAGCAAGCAAAAAGGCCTGCTTTGAGGGTCTCTGTCAGAGTGCCAATACGAACCCGTGGGGTGACGCCTACAGGATCGTTATGGCCAAGACGAGAGGTGTGATGGCTCCTACAGAGCAATCTCCAGAGATGTTGGAGGGGATCATTGGAGGACTTTTTCCGCGTCATGATCCTAGTCCTTGGCCTCCTTTCGTAGGACAGCCGGGGACTGGGGCTGGCGATGAGGAGAGGGTCACCGATGTGGAACTTGCGGGGATAGCTAAGTCCCTTAGCGTAGGTAAGGCCCCAGGTCCGGACGGAGTTCCGAACTTGGCCTTAAAAGTAGCTATTGCAGAGGCTCCCGAGATGTTCAGGTCTGCTATGCAGAAATGCCTGGACGAGGGAGTTTTCCCAGAAGCTTGGAAGAGGCAGAGCCTGGTACTATTGCCAAAGGCGGGGAAACCACCCGGAGACCCGTCGGCATATAGACCAATATGCTTGATTGACACGGCGGGGAAGGTGCTCGAAAAGATCATCCTCAATAGAATGCTGCGGTTCACCGAGGGCGAAAATGGTCTTTCGAGTAACCAGTACGGCTTCCGGAAGGGGAGGTCCACCGTAGACGCTATCTTGTCGGTTACAAAAACCGCCGAGAAAGCACTCGAGCCTAAGAGGAGGGGAATTCGCTTTTGCGCGGTAGTGACTCTGGATGTAAGGAATGCGTTTAATAGCGCCAGCTGGTCTGCTATTGCCGATGCGCTCTTGCGTCTGGGAATACCGGAGTACCTGTACAAGATTCTCGGAAGTTACTTTCAGAATCGTGTACTAGTCTACGACACGGAGGTGGGTCGGAAGTGCTTTCACATAACCTCAGGAGTCCCGCAAGGTTCCATCCTGGGTCCGGTGTTATGGAATGTCATGTACGACGAGGTGTTGAGGTTAGAGTATCCAGTGGGAGTGGTGATTGTCGGATTTGCCGACGACATTACGCTCGAAGTCTACGGTGAAACGATCGAGGAGGTAAAGTTGACTACCAACCACTCGATTAAGGTTGTGGAGGCGTGGATGCGGTCCAGGAAACTGGAGCTGGCTCACCACAAGACAGAGGTGACGGTTGTTAACAACCTGAAGTCGGAGCAGCAGACGGAGATCAGTGTAGGAGACTGTACTATCCTGTCAAAGCGCTCCGTCAAACACTTGGGCGTGATGATCGACGATAAGCTTACCTTCGGTAGCCACGTCGATTATGCCTGTAAAAGAGCCTCCACAGCTATTGCGGCACTGTCCCGGATGATGTCCAATAGCTCTGCGGTGTACGCCAGTAAGCGCAAGCTTCTGGCTAGTGTTGCTACATCCATACTTAGGTATGGCGGCCCGGCGTGGGGCACCGCGCTAAGTACTAAATGCTACCGACGGAAGCTGGAAAGTACTTACAGGCTTATGTGCCTGAGGGTTGCGAGCGCGTACCGTACCGTGTCACACGACGCTCTCTGCGTCATTACTGGTATGGTGCCTATCAGCATTCTTATCAGTGAGGACATGGAGTGCTTCGAAATGCGCGGCACAAGAGGCATACGCAGGACTGTCAGGATGGCCTCTATGGTCAAATGGCAGCGCGCGTGGGACAGTTCCACCAAAGGAAGGTGGACCTATAGGTTGATACCGAGGGTAGATAGTTGGATTAATAGGCGCCATGGGGAAGTCACATTCCACCTGACACAGGTCCTTACAGGTCATGGTTGCTTCCGACAGTATCTACACCGTTTCGGGCATGCGGATTCTCCCGAATGCCCAGTGTGCAATGGTTCAGAGGAAACGGCGGAACACGTTTTGTTCGTGTGCCCGCGTTTTCGCACAATGCGTGACCGCATGCTTGCCACATGCGGGGAGGACACAACTCCGGACAACTTGGTCCAGAGGATGTGTAGGGATGAGTTTGGCTGGAACGCCGTTTCAACGGCTATTACCCACATCGTCTGGGAGCTACAGAGGAGGTGGCGCGTGGACTCGGAGAATGGCTAGTCCAGATGCAGTACAAGAGGTGGTCCAGGGGTTCGGAGTCGGCTTCGTAGGTCATACCGGTGCCCTGCGGTCGAGATCGACCCTTACAACGATTAAGTGGCCGCGGAGAGGAAGTCCCGGTAGCGGTGCTGTCGTGGCGTCGGTCTACTGGGTTGGATCCAAGCCCGCGGTTGGAAAGGGGTCCCCGGCAAGGGTCGGGGCAGGTGGAGACCCTGCCGTCAGCAACCTACGGATGCATCTGATAGGGCCTGAAGGGTAGTGATACCCTTCCTTTGCGGGCAGGTCAGATCGGGTTGCATGTGGGCATCAGTTCTTGATGTCCGCTCAGCAGTAGGGCGCGGGCGGGGTTGACTCTGCCCGCCTTCCGAGGACAAAGGGAGTGGCGAGGACCACTCGGGAAACTGGCTAAGCGCCAGCATGCTACCGTGATGGACTCTCCAAAGCGAGTCATCGATGTTCGTTGCTGCAGGCTACGCAGCTAACCTTGTGGGTGCGATGTGCACTAGCCCCTCTCTGAAGCAATACCTTCTTGGTGGTTCCGGAGAGACGTAGGGTTTGGCGACCATAGGAATGGTTTAGTGGGTACGAGGAGAGAGTAGTCCTGGATTTTACTTTTGTTGTAGAAGACGGCCTGTCAGACCTACACTACCCTAACCTTCTGTTAGGGTGTCTGTTGAGCAGATTATCCCCCTATGGTTTAGAAGGAAAAAAAAAAAACACACACACACACACACACACACACACACACACACACACACACACACACACACACACACACACACACACACACACATACACACACACAGACATCACCTCAATTCGTCGAGCTGAGTCGATTGGTATATAAGACTTGACCCCTCCGGAGGCTCTATCAAATTTTCGTTTTTGGAGTGAACATATAGCCTTTCGGTACACCTTGGTGTACGAGAAAGGCAAAAACGTCAGAACATAACAACGCTGGAGCCAATAGCAGGACAAACAAAAAGGATTAGCGAACCGTTCTACCCTAAAGTAACCAACCCAATAAAATCTAAGTTTCAACGACATGGATTGCAAAAGCGCCAACACGTTACGAGAACTACTATGCAATTTTAAGGATAAAGTTCTTCCGGATGAGCACTGAACAGTCAGGAATTTATGAAGTTCCGTGCAGGGACTGTCCAGCTGTCTACATAGGTCAGACACGCCGGAAATTCAAAACCAGAATCAGGGAACATAAGAATGCCGTTGACACAAACAAACAAAACGAATCCAGTTTGGCAGTTCATACAGCGAGCAGTAATCACAACATCAACTGGGAAGAAGCGAAACTGCTCAAATGTCAACAAATCTTCGCATTTGAATGCATGGGATTCCATTTTCATCACAGGGTCGAAAAAGCAATTGATGAATGACGATGACCCTCCCATCGCAGCGTGTCTCTTCGACCTAGCAGACTGACGATAGAGTAACTTCTCTTCTTTTGGACGTATACGAACAACGTACGAACACAACACAGTCAGTCGGACATTGTCCTGAAGATGGGCTAGATCTCGCCCGAAAGCGATCGACAAAAGGTAATTTTTTGAATCTTTTCTTGACGATTGTAAGAACGATAAGTGTTGTCTTGTGTCACGTCGCGTATTGTGTGTGAATGTTATAATGCATTTGACATTTCGATGCCCTGTATACCAGCGTACGAAATCGAAAAGGCATCAACTTTTTGAACCAGAGTTCCACTTATGTTATGTGATCGCACGCTTGGGGTAGTACCGCAACCTGCGCTGAGGTTCAGTGAATTGCCCTTCAGCTTTAGCGACACCACAGACACGACCTAATTGAAGTTCGCTGTCTTCTGCCTCCGCTCGTTTAGCTGTGGTTTACTTGGCTCCACCCCAGCCCTGCCTCCAATATGATACAGGATCGATTGATGGTCGCTGTGGGTGTGTATTCCTCACTTACGTCCCAGTTTATCGCAATCATCAGCACAGGACTGCAAAAAATGACGTCGATGATAGACTCTCGATCTTCCCTGCGATACACGCTGAATGCTGATGCTACCTTCGTTGGCGATGTATACGTTTAGCTTAGCTAGAGCCTTCAGTAGACGGATCCCCTTTGGGTTTGTTGAGACGGCTACCCCATTCAAACGCCCAAGCGCTGATGTCGTCGGCTACGGCGACAGGTCTTCGATCGATTAACTCCTCTGTCACATTATCCAACATCTGGTTGTACGGCTCTGGGGCTGTCCATAAACCACGTGGTCAGAGGGAGGGGGGGGGGGGGGGGGGTTCAGCCAATGACCATTTTGTATGGACAAATTAAAAAAATTGTATGGACAAATGACCACGCGGGGGGGGGGGGGTCGAAAAGTCCCAAAAAAATGACCACGTGGTTTATGGACAGCCCCTCTCCAGCAGGTACATATAAAGATACTTTCAGATTCATTCAGTACACATTACTGGTTTGACTCCAAAATGATATGTACTTAGCAACATTGCCCTTTTGTTCTACAACGGCTAATCCCAGCAAAAGCTGTGCTGTATCACAGTGGTTAAGATTGACTTGAGTCATTTGCCTCTCCACTTAGTTGCCCTCGCTTGAGCGAATGCCGGATATCTTCGGTCACCTGCCAGGTGATTGCTCTTCATCGTGTTTGCACAGATCAGGCATTTCATAGGCTTCCTGCAGTGTTGAGCGCTATGGCCTTCCTCTCCACATATTCCACATAGTGGCCGTACCCAGACATTTTCAGCACCCTTCCGGTTGCTGGAAAACACTCAGGAAGCACACTTACCAGCCTACCTTGATCTTGCCAACTCTTAGTGCCTTGTTGGCTGCATCGATCGGTAAATTAATGGATTTCATCTTCGTGCAAGAATACCTGTTTCTAATGCGGATGTAGATCTGGAAATTTCCTAGCTCACACTGCTCTTTTATGGCTATAGTTTAAAAACCTACTTGATCCTACTTGTAAACCCATCATTGGAGGGTTGCTTCCGGACACAGGGCTCTGACTTCCGTCCTCTTTTCCATAGCTTTCTCGGTAAGCTCTTTGTAGGTAGAGCTGCTGGCTTTTGGATGTCTTTATGTCACCAAGTTAATATCTAGATAACGAGTGCGCCTGGTATTTTTTACGTCTGCTCCTAGCTCCTTTAAATCCTTAAATCCGGATTCATCTGTATGGTGCGTAGAGCTTTCGCATACGAGTGGTCACTTGATTTGACGATGATAGCTTCAACTTTGTTTCTCGTCCTGATAAACTTTCGTTTTTTCGAACCTGCTTAGACAAAAATGCACAGTACAGTATTCACGTAGTTGCTATTGTGATTGGTAGTATATGAAACAGGAAAGCTCAGCTAGGGTTGAACACGTTACTTCATAGGGTTCGTGTCCAGAGCCAGATCAGCGTAGGTTAGGAATGTTACGTCCGAGCCTACTATTTATCCAATTTGATGTTCAGATTTCGAAAGTATTCGGAGGTCTGCTAAAGTTTTAATAGGACAGAGGCAAACGTACTGTTTACCCGTTTGCCGTTTCAAGTCTGTTACACCTTTGGTTTCTCATGGAGATGTTCAGCACGAATGCCAGCTTATCGTCGTCATCCAATCCATAATCCGTAGATTGTCCGTTGTCGTATGCCTTCGCTAGCATGCCACAATCAGGATATCCTGGATATCAGGATATCAGGCATCGATCCTGATCTTCATGTTTGAACTCCTATTGTTTGGGCTAAGGTACTGTGGAAGCGGTAACAAGTCGCTTGTACGAAGTCAGTTCCAGATCTGGAAGCTCAGTCTCTCCGAACAGCCAAATAGTAATGTGGTAATCATGGTAATCCACACGAATGTATGAATGGTTTTCGCTCAGGACAGATGCCCAAGCTCCCCTCGACTCGTAGAAGGCCCTGGAAGGGTGTACAGGGGATACTCAAAATAACTGGGACAGGTAAAAGTTTCACTTTTTAAAAAATGTTCAACTCGCTGTAACTTTTCGAAAAGGGCATCGAATATTCTCAAATATTTACTGTAAGTTCATCAACTAGTTGTGTATTAGCGGTCAAAATTTCGAAAAGATCTGGCTATTGTACACAAAGTTATAAAGGATCTAGAAAAAGGTATAATTATTCGATAGTCAACTTTGAGCTGTTATATCTCCGGATTCAATGAACCGAATGCAATGAAATTTTAATCATTTATGACTTATATAATGAGCTATTAAAAACTTTTGACCAAACCTAAAAATTTTTACACGAAAGAAAATTATAACGATAAGATTGTTTTTCTAATATAACATCAATTTATCCAAAACTTCATCATCATCGTTTCAAAATTCGAGATAGTATTTATAGTTAATTTAAATTCCCTCTAATTGACTTGAATATATTTATGTTTCAAAGGAAAGCAACCAAATAGCCGGCATTAAATTGAAAAAGTAATGGGGTGCATATAAAAATAGATAAATTTACTAAGCAATCATAGAATTAATGAAATTGCTATAACTTTTTTTCTTATTAATAATTTCAAATTAAGTCAACTATTTTTCAAAGTTCATTATATAAGTCATAAATGATCAAAATTTCATTGCATTCGGTTCATTGAATCCGAGGATATAACAGCTCAAAGTTGGCGATCGGATAAGTATACCTTTTTCTAGAATCTTTATTACTTCGTGTAGAATGGCCCGATCTTTCCCAAAATCGGACCACTGATACACAACTAGTTGATGAACTTACACTAAAATTTTGAGAACATTTGATGCCCTTTTCGAAAAGTTACAGCGAGTTGAACATTTTTTGAAAAGTGAAAATTTTACCTGTCCCAGTTATTTTGAGTATCCCCTGTACGTCAAGCCTCTGGCCTTATGACCCCTCTGTCCCGTCATGGAACCCCTAAAACCCCCTGTGGTCCTCTGGAACTTCCATGAAACCTCCTGGGATCCCATGAAACGCCCCTGAGAACATCTTGAACGCCTCTCAAACCCCAAAAAAAAAACCTGAGAACCTCCGGAACGCCCCTGAGACCCCCTGAAGCGCTTTTAATTCCTCCAGGACCCCCTGAAACCCCTGGGATTCCCTGAAACGAATCTAAGATTCCCTAAAACATCCTTGATACCCTATCCAAGGCACCAAAAGATCGGATAAGAAGGTACATTATAAGCTAAGCAACTTGTCAAAGGTTGCTCTTTAGCTTTCTAAGCAGCTCCATTTTTAGGTAATTTCTGAATGTAAAAAACAAAAATGCGACCCGTTCCGAGGAATGAGTGATCGAGGGGGTAAAAAGATGCTCTATCGTTAACGAAGCTTGTGGGGTACCTGGGCAGCCCCCACAGTATTTCGTCCCTTACCGCGTTAATGCAGGGCTTTGGCGTGGTGCGCCTCCTTTCCCGAGATACTCTAAAAATCACAAACATCAAAAATCAAGTGGTAATGATAGTGGCGAGGCTAACTCCTTCGCAAGAAACAGGATGGCTGGGTCTCCGTTAAGGAGATGTGAGGAGTCACGAGCGGGAAGCCGCACACGCATCTTCAGCGTGGGAGCTCCGATTCATTTCCCGGCTAGCCTGCTGGGGGAGATAATGGATGGAGCGTGGTTGATGAGAGTCATCAACCAAAAAAGAAATGGGCTATCTGCAATAGAAGTGACTGTGCAGCAGCTTGGCAAGATCATCGACTTTGCGTCCACGAAGTCCAACTCAAGCAAGGACCTTAAAACTGCCCTGTTGCGACTTCGTAAGTCTATGGACGATGTCAAGCAAGATCACGAGGGACTCGTGAAGACTGCTGCAGCGGCAGAACCTGCAAAGCTTACGAAGTCTACCCAGGCGGAGGCGTTCACTTTCGCAGGAAGCCCAAAAGGTGTGGTGGATGCGACTGCTTTTGATAAGCAGTCGCAGAAGCGGGTGAGGGATGCGCTTGTCATCGAGGCCGAACAGTCTAAGCACTTGAAGAACGATGCGAAGCAATGCCAAGCTCGTGGATCTGAGAGCCAACGTGCGCAATATTAGACGTACTCGTCCTAGAGCTCAAGGCGCGACAAGGAGCGCAAGGGCGCCGCCTACAAAAGTTTGGTAGAAGAGGTCCTTGGCGAAGGGGTAGAGATGAGGGAACTCACACAAGAGGCGACTCTGAAGGTGAAAAACCTAGACGAGGTCACCGAAGTGCAAGAGCTCGTCATGGCACTGCGGCAACAGTGCAGTGCGAGGTACAGGTGGCCGCTGCAGCCGTTAGGGACACAGGTAGCCTTGGTATAGCTACCTGTGGCGGATATAAGTAAGCCCGTTAAAGTAGGGAAGATCAAGGTGGGCTGGTCAGTATGCCATCTGACCTTTCATGAGCCACCGGAGGTATGCTTCAGGTGTCTGGTATCAGGACACAAGTCATAGGACTGCAAAGGCCCTGATAGGACTAAGCTGTGTAGGCGATCCGGCGCTGAAGATCATAAGACACAAGGCTGCACGAGTCCACCCATTTGTCTGATTTGTTCCGAGAAACCCGTGAACAACAGGCACAAAACGGATGGTCCCAGATGTCCGACCTTCAAGAAAGCCGCAGTGAATAAATCACAGTGCATGTAACGCAGCTAAACCTGAACCTCTGTGACGCGGCTCAGCAGCTGCATTGTCAGACGGTTTCTGAGTGGGGGACGGATATCGCCATCATAGCGGACCCATACCAAGTACCTGGACTCGGACCTGCTGGATTGTATGACGTCCGTGCTGACTGGGCGAAGGCCGGTGGTAATAGCAGATGACCTAGGCATGGTTGCATCTCGCGTGTGTGAGATGCAACCATGCCTAGGCAAGTCCACCCTAGAAACAAGAGACCTCCAGCTTACTGGTCGCTTATTCAAACGATTGCGAACCTGCGCTACGCCTGCCTACGGCCTAGGCGGCAGATGCAACTGGCACGAAATGAGGAAAAGTGAACAGGTGGTGTTCGCCGCTGCAAAAGCCGCGCTGAAAACCGGGATAAGGGCAAGCAAACAGGCCTGCTTTGAGGGTCTCTGTCAGAGTGCCAATGCGAATCCGTGGGGTTATGTCTACAGGATGGTGAAGGCCAGGGCAAGAAGTGTAATGGCTCCTACATAGCAGTCTCCAGAGATGTTGGTGAGGATCATCGAGGGGCTCGTAAAACCGGTACAACCAAGGAGCTCCACCAGAATTATAGACGTCTACTTCACGATATGAGATTCACAAAGGACGCAGCGTATAGACTGTACAATAACAAGTTCGGTGCTCCTATACGGTCACGAGACATGGACCATGCTAGAAAAGGACCTGCAAACACTTCGGTTTATACACAAGGTGGGAGCCTAGGATTCTTTCCTAAGCGAACCATATCCACACATCAGTGTGGACTTACCACCTTTGGCACCGGGAGGTGACCGAGCACCGGCACATACGAACTGCTCAAGCGGAGTAAGCCTAGGCGTGGCGGGGGACCAGCTGGTCCTCTTCAGAAATTCCACACATCCGGAAGCAACTCTGTTCAAGCGATATGGCACCGCTTCCAAAGTGTCACAGCCCAGTTAGAAGTGCCTCGGACACATCAGGAACGATGCCAGAAAGTTCCTGATTATGGTATACTGGTCATGCTTAGTAATTGGTAAATGAGATGGTACACGCTAAGGTAACTATGCACAAGTGAGCTGATGGCGACGGCATTCTATCCTCTTAGTAAGGTCGGGTGACACTGACTTGAAACGGCGGATAGGCTAATGTCGACGCTGTCTTCCGCCCCATAAAACCGTGGCATGGCCTTAAAGTACGTTCCTGATCTGTGCCCAGCTTAGACAACTATCTGGGTGGAAGTAGGTTCAGATGAACACTCCTGATTAGCGCTGATCCGGCTCTGAGCTCAGTCCCCATAAGGGCCTGGGCCAACCCTCGGGTGGCCTCCCTGCTTGCATAGATAACCACCAGGATCCTTGGCGACTACTTCATTTACAGTGAGGGATAGCGGCTCTAAGGGGGGCCCAACAGACATGACTTCGAAATTCAACAACTGTAACAACGTGGTCGAGTGTGGAGTAACTGAGGGAGCGGCATTGAACCCGTTCGCGCGTGGAGGCTTGGCTAGATTGCCACTCCGAGGAGCTGGTGCACCCACCAGCGAACCAGCGGCAGGAAGTTCAAGTGGAGCTAGTGTTGCACGAAGCGGTACAGCGTCGACGGAGGAAGCACAGATGACCGGTGCGGACCTCACGCGGGCGCTGAACCGCAACAGGAGCGGGCTACCAAAGACGTTGGTAGTTGCCGAACAGCTGGATGAGCTGATCGGCTACATGAGCGGGCGGACAACCATCAGCAAGGACCTGAAACAGGGCCTGCTGAAGCTCCGCAAATCACTGGCTCTGGCCAAGAAGGAGTACGACCTCCTGGTGGAAGAGCGAAGTGCTGCTGATGCGAGCAGGGAAGAGCGGTCCACCCAAACGGACAACTTCCTCCTTGCTGAGCCTTCTGAACCTGCTGAGGAGACGCGGCCCAAGAAGCGTCCGGCAGAGTCGGGTGCAAAGCCGCAGAAAGAGAAGGTGAAGACTAGCGTAGGTAATCAGGCTGCTAAGCCGGTTGCGGAGCGCGCAAGGGGCAGGGAAACCAAGCTTGCTGGGGCTTGGGAGGAAGAACGGAGGCCAACCGGACCAAGGGAAGGAGAACCCTTGGATTACGGTAGGAAAAAAGAAGAAGGTGAGAACTACGAAACCAGCCCGCAAACGAACGAGAAGTGACGCGCTGGTCTTCAAAACCGAGGCAGACACATACGCCGAGGTGCTGAAGGCCATGCGAGGCGAGAATCGTCTCTCACCGTTGGGCGCGGATGTAAAAAGCATCCGGCGCACCAGGACGGGAGAGATGGTGCTAGTGCTGAAGAAGGAAGCAGCCAATAAAGGTACTTCCTACAAAGCACTAGCCCAAGAGGTACTTGGCGAAAAGGTGCAGGTAAGAGCCCTTACGGCGGAGGCAACTCTCCAGTGTAAAAACCTGGACGAGATTACCGACGCAGAGGAGCTCGCAGCCGCACTCAAACAGCAGTGTGAGATAGATGTACCAAGTGCATCGATCCGCCTGCGTAAGGGTCCGGCTGGCACGCAGATTGCCGCGTTCAAACTCCCCGTAGGGGATGCGAATAAGGTGATTTCAGTCGGGAAGATCAAGGTAGCTTGGTCAGTGTGCCCGCTCAGCATATACGAGCCGCCAGTGGCGTGCTTCAAGTGCTTTGAGCAAGGGCATAAGTCCTGGGCATGCAAAGGCCCAGACCGGAGTAAGCTCTACAGGAAGTGTGGAGTAGAAGGCCATATCGCCAGGGAGTGCAACTCTGCACCAAAATGCCTGATTTGCACGGCGAACAAGGGCCACACGACGGGCGGGCCTAAATGTCCAGGGACGCGAGGAGGTCGAAGTTCCAAAAGATAATGCAGGTTACACAACTAAACCTGAACCACTGTGAAGCCGCACAACAGTTGCTATGGCAATCAGTCTCGGAGTCAAGTACAGACATCGCACTACTATCGGACCCATACCGCATCCCTCCCGATAACGAAAACTGGGTAGCGGATAAGGCCAAGCTAGCGGCGATCTGTACAACCGGTCGATTTCCGGTCCAGGAAATAGTTTCCACGTCGCACGAGGGCTTCGCAATAGCGAAGATCAACGGGGTATACTACTGCAGTTGTTATGCCCCTCCCAGGTGGACGATAGACCAGTTCTCGTCTATGCTGGAATCGTTAACAAGCGCAATGGTGGGATTGAGTCCCGTGGTCATCGGTGGAGACTTCAACGCCTGGGCGATTGAGTGGGGTAGCCGCTTGACTAACGCGAGAGGTTGGGCCTTACTCGAAGCTATGGCTAGACTAAACGTGGATGTTGCGAACGTAGGCGACAAAACAACCTTCAGTAGGAATGGTGCAGAGTCCATCATTGATGTAACCTTCTGGAGCCCGGGACTAAACCCTAGCTCGGACTGGAGAGTCGACGATGGATACACGCATAGTGACCATCTGGCGATTCGATACAGAGTGGAACACGGAGGAAGACGGCCACAGCCGAAGGTCATCGACCGTCATCGGGGATGGCTGACCTCGCGATTCGATAAGCCGGCATTTGTGGAGCGATTGTTTATGGAGAGTAACACCGACGATCTATCCAGCGATGATCTTGTCGGAACCCTAAGCCGTGCATGTGACGCCGCTATGCCAAGGCGATCCCTACCCAGAAATGGACTGTACTGGTGGTGTCCAGAAATCGCAGAACTCCGCGCATCCTGTTTAAGAGCTAGAAGGAGGATGCAAAGGGCTCGTACCGATGAGGATAGAGTTGAACGAAGCGAGGCTTACAGGGCGGCTAAACTGGCACTGAATAAAGAGATTAAGACTCGTAAGCGGGCGTGCTTCGAAAATCTCTGTCAGGCAGCCAACACGACCTCATGGGGTGATGCCTACAGAGTAGTCATGGCCAAAACGAAGGGCGCGTCAGCACCCCCAGAACGCTCCCCAGAGATGCTGCAGAAGATCGTGGAAACGCTGTTCCCGCGCCACGATACAAGACCATGGGCCCTCGTTCCCTATAGCCAAACCGGCCATAGCGAGGTAGCCCCGGTGACGAACGACGAACTCATTGCAATAGCGAAGTCGCTTAAGTTGAACAAGGCTCCGGGTCCGGACGGTATCCCGACATTAGCCATCAAGACGGCCATCGAGGCTAAGCCTGACATGTTCAGAATGGCTATGCAGATGTGCCTAGACAGAGGCGAATTTCCGGAGAGGTGGAAAAGGCAAAGATTGGTTCTACTGCCCAAACCCGGGAAGCCACCTGGCGACCCGTCGGCATACAGACCTATCTGCCTGCTGGACACCGCCGGAAAACTGTTGGAACGGATCATTCTGTCGAGGCTGATGGTCTATACCGAGAAACCCGATGACTCTGGTCTCTCGGATAACCAGTTCGGCTTCCGGAAGGGTCGATCGACGGTGGACGCTATTAGGGCTGTAACCAAAACGGCCGAAATAGCGCTCCAAAAGAAGCGAACAGGAATCCGCTATTGCGCGGTCGTCACGCTGGACGTTAAGAATGCGTTCAACAGCGTCAGCTGGACCGCCATTGAGTGCGCAATACACCACCTAGGAGTCCCGGTTAGCCTATGCCGGATATTGGAGAGCTACTTCCAGAATAGAGTGCTAATCTATGACACCGAGGAAGGCGAGAGGAGCTACAAAATCACCGCAGGGGTCCATCTTGGGCCCGGTACTATGGAACGCGGCGTATGATGGCGTATTGAGGCTCAAACTTCCACCGGGCGTAAAGCTGGTCGGCTTCGCCGATGATATTACCCTCGTGGTATACGGCGAGTCGATAGAGGAAGTGGAACTGACAGCAACTCACGCAATTGGCATAGTGGAGGATTGGATGAGGTCGAGACATTTGGCACTCGCGCACCACAAAACGGAGGTGGTGGTGGTAAACAACCGCAAGTCTGAACAGCAGGCAGTGGTCACCACAGGTGGATGCACGATCAACTCTAAGCGCTCACTGAAGCAATTGGGGGTCATGATCGACGATAAGCTGAAATTCGGAAGCCACGTAGAATATGCCTGCAAAAGGGCAAGCATGGCGATAATGGCATTGTCGAAGATAATGTCAAACAGCTCGGCAATAGTCTCGAGTAAGCGTAAGCTGCTCGCGGCAGTAGCGGTCTCCATACTACGGTATGGTGCCGCTGCATGGTCGAAGGCGCTAGTGGTTAACCGAAACGTGAAGCGACTTGAGAGTACCCACAGGCTGATGTGCCTTAGGGTGGTGAGCGCATACCGCACGGTCTCAAAGGACGCGGTATGTGTGCTAGCGGGCATGATGCCCATTGCTTTAGTGGTGGCAGAGGATGAAGAATGCTCCGAGCGACGCGGCATAAGAGGCGCGAGGCGTATCGCCAGAACCTCGTCTATGCTGAAGTGGCAGAGCGAATGGGATTCCTCCAGCAAGGGTAGATGGACACACAGGCTCATACCGAGCGTGTCCAAGTGAACGAGCAGGCCCCATGGCGAGGTGAATTTTCACTTGACTCAATTTCTGTCAGGCCATGGGTGCTTTAGGTGGTATCTGCACAGGTTCGGACACGCAGGCTCCCCCGCATGTCCGGAGTGTGCAGACTGCGACGAGACCGCGGAGCATGTGCTCTTTGAATGTCCACGTTTCGTGGAGCAAAGGTCGAGTATGCAGAAGGTATGCGGTAGAGATATCACGCCTGACAACATTGTTGAAAGGATGTGTATGGGGGCGGACAAGTGGGACTCCGCTACTTCCACGGTTTCCCAAATCGTACTTGAACTACAGAATAAATGGCGAGCCGAACAACAGCTAGTTGAGTTGGCCCCCCTTCCCCATCCAGGAGCTTGAGTTCAGCGGGTAGTCTAAGTACTAGCCAGGACCTGAGCCTCCAGGGGAGAGTGAACAACTTAAGGCGGTAGCTGGTGGAACGCTTACTATTAGAGTGTACTCATGTACGGTCCCCCCCTTCTCGAAGTCATCCCTAACGGGCGTACCGCGAAGGTAAGGAAGAGAGAGAATGAGCTTTTAGTGGGTCGATCCCCACATCACCCGAGGAACCACCTCTTGGGTATCTGTTGCAGATTTTCTCATTCTATAAAAAAAAAAAAAAAAATACACAAGTCGATGCGTGGAGCTCAGTGGACAAGGTGGTCTGACCAGGGCGAGTGTATGACGTTCCCGAGGTTATAGAGATACAGTTGTGTTCTGAAATTTGTGGTATTTAATTGTAAACTCAGTGTTATCTATGTTAAAGATGTTGAACGAATGAAGAAATTTTCCATACTTTTGATACACGCAAGAGATTCGCTCTCCGTGAAAAATTGCCTACCAAAGCACAAATGTGAGCATCAGCCTAAAAACCCCATCATTGGCGATTATATTCCAAACAAGGTCGTAGATTCTGGCCATGTACACACATTATAGGCTTCCCTACACATCCATTACAGAGACGAATAAGCTCCCCTTCGGTTGTAAATATAACAGCAATTGCATCAACGCTGACGTCGACCGCCGCCGTACAAAAGTTGTATCTTCTGCCCCAGACGTTCAATGAATGAACGGGGATTGTGGAATGGGCACGACATTCCCGCAAACCACATTCACACAGCACACCCGAACCGAACTGACGACGGCGAAGCGATGCTAACCTAACGCAAGTTATTTCTGTAGGTCTTATTCCTATGGCTAAGGTTGGAGATCCGTTTCCGAATCAGACAGTACGAGGACCAGGCAGGACGACATCCAGTTACACAGAACTCTTCCATTCAAAGTACCCACAAAGCAGCGACACAATTTCTTTCCTTTTTGCACAGCATTGGAAAATGTACATAACATATCAATTTTTCGGAATTAGAGCGAATCCGGTTGCAATATTCAGCTACCAGCTCTTGCCATCATTTTTCCGTCCTCGTTCACCCACCAGACATGTTCCTCGTTATATCCTAGTTCAGTTCTTTTCGTACACATGGAGTACACTGTTGCGAACAATTTTGAGCATAAACAAATCATAGGTCAACTTTATCTACTACAATTTCTAGTAATTTTCTCAAGAGGTTTATTTCGGTCTTTTTTGAGTAGGAATTTTCAAATTTTTGCACATCGCTGTATGCTCGAAATCAAACAAGACTATCGAGGGTTTATCTTGTACAATTTTGTATGTCTCAGCTTTCCATGTTCTTGGATCACCATGCCATCACTCCCATATCATCATCATCATCATCATCATCATCGTCATTGTCGTTGAACAGAGCCAGTACTACCAGTAAGAGAAAAAGATGAACCATTGCAGGAACCAACTGATTACGTGTAATGCGGAAGAATGGTGGAGATCGGAGCTGGGAAAGACATCAACCATGGATAAGGAAATACGGCTGGTATACTTGAAAATACCACAAAGATTTTGTCGTGATTTGTTGTGGGTTTCCCTCCGGAGCTCCTTTCCCCCCACTCGTCTCGTCGTGAACACCAGATGATGAACCCTGTCGAGTGACAAAGCTGCTGCTCCCTAGGGATCAGTTTGGAAGCTTTTAATGCCAACAAGGTGGAGACAAAGATGGCCCCCGGACGACACCCGTTCGGAATTTCATTCAATTAGGGGATTGGGATGGAGAATATTTCGGGGTGGCGGGTACGACTAATAAAGTCCAAAAAGTAAATCCGGGTTGTCGGTATGATTGAAATGTCTGGGAAAAGGATCTGGCATTGATAGTGGATTTACTTCTGAAACATTTCAATTGAAAAAGAACACATGCCATAAGTTTTGTTCATCATTCCGATGAAAACATATCTTGTGTGAGGCGATGCATAAGAGGAAATTTACATTCAAGATTCTGCACATTTTAGGAATTAGGAATGGGATAATCTTGTTATGCAATGCTCACGTTCTCTATCGAACGAAAGTAACTATAATGGTGCATTTCACTTTTCTACTTGATTGTTTCATAACCGGAATGTTTTTTCTATATTATATTTCTTTCGGTCTCTACAATTACATTATTGGAAAAGTAATTCAATTTTTGCAAAAAAATTTACGCGATTTTTTAAGAAAACTTCTGCCACTTTGATTGTTTTTGTCTGTAGGCTTCTGAAAACAGTTGGAGTAGGTTAGCTGGTTTCGTTCAAGCACTGTTATTTGCTATGTTGGTTTACTACAGCCTTTTGTTATTTAAAACAACATAAATCTATTTGGTTTAGTAAATCATGTATACCACAAAACATCCCGTTTTGAAGTATTGATTATTATAAAAAAAATTCTTCCTTTTCTTATCAATGGGGGGATATTCTTCTCAAAAGACAGCCAACTACTCTATGACATTTCCCCGTTTTCCATTACCCCGAATATATATATATATATATATATATATATATATATATATATATATATATATATATATATATATATATATATATATATATATATATATATATATATATATATATATATATATATATTTTCTAAATCATAAATGGTCTTTTTTTCTGAATTAAGGAAAGTCATGCCGTTTGTCCTGGAATGAAGTATAGCTTGGTTCATGAGTTTTCATCCTGTTTTAACTTGAGAGAACAGCCTATGATTAAAAGAAGGAAAAATCCCTGATAAAAATATTAGCAATTAAAGGGCGAACACGATGAAAATGCCACACAGAAAATATTGTATAACTTTTGATTGCGTTCGTCAAAATAGCTAATTTTTTGACCATGAATAGTATATTATGTGTAGCTAATACCATAAAATTTTCATTAAAATCGGTTGAGTATTGGCGCATATATTGTCGATATCATAAAATGAGATTTTAGAAAACTTGTACACCCATTTCAAAAAGATACTTAGGCTATAACTTTTTTGTTACCTCATCAAAACGTTTGAAAATTTCACTCGATATTCTTAACATAGTATCAATTAAGTGGTAAAAATTTGATCAAAATCGGTTCAGTACTTTTTCTAGTAAATATCCAAAACTCAAATCGCTTCAAGGTAAATTTTAGGTACTTTTTGACCATTTTTAGTTCCGCGTGCACTATTTTGACTGTAGAACTGGTAACACTGTCCCGATTTTTATAAAGCTTTGACAGTGTAAAATTGTTGTGTTAAACTGTTTACAGTGAAAATTTCAGCCATTTTTGTTGAGTACTTTCAATGTAAGAGCAGTTTGAATTTCAATACACCAAAAACCACATCTGCTTATTGTGACATAGTGCGACATATATGGCTATAACTTTTTAACGGTACGATCAAATTGAATGAAATTTTGACAAACTACTTCTACATACATACTTTACGTACAAAAAAATTTCATTGAAATCGGTTCAGTATTTTTGGCGCAAGCGTTGAAACGGCAAAGAAGTGATACTTTCCAAAATGTTTGTTTGTACATGATTATCAAGTGGCAATTTCCTTGTTTCAACAATATCTCCGCCATTACTCAACCGATTTTAATGAAAATTTTATGATATTAGCTACACATAATATACTTTTTATGGTAAAAAAATTAACTATTTTGGCGAACGCAATCAAAAGTTATACAATATTTTCTGTGTGGCAATTTCATCGTGTTCGCCCTTTACAACGCCAAAAAATCCTTTCAGGACGCGCGCCATCAAGCAATCGAAACTGCACCGCGCTCGTGCTGTATACGACGAGCGAGATTTTTTGGTAGTGTTGTACTTTTTACAACAGCGCTGAAGGGTTAAAAGAACAACTAGAAAGAAAAGCCTATGTTTGTATGAAAGATACACTTTTCGTCATAAGTACGGACTCAGAAAAAGTATTGCAACAATATTGCATCACCCTGACTCACCTCGATATCTCTAAAACCAGAACACCTACAAAAATTCCGCCTTGAAAAAAGTTGTTGCTTTTGGTCTTCTGAATAACTTTCCTGAAGACAGCATCCTTGTAAGTCCTCAGGTTTTGTGAGTCCGTACTTATGGCGGGTAGTGTACTGTACATATCTGATGAATACATTAGCAGAAAGAATGCCAAACAGTTCCTTTGTAGTATAGCCAGAAAGAACAACATATGCTCAAAAATGGAAAATCTTTGTTGAAAATGTGGTTAAACACTTGGTGTGCACCGTTAATTACCCACAGCGGGTCTCCTGATAGGCTTATGGATACATCATTCGGGCTATGGATCACTCGGGGTAATGGAATTTGTGGTAATGAAACTCGGGGTAAAGGAATTCGGAAAAATGTCCTAAAGCCCCCCGACCCACCAAACCATTTCCATCCGTACGATGCGCTGTGCGATATGCCTGGTAGGGTGGAACACGTGTATACAGCATGAAATGTAATGTACATAGCATAGCTACATATTTCTATTATATTGATGTGAAATGCATCACACTGGACTTGATGATACTTAGATAAAATCTTTTCTGGTCAAGCGGTCTCCGGTAGCATTTTAAAGGCGGATAAACTCCTTCGGATGCCTTGTATCGCACTTCAGACTTTCAAAATGTTTGAGGCACCCTGTAACGCCTCTGAAACTCATTGGAAGTCCTCCGAAACTCCCTGAAATACCTGCGAAAACCCATTGAAATACACTAAGAATTCTTGTAATGCACCTGAGACCCTCCGAAACCTCCCTTAAACACATCTGAAGCAATCTGTAACGCCTCTGGAACCCGCTAAAAATCCTCTTAGACTTCCTAACATGACTCCGAAAATCTAAACTCAAGGGACTTCTTGGAGATGCTCAAACAGACATTGAAATCTCCACAGCACATAGTTGCATAATCCTAAGCAAACATGGAATTTATTCAAGATAAACAAGTTATGCCCCTATCTTGGCGTTTCAGCGGATCTCAGGGGCATTCCAGAGGTCTCAGGGGGTTTCAGGGGTCTCCAGAGGAGTTCCAATGGGTCTCATGGGTGCTTTAGGTTGTCTCAGGGGAGTTTCAGGCTTTCCATGTGGAGGTTTCGGTGGTTTCGTTAGCAAGCGATCTCAGAAGGTTACAGAGGGTCTCAGGGTACCTCAGGGGATATCAGGAGGTCTCAGGCGTGTTTCAGAGGGCATTTTGGTCGCCCTCAGGGGCGTTCCAGGAGGTTCCACAGGTTCTAAGAGGAATTCCGGGATCTCAGAGGCATTTCAGTAGGCTTAGGGACGTTCTATGGGGCTCTCAGGCGCGTTTTAGGGGTTTCTTTTCATTTATTTAATTCAACATAAAATTCGTGTTTACACTGAATCAACAATTCGCCGCCATTTGCATCTGCTGCCTTCCAAACGCCGGTCACGCCCAACACTCTTCAAATCCTGCTCCACCTGATCTTCCCAGCATGGTCTCTGCACGCCACATCTTCCTGTACCAATCGGACGATTTCCACACCAACTTTACAGGGTTGTTGTTCGGCTTTCTTACAACATGTCCGGCCCACCGTATCTGTCCAGCTTTGGCTACTTTCAGGATGTTGAGTTCACCATGGAGTGCAGCGAGCTCGTGGTTCATCCTTCGCCGCCACACACCGCTCTTCTGCATGCTGAAATTCGAGTGCTTGCAGGTCCTCCTTGAGCATGGTTCATGTTTCGTGATCATAGAGGAGCACCGGTCTTATTAGCGTCTTGTGCATGATACATTTGGTCGGGGGTGAATCTTTCTTAACTGCAGTTTCTTCTGAAGCCCATAGGAGGCACGTCTTCCACTGATGATCCGCTTCGTATTTCTCGGCTCACTTTATTTTTGCCGTTAGCAAGGAATTGACGAATTCTTCTACAACCTCGAAAGTATCTCCATCTATCATAACATTGCTGACAACGCTCATCATATCTTGCTCAGTCCCACCTTCCAGTATGTAGTTTGTTCAAGACGTATTCATTACCAGCCCCACTTTTGCTACTTCACGAATCAGGCGGGTTTACAGTTTCGCAACCGTTTCAAATATTCTAGCAATAATATCCATGGTACTCGCGAAATAGACGAATTGGCCGAATTCCGTGAAGATCGTACCACGACTAGTGAGCCCAGCACGTCGCATAACAGGGCGTTATTGAATAGCAAGAGAAAAGAATATCTCCTTGTCGCAGTCTCCGTCAAGATTCGAATCAACAGGATTATTCACCCGTAACCCTTACGCTGTTTTGCACGCCATCTATCTTTGCTCTTATCAGTCTGATTAACTTCCCAGGAAATCCGTTCCGCCCATGATTCTCTATAGCTCTGTGCGGTCGATACTATCGTATGCCGCCTTGAAGTCGATTAACAGATGGTGCATTGAGACCTGGTATTCACGGCATTTCTGGATGATTTGCCGTACGGTGAAGATCTGGTCCGTTGACGACTGGCTGTCGATGAAATCGGCTTGAAATCATCCCACGAACTCATTCGTTTTAGGTGACAGACGACGGAAGATGATCTGGGATAGCACTTTGTAGGCAGCATTCAAAATAGTGATCGCTCTGAAGTTCTCGCATTCCAAATAGTTGCCTTTCTTGTGAATGTGGCAGATTACCCCTTCCTTCCACTCCTCCGGTAGCTGATCGGCTTCCCAGATCCTGACTATCAGCCGGCGCAGACAGGTGGCCAACTTTTCTGGGCCCATCTAGATGAGTTCAGCTGCGATGCCATCATTACCAACTCGAAACTAGGTAAATGGCATCCTTAACTTCCCTCAACGTGGTACTTGGTTGATTTCTGTCCTCCGCTGCACTGGCATTGTCGTTTCCTCCGTTGCCGTGGTGGTGATCGAAGTGCTGCTTCCACCTTTCGATCCACATCCACCACCTCACGTCCGTCAGTCAAGAGGTCTCGGTCCTTATCCCGGCATATTTCAGCTCGTGGCACGAAGCCATTGCGGGATGCGTTGAGCTTCTCGTAGAACTTCCGTGTTTCATGAAAACGGCAGTTCCATTTCCTCGCACTCTGCTTCTTCCAGGCGGTGCTTTTCCCCCGAAAGCGGCGGGTCTGTTTTTTTCCGCTTCTGTTTGTAACGTTCCACGTTCTGCCGGGTCCCTTGCTGCAGCATTACCGCCAGTGATGTATTGTTCTTCTTTAAAAACGCTCTGCACTCCTCGTCGAACCATTCGTTTCGTCGACTCCTTTCTGTGTACCCGATGGTGCTCTCGACTGTGTTGCTGATGGCTGCTTTTACTGTTCTCCAGCATTCCTCTAGAGGGGCCACATCGAGCTCGCCCTTGTCTGACAACGCTGCTTCGAGATTCTGCGCGTATGCTGAGGTGACATCTAGTTGATTCAGTCGCTCAAGGTTGTTGGGCGCAGTTTGATCATCACCAGAAAGTGGTCGAAGTTGATGTTAGCGCCACGATAGGTCCTGACGTCGATAATGTCGGAGAAATGCCGTCCATCAATCAGAACTTGGTCGATTTGCGATTCCGTCTGCTGTGGTTTTCTCCAAGTGTATCGATAAAGGAAGCTGTGTTGGATAAAGATGCTAATTTTTGGAGTGGAAGACTCTTATCCAAAAAGCCTTCGAACAACTTTGACACCCGAAAGAAATAATTTGAATTGAGCTCAAAAACTTAAAAAGAAACTCTTGCCCAACTCGAACTTTTGCCCCACTTTACTCTATGGTCATGTTTTTGGAGGCGGCGAAATCAATGAGTCGTGGGCCGTTTTCGTTCGTCAGCTGGTGAGCGATATTTCAAGGAATTGAATTTCTTAATAAGTAATCCCGACATGACTTGACATCGCAAGAGTTGATATTTCCCATTACTTGACATTATTACCAGTATCTTGAATGTCTCATATAAATATATCCCCAGATATTCTGCAGTAGGCGCTTGTTACTCTTGATCTCTCCTTTGCAAATATCTATCATATCTAGCTTCACTGATGCAAATGAATGTTCTAAATACTGAATAGGTACCTGTATTATTGCATTCAATGCTCTACCACCTTACGATCCAGATCCAACAAAAAGCTGCATACCTGAAATGAATAGAGAAAAAGGAAAAAAAAAGGCTTTTGAAAAATCGATATTTTCATATGTTCATTTATTCATCGGGTAACAACAACCTTATTGCTAATATTGGTCAGATTTTTGGTCATTCCTCAACATGATGTGCTGAAGGATTCTACCTAACAGAACTTTTTCCAGCAGCATAAAGATTAAAGATGACATCTCATGAATTCCTTACAAAGTTCATGGTCGGCTTGAATACACCATATCTGCCCGAAATATACGCACAGCAGGGATACGAAAAAAGAAAGAGGAAAAAAAAGTTATGTCGCTCGTCAAAGCCCGTAGACCGTCGTAAACCATCTGCCTCGTCATCAGTCCACGGCATGACGACACACGTCAAATCCAGCCCAGCAAATGAATCGTAAACCGAGCAAATGAAAACCAACAGCACCAGCTAGCAACGGCCGGATCTTCCCGCTGTTTCGCGCTGCATTTGATTGGGCCGCAGCTGGGTCTGTATGGGCCTCTTTTTTTTCGTCGGGCTGATTCTGACAGGTGGGTGGAGGACGTGGATGAGCGGACGAACCGGAACTTCCCATTAGCGCTAGTTAGGGGTAGGTATTTCCCGAGAAGCTGTGGATTTCTGCTAACGAAGGAAGAGCAGCGCAGCGAACGCTGATAAAATTTTATTTGAAACCTTATTTGGCTCTGCTCGGAAATATGTAGCAAAGTTTGAGATATGCCCTTTTTTGCTGTAAAGAAAAATATTGCTGTTCTATAATAAGATAAACTTCAGTACTAAAGTAAAAAAATATTAGCGTGCAAGCCGTACGCCCCCTTTCGAAGGGCGGAAAACTTCATCACATCGGCATCATTCATTTCTGATGTTTCTGTTATTTTTTTTTTTTTGTATTTCGCTTTTGCTAGTCTAGCTGGTTATCACTCTTCTGTTTTGTTGGCCGAAGCGCAGTTGAACCCTAGAGAGGTAAAAGACAGGCTGGACCAGCCCAGTTTCCACATCAGCTAGAGAGGAAGAAAAGTGCGCGACCAGGAGGCATCATTAGCAAAGTGGTCTAATGAATGAGTTTTACTTCCAGACCAGGGACGATAGGCCGTCGGCAAATCATCTCGCCACATCTTACGATTCCCGGTAACGGTAGTGTCGTTCCAACTTCGAAAAGCAATGGCACACCTCTCTATACGCTCTATACAGATGTCGATTCCGTGGCGTGGAGGATGAAGTAACCCCCACTTTGCGGGTGAAATTGAGCGTACCGGCAAATATGTCGAAATGTCTGAGTGTATCATTTTTGGTCCCATGATTGGATGAAACCGTTTGGAACGAGACGGTGGAGAATCTATATGTGTTGAAGAAAAATACGTCGTACGGGCAAATGTAGGTTTTCAGGATAGGTAGGTATGTTTAGCTTGTTAGGCTTTGGGTTTTCTTACTGGACCAATGGAGTAGATATTGAGCTTTGGCATAGCAATAAAGAAAAATAAATTGGTAAATCCACTTAGAAATTGCGATCAGTTCATTCATTGCTCAATTACTAGTTTTAAATCTAGAAACGATTTGAAAATCCAATATTAAAGATGCATCCCACATAACCGATGCGGTGAACGCAAAGTTGTCCAGCATATACATGCTTGGGGAGCTTGAGTTCGGCTTCCAATGCAGTCCAGAATCTTTTCTTGATAGAAATTCCCTTTCTCAATGTCAATAACTTTGTGCAATTAGCTTTACTTTTGCTCTGCTTTTGCTTTGCTTTTGCTTTGCTTTTGCTTTTGCTTTGCTTTTGCTTTGCTTTTGCTTTGCTTTTGCTTTGCTTTTGCTTTGCTTTTGCTTTGCTTTTGCTTTGCTTTTGCTTTGCTTTTGCTTTGCTTTTGCTTTGCTTTTGCTTTGCTTTTGCTTTGCTTTTGCTTTGCTTTTGCTTTTGCTTTTGCTTTGCTTTTGCTTTGCTTTTGCTTTGCTTTTGCTTTGCTTTTGCTTTGCTTTTGCTTTGCTTTTGCTTTGCTTTTGCTTTGCTTTTGCTTTGCTTTTGCTTTGCTTTTGCTTTGCTTTTGCTTTGCTTTTGCTTTGCTTTTGCTTTGCTTTTGCTTTGCTTTTGCTTTGCTTTTGCTTTGCTTTTGCTTTGCTTTTGCTTTGCTTTTGCTTTGCTTTTGCTTTGCTTTTGCTTTGCTTTTGCTTTGCTTTTGCTTTGCTTTTGCTTTGCTTTTGCTTTGCTTTTGCTTTGCTTTTGCTTTGCTTTTGCTTTGCTTTTGCTTTGCTTTTGCTTTGCTTTTGCTTTGCTTTTGCTTTGCTTTTGCTTTGCTTTTGCTTTGCTTTTGCTTTGCTTTTGCTTTGCTTTTGCTTTGCTTTTGCTTTGCTTTTGCTTTGCTTTTGCTTTGCTTTTGCTTTGCTTTTGCTTTGCTTTTGCTTTGCTTTTGCTTTGCTTTTGCTTTGCTTTTGCTTTGCTTTTGCTTTGCTTTTGCTTTGCTTTTGCTTTGCTTTTGCTTTGCTTTTGCTTTGCTTTTGCTTTGCTTTTGCTTTTGCTTTGCTTTTGCTTTGCTTTTGCTTTGCTTTTGCTTTGCTTTTGCTTTGCTTTTGCTTTGCTTTTGCTTTGCTTTTGCTTTGCTTTTGCTTTGCTTTTGCTTTGCTTTTGCTTTGCTTTTGCTTTGCTTTTGCTTTGCTTTTGCTTTGCTTTTGCTTTGCTTTTGCTTTGCTTTTGCTTTGCTTTTGCTTTGCTTTTGCTTTGCTTTTGCTTTGCTTTTGCTTTGCTTTTGCTTTGCTTTTGCTTTGCTTTTGCTTTGCTTTTGCTTTGCTTTTGCTTTGCTTTTGCTTTGCTTTTGCTTTGCTTTTGCTTTGCTTTTGCTTTGCTTTTGCTTTGCTTTTGCTTTGCTTTTGCTTTGCTTTTGCTTTGCTTTTGCTTTGCTTTTGCTTTGCTTTTGCTTTGCTTTTGCTTTGCTTTTGCTTTGCTTTTGCTTTGCTTTTGCTTTGCTTTTGCTTTGCTTTTGCTTTGCTTTTGCTTTGCTTTTGCTTTGCTTTTGCTTTGCTTTTGCTTTGCTTTTGCTTTGCTTTTGCTTTGCTTTTGCTTTGCTTTTGCTTTGCTTTTGCTTTGCTTTTGCTTTGCTTTTGCTTTGCTTTTGCTTTGCTTTTGCTTTGCTTTTGCTTTGCTTTTGCTTTGCTTTTGCTTTGCTTTTGCTTTGCTTTTGCTTTGCTTTTGCTTTGCTTTTGCTTTGCTTTTGCTTTGCTTTTGCTTTGCTTTTGCTTTGCTTTTGCTTTGCTTTTGCTTTGCTTTTGCTTTGCTTTTGCTTTGCTTTTGCTTTGCTTTTGCTTTGCTTTTGCTTTGCTTTTGCTTTGCTTTTGCTTTGCTTTTGCTTTGCTTTTGCTTTGCTTTTGCTTTGCTTTTGCTTTGCTTTTGCTTTGCTTTTGCTTTGCTTTTGCTTTGCTTTTGCTTTGCTTTTGCTTTGCTTTTGCTTTGCTTTTGCTTTGCTTTTGCTTTGCTTTTGCTTTGCTTTTGCTTTGCTTTTGCTTTGCTTTTGCTTTGCTTTTGCTTTGCTTTTGCTTTGCTTTTGCTTTGCTTTTGCTTTGCTTTTGCTTTGCTTTTGCTTTGCTTTTGCTTTGCTTTTGCTTTGCTTTTGCTTTGCTTTTGCTTTGCTTTTGCTTTGCTTTTGCTTTGCTTTTGCTTTGCTTTTGCTTTGCTTTTGCTTTGCTTTTGCTTTGCTTTTGCTTTGCTTTTGCTTTGCTTTTGCTTTGCTTTTGCTTTGCTTTTGCTTTGCTTTTGCTTTGCTTTTGCTTTGCTTTTGCTTTGCTTTTGCTTTGCTTTTGCTTTGCTTTTGCTTTGCTTTTGCTTTGCTTTTGCTTTGCTTTTGCTTTGCTTTTGCTTTGCTTTTGCTTTGCTTTTGCTTTGCTTTTGCTTTGCTTTTGCTTTGCTTTTGCTTTGCTTTTGCTTTGCTTTTGCTTTGCTTTTGCTTTGCTTTTGCTTTGCTTTTGCTTTGCTTTTGCTTTGCTTTTGCTTTGCTTTTGCTTTGCTTTTGCTTTGCTTTTGCTTTGCTTTTGCTTTGCTTTTGCTTTGCTTTTGCTTTGCTTTTGCTTTGCTTTTGCTTTGCTTTTGCTTTGCTTTTGCTTTGCTTTTGCTTTGCTTTTGCTTTGCTTTTGCTTTGCTTTTGCTTTGCTTTTGCTTTGCTTTTGCTTTGCTTTTGCTTTGCTTTTGCTTTGCTTTTGCTTTGCTTTTGCTTTGCTTTTGCTTTGCTTTTGCTTTGCTTTTGCTTTGCTTTTGCTTTGCTTTTGCTTTGCTTTTGCTTTGCTTTTGCTTTGCTTTTGCTTTGCTTTTGCTTTGCTTTTGCTTTGCTTTTGCTTTGCTTTTGCTTTGCTTTTGCTTTGCTTTTGCTTTGCTTTTGCTTTGCTTTTGCTTTGCTTTTGCTTTGCTTTTGCTTTGCTTTTGCTTTGCTTTTGCTTTGCTTTTGCTTTGCTTTTGCTTTGCTTTTGCTTTGCTTTTGCTTTGCTTTTGCTTTGCTTTTGCTTTGCTTTTGCTTTGCTTTTGCTTTGCTTTTGCTTTGCTTTTGCTTTGCTTTTGCTTTGCTTTTGCTTTGCTTTTGCTTTGCTTTTGCTTTGCTTTTGCTTTGCTTTTGCTTTGCTTTTGCTTTGCTTTTGCTTTGCTTTTGCTTTGCTTTTGCTTTGCTTTTGCTTTGCTTTTGCTTTGCTTTTGCTTTGCTTTTGCTTTGCTTTTGCTTTGCTTTTGCTTTGCTTTTGCTTTGCTTTTGCTTTGCTTTTGCTTTGCTTTTGCTTTGCTTTTGCTTTGCTTTTGCTTTGCTTTTGCTTTGCTTTTGCTTTGCTTTTGCTTTGCTTTTGCTTTGCTTTTGCTTTGCTTTTGCTTTGCTTTTGCTTTGCTTTTGCTTTGCTTTTGCTTTGCTTTTGCTTTGCTTTTGCTTTGCTTTTGCTTTGCTTTTGCTTTGCTTTTGCTTTGCTTTTGCTTTGCTTTTGCTTTGCTTTTGCTTTGCTTTTGCTTTGCTTTTGCTTTGCTTTTGCTTTGCTTTTGCTTTGCTTTTGCTTTGCTTTTGCTTTGCTTTTGCTTTGCTTTTGCTTTGCTTTTGCTTTGCTTTTGCTTTGCTTTTGCTTTGCTTTTGCTTTGCTTTTGCTTTGCTTTTGCTTTGCTTTTGCTTTGCTTTTGCTTTGCTTTTGCTTTGCTTTTGCTTTGCTTTTGCTTTGCTTTTGCTTTGCTTTTGCTTTGCTTTTGCTTTGCTTTTGCTTTGCTTTTGCTTTGCTTTTGCTTTTGCTTTGCTTTTGCTTTGCTTTTGCTTTGCTTTTGCTTTGCTTTTGCTTTGCTTTTGCTTTGCTTTTGCTTTGCTTTTGCTTTGCTTTTGCTTTGCTTTTGCTTTGCTTTTGCTTTGCTTTTGCTTTGCTTTTGCTTTGCTTTTGCTTTGCTTTTGCTTTGCTTTTGCTTTGCTTTTGCTTTGCTTTTGCTTTGCTTTTGCTTTGCTTTTGCTTTGCTTTTGCTTTGCTTTTGCTTTGCTTTTGCTTTGCTTTTGCTTTGCTTTTGCTTTGCTTTTGCTTTGCTTTTGCTTTGCTTTTGCTTTGCTTTTGCTTTGCTTTTGCTTTGCTTTTGCTTTGCTTTTGCTTTGCTTTTGCTTTGCTTTTGCTTTGCTTTTGCTTTGCTTTTGCTTTGCTTTTGCTTTGCTTTTGCTTTGCTTTTGCTTTGCTTTTGCTTTGCTTTTGCTTTGCTTTTGCTTTGCTTTTGCTTTGCTTTTGCTTTGCTTTTGCTTTGCTTTTGCTTTGCTTTTGCTTTGCTTTTGCTTTGCTTTTGCTTTGCTTTTGCTTTGCTTTTGCTTTGCTTTTGCTTTGCTTTTGCTTTGCTTTTGCTTTGCTTTTGCTTTGCTTTTGCTTTGCTTTTGCTTTGCTTTTGCTTTGCTTTTGCTTTGCTTTTGCTTTGCTTTTGCTTTGCTTTTGCTTTGCTTTTGCTTTGCTTTTGCTTTGCTTTTGCTTTGCTTTTGCTTTGCTTTTGCTTTGCTTTTGCTTTGCTTTTGCTTTGCTTTTGCTTTGCTTTTGCTTTGCTTTTGCTTTGCTTTTGCTTTGCTTTTGCTTTGCTTTTGCTTTGCTTTTGCTTTGCTTTTGCTTTGCTTTTGCTTTGCTTTTGCTTTGCTTTTGCTTTGCTTTTGCTTTGCTTTTGCTTTGCTTTTGCTTTGCTTTTGCTTTGCTTTTGCTTTGCTTTTGCTTTGCTTTTGCTTTGCTTTTGCTTTGCTTTTGCTTTGCTTTTGCTTTGCTTTTGCTTTGCTTTTGCTTTGCTTTTGCTTTGCTTTTGCTTTGCTTTTGCTTTGCTTTTGCTTTGCTTTTGCTTTGCTTTTGCTTTGCTTTTGCTTTGCTTTTGCTTTGCTTTTGCTTTGCTTTTGCTTTGCTTTTGCTTTGCTTTTGCTTTGCTTTTGCTTTGCTTTTGCTTTGCTTTTGCTTTGCTTTTGCTTTGCTTTTGCTTTGCTTTTGCTTTGCTTTTGCTTTGCTTTTGCTTTGCTTTTGCTTTGCTTTTGCTTTGCTTTTGCTTTGCTTTTGCTTTGCTTTTGCTTTGCTTTTGCTTTGCTTTTGCTTTGCTTTTGCTTTGCTTTTGCTTTGCTTTTGCTTTGCTTTTGCTTTGCTTTTGCTTTGCTTTTGCTTTGCTTTTGCTTTGCTTTTGCTTTGCTTTTGCTTTGCTTTTGCTTTGCTTTTGCTTTGCTTTTGCTTTGCTTTTGCTTTTGCTACAGTAATAGAGCGTGCCATTCATAAACCTTAATGACAAAACGACATAAACAGAACCAATCAATTTATATTCGCGATTTCATTCATCATGCTGACAAGCAAGTGCATCAAGTTATTATTAAACTGTGGTTGCTTCCGCTTCCTGCGGTAATTGGATACGGAAGCGCACAATGCTAATCACGACATTGTGAAAATCAGATAGAATTGCACCTTTTCGAATTGGATTGGGCATTTCCTTTATGCTGGACAGACACGTAATCTTGTTTCATAATCACAGTACTGATGACGGTTCGAATGGCAGTGGAAGACATGCAATGATGGAACGTACCAATTATTGTTATTGCTTAATGATTTTGTTTGTCCTGAATTGATAAATGAAAACTACGAACACAGACGTAGCACAATTACTGAGAATTTTAAGTTCAATATCTAATTACCTTCTCCCTCACATAAAAGTCCAATAATCCACATGTCAGACACAGCGTTATTATAGAAATTCCCTGTTTAAATAGATTTCCCAGACAGCAGAAATCAAAGCCAATAGCTACAAAACCCTCTTTGCTGAGAAAACATTTCATCTCCAACGTCTCCGTTTGCCAGGGAAGTCGTTCACCCTGACAAAATCAAACAAAATGCTTCCACTCACAAGGACGACGGTCGCCCCCCAGTTGCGTCGAAAGGAAGCATCTTCAAGTTACAGAAAAACATCCATTCACTCACCGCACATCAACTATCCCATTCCATTGGGATTAGTCAGCAAACGCGGAGAACGGAATGAAAATCTTTGAACGATCGGGACGAGGAATTTATTATCTTGGAACGGAACGAACATTTACGCCCACATTATTTTTTCCATCAGTTCACAATCGGCTTAAATTTCAGCGCCTTGTAGTGGTCAGTCGACAAATCGCTATATGGTCCAGCTCAGCTGAACGGACGACGTGGCTCTAGAAAAATATCACGAAGAATAAATATTTTCTTTTCTTCATACTACACAGAGGGACGGCGGGACCGGTTCTATGGTCAATATTTGTCATCGAGTTCCAATGCATTATTGAGTTTACAGTGCTTTTCCATTATTTGGCACAATGATCTTTTACTCTTTTATTTTTTTTCTGTAACCAAAGATGATTAAAAGGGGTCAACGTGAAAGATCTCAGTCTTGCGCGATTGCACTGCATCTTCTTAACCTGTTTCCTGGCCAAATCTACTTAGATTTTTTTGAAGAGTGTGGTTGAGCCTTCCCCATTGTCGCTCCTAAATTTCTGTCGCTGTCGACTCATGGTTCCAGCAGTGCAGTGAGGTTACCATGCCAAATTATATACTGTGCATGTTGGTCTAGACACGGAACCGTTGAGTGTTCTCAATTGATACACACCAAGTTTCACTGCCGTATGAGTATCACGCACGCTTTTTCCATCAACTATTTACTACACTAATCGAGTGCACTGCGGTCAACTCAATCTACCTGCCTATCCTCTATTGACTCTCCACTAGGCCGTCCCTTATTTTGTAAAATTTAGAAATGTTATAAGTTCGTTAGTGGAAAATGATCGTTTTAGCTAAAAAATGATCGTGTCAAAATTTGAAGTCCGTATCTCAAGGCTAAGTGGTCCCTCAAGGGGTCTAAAGTTGTCAAAAATTGTATGGGACCAAAAAAACATGAATTTTTTTTCGACAAAAAAAATACGCTATTCTACTAAAACCGGTGATTTTAGGACCCTACAGGGCCAAAAATGTGCTTAGATTTGCGATATCTCTACTCATTTTTGAGTTATTGAACAAAATAAGGTAAGTTTCCTTCGGAATCTAAAAAAATTGTCAAAAATGCTGATTTTTCAGTTGTTTTGTGTCAATATCTTGGAAACGAGTAGAGATATCGCAAATCTAAGCACATTTTTGGCCCTTTAGGGTCCTAAAATCACCGGTTTTAGTAGAATAGCGTATTTATTTTTGTCGAAAAAAATTTCATGTTTTTTTGGTCCCATACAATTTTTGACAACTTTAGACCCCTTGAGGGACCACTTAGCCTTGAGATACGGACTTCAAATTTTGACACGATCATTTTTTAGCTAAAACGATCATTTTCCACTAACGAACTTATAACATTTCTAAATTTTGCAAAATAAGGGACGGCCTACTCTCCACTCAAGCAGCACGCATGTCACAGAAGAGTCGCGCAGCGCAGTTGTTTGGTTGCACATAAGTTTGGTATGCCTTTTTGGCCAGAGCCATTAACATGCGGAGTTTCAGCCAGCCAGCTCTCCACGATTACATTCACCGACCTCCCCAAAATGTTGTTTAGGGATTCCATAAACAAGTTTATAGAATTTTTACTAAAAGAAGATTATCACAAGATTTTCTATACTGATTTCAGCAAGAATTCCTTTGAAGTTTTTTATATCTTTTAAGAATGCATTCATGTCCATGCATTTTCTTGTGAATTTCTCCAGGGAATCCTCCAGAGATTCTATCAGGAATTCCTTCATGAATTTTGCTTGGGACTTCTTCAAAAAATTATCAAGAAATTTCAAATGAGATTTATCTTGAAAGCGGTCCACGGGTTTCCGCAGAGATTCTTCCAGGGATTTCTTAAGAGATTTTTTTGAAAATTCCTTCAAGGATTGCTATACAAGTTCATGTTTGTATTTCTTCTAACACTTCCGAAGAAGTTCCTTCAGACATACTGTCAGAACTTTTTGTTTTTTTGGCTTTCTCCATAAATTCTCAGGGAATTTCTCCAGGGGTTTATCCAGGGATTCCACTGGATGTTTCCTTTTTCTTAAAGAGATGCAAATCCAGGAGATTTTTTAACAGAAACTCTGCCATTTTTTTTGCAAAAATTGTTACAGGGGTTTCTTATAGAAATTAAGAAAACTGTCCAGGCTTTTTTCAGGTTTCTTGATTTTCTTGAGAGGTCTTCAGGCATTACTCCATGTATTCAGAGATTTTCTTGGACATTTATATAAAAATTCTTCTAGAAAATTCTCAAGCGATTCTTCTGGAAGTTTCAACAGGGGTTTATCCTACATGCTGCCACTGGGCACACGGATTTTCGAAGACAGCTTTGACAAACGTTCGAACGAAAGAGAGACCAATAAATATTATATTGTGTGAAATCCAGTCAAAATGGACCGAACTGGTGAAATTTCTAGTTTTTGCAATTTGGTTATTCTGAATAGATTACTCTTCTCAGCATAAATCATACGTAATGAGAAAGCATAAATCCTACGTAATGAGAAAGGTTTCTTAAGAATATAAGGTCAAGTTGGGTGAGAATATTGTGTTCATAAATTAGGTTGTTTTAAGTATAACATCACTATTGTTTTCTTTGTAGTTCATTAATGAAGTGATGTACATAGATTGTTGTGCCGGTAAAGGAAGATTGATTCGCCAAGAAGGACACTACAGTGTAGTGCATATCGTTGATAATTGCAATAGTGTCTCAGTGTCCCAAAATTGCTAAATTAATGTACAAAATTGTATATAAGAATCGTACGCCGCCTTGAAATCAATAAACAGATAATGGGTCTGCAAGTTGTACTCCCGAATCTGCCGCAGGGTGAACATCTGATTCGTCGTTGATCGGCTCTCACGAAATCCTGCTTGGTATTCGCCGACAAAGGACTCCTCAATCGGCCTCAGCCTGTGGAACAGAACTCCAAAATTTTGTACGCTGGATTGAGGAGTGTTATTCCTCTGTGGGGCTGTCCATAAACCACGTGGTCATAGGGAGGGGGGGGGGGGTTCAGCCAATGACCATTTTGTATGGACAAATTAAAAAAATTGTATGGACAAATGACCACGCGGGGGGGGGGGGTCGAAAAGTCCCAAAAAAATGACCACGTGGTTTATGGACAGCCCCTGTAATTCGTGCACTCCAGTCGATGCCCTTACTTGATAAGAGGGCAAATGAGACCATCCAACCAACTAGCAGGCAGTTCTTCCTCCTCCCATATCTTCAATATAATACGGTGTAAGAGTTGATACAGCTGCTCACTACCGTGCTTGAGAAGCTCGGCCGAGAGTTCGTCCTTCCCAGCAGCATTGTTGTTCTTCAGTCCCCTTATGGCTGTCTTGACCTCGTCCAGCGTTCCCGTGGAGAAGTCCCAAAAAAATAACCACGTGGTTTATGGACAGGCCCAAAAAATTTATTTTATTTTATTTTATGTTACTTGGTATGTTCACAACATCTATTGAAGATCTTGCTAACCTCAAGTTACAGAAAAGTGTTTAAAAACCATCTCGAAAAGCGAGAGATAAACTATTCCCAGGTTCTATAATAAAAACAGAAAAAATCTCGAATATACTTCTTATCTTGGACCTACCATCAAGATCTTGCTCAATAGGTATGCTTTCATTATATACCGCAAATATACCGCTGGACCATACTTAATAGGCAGACAATTAAACGTTCCATAATAAATACACAATTTCCCATAAATAATTCGAAAAGTCCCAGTGAAGAAACAGGGGTGCAAGCAGTAATAAATAACAAAAGTTCCATAAACAAGTTAAAAAATGCATAAATAAATCAAAAGTTTCCATAAATAATTGATTTTTGAGCAATTAAAAACGTCAAAAATGCAATGAATAATTCAACTGTTGCAATAAAAAAAGCCAATTTTCCCACCAAAAAACTTCGAATTTTCCATAAATAAATTCAATTTTTCCATAATAAATTAGAAAATACACAATAAAAAAATATCTAAAAAGCAATAAAAAATTCAAAAAATGCAATAAAAAATGACGAAATTTCCCATGAAAAACATATGCAGGAAAGTATGAGACAGTGAAATGCTGAATCGCACTTATATGACTGAAACGACTGAAAAGCTTTCGTAACTATGATTGCAATTTATCGAGCAATTGCTTGCTGTCCGAACTCGCTATCGCTCGTCGGACCTAAAAAAGGGATAACATCTATGTTTGCATTATACCGGGCAAATTCTTGGATCTGTGGTTTGCCTAGAACCGAAACGATGCAGTTGCGGTGCATCGGATATCGGAAACTTCGGCGGCCTTCTGCCGCCTCAGTTCCTCAATCCTCTATGCGGCTTCGCCGCATGGTCTACATATTTTTTGCCTCAAAATGCATTTACGTTTATTGCTCGTTTTTTGACTTTTATTGGTAATTTATTTTTATGTTTATTGCACTTTTTGAATTATTTATTGCTTTTTCGATATTTTTTATTGTGAATTTTCTAATTTATTATGGAAAAATTGAATTTATTTATGGAAAATTCGAAGTTTTTTGGTGGGAAAATTGGCTTTTTTTATTGCAACAGTTGAATTATTCATTGCATTTTTGACGTTTTTAATTGCTCAAACATCAATTATTTATGGAAACTTTTGATTTATTTATGCATTTTTTAATTTGTTTATGGAACTTTTGTTATTTATTACTGCTTGCACCCCTGTTTCTTCACTGGGACTTTCGTAATTATTTATTAAGAATGATCACTTTCTTATGAGTTGTTTATATTTTAGCCTACTTAATATTTTGGATGAATTTTCTGCTGAACCAAATGCAACAAACACGAGTTTAGTTTTTGTCTTCAGTAGGGTGCCAATGAAAATCGAATTTTCGAATTTCGAAAACGGGTAGTGCTCAAAAGTTTCGTCTCCTCAAAAAAAGCCCCCATGCTAAATTTCAGCTCAATCGGACTTCGCTAAGGGGTGGCCCAAAGCGGTCAAAGTTTGGCTGTTTTGAAACACGAAAAATATCCCAAGGTAGGGATACATGAAAATTTCGAAATCGAATTTTTTTTTTTGATGCCAAATGCCTTAAAAGTGCATGAAACGTCGAGATCTGATGTTATCTCAAAATTTTTTTTTTTGAAAAAAATGACTTTTTGCTCTAGGAATATCTTAACAAAGTGTTACATGCCAATAAAGGATCATGATATTAAACTATACAAAAATATGAGTGGTAAATTTTCGGGAAATATTTTTTTGTTCTTAATTTCCATCTCAAAGAACCACCCTAATTAAAAATAAATGAGCCACCCTAATGAAATATTATACATATTCAACATTGAAAATGACTTACAGTTATACAAGAGATTTTTTAATACTATTATCTTATTTTTCAATTTTTTCTACAAAAAGGGCCACCCTAATGCAAAATAAGTGAACCACCCAAACGATATATGATATATAATATGCTAGCAGTTGCCAACGATGATATAAGACATGTTCCAGTACTATTGCTATGAATATTTCAGCAACTAAATTCAATTCCTCCATTTCAAATTAATTTCACTCCCCCAACTCAAAAATTTTCTAAGTCCAAAAAGTCAATTTTTTTCCAAAAAAAAAATTTTGAGATAACATCAGATCTCGACGTTTCATGCACTTTTAAGGCATTTGGCATTAAAAAAAAAATTTCGATTTCGAAATTTTCATGTATTCCTTGGGATATTTTTCGTGTTTCAAAACAGCCAAACTTTGACCGCTTTGGGCCACCCCTTAGCGAAGTCCGATTGAGCTGAAATTTTGCATGGACACTTTTTTTGAGGAGACGAAACTTTTGAGCACTACCCGTTTTTGAAATTCGATGGTCAAATTTTTCCCATACGTTCCATTGGCACCCTAGTCTTCAGTCTAGATTCCCAACAAAATTTTTTAGCAGAGTAATGGAGAACATTAGGATATGATGATATAGAATTTGGGATACACTAGCAAATGTTTCCAGTGGAACTCTTGAATGAGTTTCACATCAAATCTGTGTGCCGACGCGTTATTTTTTTATTTTTTATTTTATTTATTTCGTCAAACAATAACGTAGACTACATTTTCACTTATAGCTACATATATTCTATGGTTTCTCAAGGAATTAAAGTATTTTTTAATATATGTTCGAGACATGGTTATATCTATACATGCGCAGTGATGATTATAAAGATTCATCATTCGATTTAAAGGACCAAATTTCGCATAATCTGTTCGATGACTGTTAAGAGCAAATAGATTACGACCTCTTAATGGTCTAACTGGAGTATAGAAATTGATGTTTGATAATAGATTAGCAGAGTCAATGCGATGAGATACTAAATCATTTAGAAATGATACCATGGATAATTCGCGACGCTCTTTCAAAATTTGGATATCTATGAGCATGCATCGAGCCTCATAAGAAGGCAGTGGAAAAGTGGTCCAACCTAACTTTCGCAAAGCATATAGGAGGAACTGTTTTTGTATTGATTCGATTCGATCCTCGTGAGTTATCATGTAGGGAGACCATACAATGCTACAGTATTCTAGAACTGATCTTACATAAGCTACGTATAATGTTTTTATTGTGTATGGGTCCTGAAAGTTGTAGCCAAAACGCTTAATGAAGCCTAGTACATTAGTTGCTTTGTGAGTGATAGCGTTATAATGATCAGTGAAAGTTAACTTCGAATCTAAGATAACTCCTAAATCTCTAATTATATTACATTTTACAACTTCTTGATTTCCTAAAAATATAGTAATTGGTGGTGTGCTATGTTTTCTGCAGAAAGTTATTGAATTACATTTTTTCACGTTTAACTGCAGTAGGCTTTTTCTACACCATTGATCAAATATGCTTATTTCTTTTAAAAAACATTCTCTGTCTTCTACATTTTTTATTTCCATAAAAAGCTTGATATCGTCAGCATATATGAGGATCTTGATGTGCTTAAGAATATACGTGATATCGTTTACAAACAATATAAAAAGCAAAGGTCCTAAATGTGAGCCTTGAGGAACTCCCGATGATACTTTGATAGGTTTTGAATTTTTTCCATCAAATCTTACAATCTGTAGACGGTCAGTTAAATACGATTCGATCCATTTCAGAAATTTTGACTCGATTCCCATTTTATCAAGCTTGAAAATCAACATTGGAATGTCTAGTTTGTCGAACGCTTTACTAAAATCGGTGTAAAGTGATTCAACATAGTTACCTCCGTCCATTGCACATAAGGTGTAATTAACAAATTCTAACAAGTTTGTCGTAGGGTAATTCGCTAAATGTTGAACACTACCCAAATGTTGAACAGTTTCTGAATATTTTATTATAAATCTTACTTAAGTAATTTTCATCCAACGTAAACGTATGATGTAGATGTATATACATGTGTGTCACGATATTGCTCTAATTAAGTTACAAAATTATATGTATTTTACGTCAAAAAAAATTATTGAAAATTTTGCTCCGCTGACGACACGAAAACTGCACAATTCTTAAGATTTATTTTAAGAAATTGCTGTTACGAAATAAGCTTTGCGGGCAAATCGACCACAAATATCAAAGGCACACCATAGTTACAAGAACTGGAAGGATGTCATTAACAGTTTAACATTGTTTAAAATCACATTTTCATTGTAATTTAATTTGAAAAAATATTTTTCTTATCGCACTATCATTATGCATCCATGATCCAATTGTTGAACACTGGCATAACCTACGATGTTAGCATGACTGCTAGAATTTTTTTTTCACTTTACCTAACCGTGCATTTCATGGGTTTCCAAGGGCGTTTCAGGGATGTTCTAGGGGTGTTCCAGTGGGCTTCAGAAAGATTCCAGTGGTTTTCAATGGGTTTCAAGGGCGTTCCAGAGGTGTTCAAGAGGAATTCAGAGTGTTAAGGGGGCCCCAGGAGTATTTCAAGGCGTTCTAGGAGGCTCAGGAGCAACCCACGTGTTTTCAAGGGATTTAAGGTTCGTTCCATGAGTGTCCTTGGGGGTTGAGTGGGTCCCATGGGTTTCCAGGAGAGTTTCAGGGGCTTTTAAAGGCGGACTTTTCTTCTATCGTTTTCGCTTCTAATCAAATCTTTTCAGCCATTTTTACATCTAGTCATGTTTAAAACGATTTCATTCCACTAGAGCTCTCTTCAAATGTGCGATTCCTTGTCATTCAAATGAATTGTCAGGTCACTAGCTCGGACTAGCTGGGCACAAAACACGAAAAACCCGGAAAAAATCCGCCAGAGTGAAAAAATATCGGATGTCGGGTCAAAGTCGGGTCAATTTTTATCAAATGTTGGACCACTGTTGGACCCACATCGGATAACTGTCGTGTCTGTGTTGGGTTTGGTGGCCAAAATAAAAACAGGTGAATGATAGGTTGATGTCGGGTTATACGTCATCAATTACGAACAAAGCTTCAACCGTTCAACAATTGGCGAGAACCGTCCAACATTAGGATGAGCTAGCTTAAGGAAGCGTTCAACATTTGGGTTACAGACTTCCCATACAAATGTTCTATTTTCTCTTAGAAAATGGAATTTAAGGGAATACAAGTTCAATGGGCAGTATAAGGGATAAGCAGATCTAGACGTTCACTGGATATTTTTCAACTAAAGTGGAATTATGCACGGAAAAACAAACGAAAACCAAAATGCCGGTACTAACCGTTCAACAATTGGCGAATTACCCTAGTTGAACGACCTTTGAAAAATCCATGTTGCGCATTAGTTATTCTTTGTTTTATTTGATTAAACGCACTTTTGTTTATAATAGATTCGAATAGTTTTGGTATGCATGAGATAATAGCAATTCCACGATAATTACGAACGTTAGATTTTTTACCAGATTTATAGATGGGTATAAGGAAAGATTTTTTCCAACCTTGCGGAAACTTTCCACTTTCAAGCGACATATTGTAAAGCCAAAATAGTGGTGCCGCAAATTCAGTTGCCAAGTTCTTCAAAAGAACCGGTGGAATTCCATCTGGTCCTGGACCTTTGTTTGGATCTAAGCCTTTTAGACCACTTAGAATGTCCTGTAACATGATTTGATTGATTCCAATATTGTTGGTAAAATCAGGAAAATGAGAGAAGTATTCATAGTCACGATCAGAATCTAAAAATGTACTATAAGTTTCTTGGAAATAGGCCGCAAAAAGATTGCAAATTTCATCGGGATTTTCTCCTACTTCATCATCGAATGACATTTTTGATGGAAAACTGCTTGACTTTAACTTAGTTTTAGCATAAATAAAGAAATTTTTGGGGCACGATTTTATTTCATTTTCGGTTTTTCTGTTATATTCTTCAAGTGCAGTGGAAATGGCTAGATTGAGTTGGTTGCAAATGAATAAATACTTTTCAAGGTTTTCTTGATTTTTGTGTCGTCGATAAACTTTATGAGCCTTCTGTTTCCGATTCTTCATGTTAATAATATGCCTGTTGAACCAGATTGGATTTTTAGAACCATGATTTCGTCGTTTTCTCTTCAATGGAACTTCCGAATGAATTATTTCCGTCAAAATGCTATAAAACACCTCAACAGCATATTCTACAGGGGATACTCAAAATAACTGGGACAGGTAAAATTTTCACTTTTCAAAAAATGTTCAACTCGCTGTAACTTTTTGAAAAGTGCATCAAATATTCTCAAATTTTTACTGTAAGTTCGTCAACTAGTTGTGTATCAGTGGTTCAAATTTGGAAAAGATCGGGCTATTCTTCACGAAGATATAAAGATTCTTGAAAAGGGTATAATTATTCGATAGCCAACTTTGAGCATTTATATTTCCGGATTCAATGAACTGACTGCAATGAAATTTTGACCATTCATGACTTATATGATGAACTCTTAAAAACGTTTAACTTAACTTTAAATTTTTAACAAGAGAAAAAGTTATAACGATTTCATTCATTTCACAATTTTTTAGTAAATTCATCAATTTCTAATATGCATCCCATTACTTTCTCAATTTATTAGCGGCTATGTTGTAACTTTCCTTCAAAACACATTTATATATAAGTCATTTAGAGGGAAATTAATTGAACTATAATTTGCATCTTGAATTTTGAAACGATGTAGAAGTTTTGGATAATTTGGTGTTTTATTAGAAAAATAATCTAATCGTTACAATTTTCTTCCGTGTTAAGAATTTTAAGTTAAGTCAAAGGTTTTTCATAGCTCATTATACAAGTCATGAATGGTCAAAATTTCATTGCATTCGGTTCATTGAATCCGGAGATATAACAGCTCAAAGTTGGCTATCGGATAATTTTACCTTTTTCTAGAATCTTTATAACTCCGTGGACAATGGTCCGATCTTCTCCAAAATTGGACCACTGATACACAACTAGTAAATGAACTTACAGTAAAAAATTGGGAATATTTGATGCACTTTTCGAAAAGTTACAGCGAGTTGAACATTTTTTGAAAAGTGAAAATTTTACCTGTCCCAGTTATTTTGAGTAACCCCTGTATATCTTGACCTTTTAAAACAGATTGCCAATTGGTTCTATTAAGTTTAAATCTAATGTTGTCATAATTGGCTTTATTATAATCATAGACTTCCTCATAGTCACAGTTATTTGAGTTTTCATTCATATGGACAAATACGGAGTACTCTATGGCGGTGTGGAACACCTCATTTTTCCATAATGGAGAGGAAGCTTCTTCCACACAGAAGTCCTCAAGAATATTGGTCAATAAAAAGTCTAAAAATCGATTCTGCTGATTTTTTACATGATTGATTTGGTTCAAACCTAAACAAGCAGTTTTTTCGAAAATCAACTGCAGCGTTTCATTTTCACCTACAACAGGAAGTAAAATACTTTCGTTTTCAGAGTCACATATGAAATCTGCATCGCGTTGATTGAAATCTCCATAAATATGAACCCTGATTTCCGGAGGAAATCGTGAAATAATTTCTTCAGCAGTATGGAAGAACAATTCATATGATGATTTGCAAGCTTGATCAGGTGGAAAATATACCGATGCAAAAACATGAGTTTCGCCGGCGATTTGTGCTTTAACCCAAACGTGATCGAATTCTTTAAATTTAGTAGAAACAATCAGCTCAGAGTTAAATTTTGTGGATATAGCAACTAAAACACCACCACCAGACATTCTTTGGGTAAGAGTTAAATCTCGATCATCTCTAAAAACATTAAAATCATTACCAAAAACTTCTTCACTTTTAACGCTATCATTCCAACTGGTTTCAGTACCCAAAACAACCGAGAAGGATGAACTCAAGATTTGTTTGTGAATTTCGTTTACTTTTTTTGCGCTTCTCATGCGATTGAAATTCTGACAATAAACTAGAATCTCAAAAGCATCTGTTTTTGAAAAAGTTGTTGGTAATTCGTTAAGTTGAACAATATTGCTTAAAATTAGTGGTATATTACCAGGCGATGCTGGATTGTCTGCAACTTCCTCCGTGGAGTGTGTCAAATTAGATAAATTTGAACTGCATTCTTCATCCACCGATTGCGTCGATTCATCTAAAAACCCTGACAGGAGCACGACGCACAGTGGTTATTTACAGATGGCTTTGCTGGCGGCCCGGTCGTCCAATTACGAGATGATTCACGATCAGCTGGATAGGGGTTCAATGTTTCGCCACGTTGAAACTTGATGAGGTGGCTATCGTCATACGCGAGGTAACCCGAGTTTCGCGTTTCTCCACTTTGAAAACGTACGGGCCTTCTAGAGCTCCCTGCAACGGGAGCAGCACAGCATGGTGGTTTAATTGTTGGACTATACGGGGCTGGGGATGGCCGCGAAAATCTCTCCTTTGCGGCGGCCAATAGCTCCCTATCCAATGGTAAAAACCTGGTGTTTCGATTACAGTTACGGTCCGGGTAGGCTCTGCGGTTGTCGAATGTCATGCGCGGTGAGCCACTAGCAGATTTGTTGTTGGATTTATTAACATTGTTGCTTAGACGGTCGTTTCTTTTCATAGTAGAATTTTGTACGGCGTTCCGCTTACGTCGTCTCCTGGCTTTTTCAGCTTGCTTTTGTTGATCCAAACGCCGGCGCTTGCGTGCATCATATTCTGCCCAACTGGCCTTCCACACATTTTTTCCACCAAGATTGCGCCAGCCCGAGTCGTCGGGTTCAATATTGTTCAGCTCGAATTCCAAGCTTGGATGTGATTCAGTGACTGATGGAGATGGTGTTTGAATTGCGGAAAATTTCGCTGACAGGATTTTTAACTCGTCAAGTATATCGACGCCCAAAAAAGCACTCGTGTTAGGTGAATAGCTTGCCACAGTGTCAATATATAGTTGATTTATTTGGCATATTTCATCATTAATGTTTTGAATCCCGGTCGATAATTCCTTCGCCACCGTTATACACGGTTAAAGTTTTATTTCTTTTGTTGATAAGAAATCCGTAAAATTTCATGTTCGTCTTTTTATTTTTCATAGAGCTCTACTTAAACGAGAAAGTTTGGAGATACTGAAAAGAGTACTCTGGCGATATATGTATGAATATGTAATGCTTAAATGCTTAAATCTGTCAAATTTGATTTGGTCTAACGCAGAGCGTTCATGATTAACAAAAATTTTAATCATGATTAATCATTGATGATTAAAATTCCAATTTTGGTGATTATTGATTATTAATCATTAATCAATTTGATTTTTAGGATGATTGAAGATTATGATTAATGATTAAAATTGGTTTTATCTATGATTATTGATAATGATTAATGATTAGAAATGGCTCAATGATTGAAAATCATGATTAATCAATCACAAAAAACTGGAAATGATTAAAATATAGTTGTTGTTTAACATGTTTTTGAAGTTTCAAAATTAAAAGGTAACTCTGTTCTGGTGATTTTCGATAAAAGAATCATAAATTATATTATTTAGAGCAGCATTTAAACCAATTGTAATTTGATCATATATTTTATATGGTAAATCATTTTTGGTGATGAATGATTAATGATTGATTAATATTTTTTCTTATGATTATGATTACTGATTAATGATAAGATTGCAAAAAACAGCGTGATTAAGATTAATGATTAATGATTAAATAGGATTTTTTCGTGATTATGATTAATGATTTTGATTAATCTTAATCATTAATCATTAATCATGATTAAATTTATGATTAATCATTAACGCTCTGGTCTAACGAAATATTTTGCAAAAGTCGATAATTTAGATGTTAAATGACCAATTTATCCTTTGATTGATTAAAAAAAATATTTCCATGCTTAATGGCATGCAGCCAAAAAGAGCTCAAAATTGCATATGTTGCCCTATAAATTGAGGTATAGCTCAAAATTGTAACGTGCTGGAGCAAATCTGAACCCAGATTCGGATTCAGCCGCCCAAAATCTCTCGAAGACATATAAGTTTGCTCGTGAGACAAAAAAATGTTGCGCTGTGTTGTTAACCAACATACTCTGGGCTGATGATATCAGGTGAGATTTTTTTTTTTAAATACATAAGTTCTGAAAAATCTTTTTTTATTTTTTTTCTTCAACTGTTGTAACAATATGTTTAGTTCAAGATTAGTTGATTTTAGGACCCACAGTCTCGAATCGACAGACCCGAAGGTAGAACTCACATTTTACAAGTCTTTTGGGAGTGGTATTTGATCCTAGGTCCTCGGGGAAACCCTCACACTAGGTCCAACATAGCCCAGATCTATCCGGTACAATTTTTGGCTTAATACCTCGAGATGATTGTGTTTTATTTTTAGAACTTCAAGTTTATCTATGCTTTCATATTTAATGAGTGCGCATAAATTTCTTAAGTATTTTTTTCCATTTCTTAGAGTTTTACTGGGTATTTTCTGAAACATTCAATCATCTATACATTTTTGGTTTAAATTTGAGACTTTCTCCAGAAGGTACAAAGCTTGATTGGTAAACATCTGGCTGATGTTTCCATATCATTGCTTCAGGTTTCAATCGGCATTAGAGCATCTTATTGCATAGTCGCAATTATATAACGCATTATTGGTTTGCTCTTATTAAGTCATTGGAGCAATCCTATTGGGTTATTGGTGTAATTATTCAAATTATCAATATAGGTCGCGAGAAATTAAAAAAAATATAAATGGCACTGGTAGCAAAAGAAGCTAGGGTTTGAGAGTCTTCATGTAAATGTAATTCGCGCCACCGCAGACACGCAGTATCAATTCGCACAAAATTGATGTAATTGCAAATTCCACGGAACTTTTTCGAAAATTTCGTTTTGTTTCGAGAAATACCGGGTGAAATCAGATTTCGTATCGATCTAACGAAAAATTTTTGAATTTCGCTTCGTTTCGTACCGCATCATATCATTTTAAAAATTTAAAAAATTTTATATTTCGGCGAAACTGAAACAATCCTATACCGCATACCCTTACCACCAACAGATGTCGCTACTAATTTTTTTTTTTTTTTTTTTTTATTATAAAAGAAGTTTTATTGTTCCAGAATGATTAAAAGTAATTATTTACATAATTGTATTAACATTCGCAATTCAAGTGAAATTCAAGGGCAGCAACATCTATTCTATTTAACTAATCGAACGGATCGCCATCTGTTGAGAGTTTGAACAGTTTTATTGTGGTAATAATGAATGCCAGAAGGATTACATATAGAAGAATTTTGTTTATTCTTATGAATGTCTTCAAGTATATTTTAAAAACAATTCATCAATGGTTTTCATAAAATTAGTCATAAAACCGCGAGTTTTAATTATTGCTGTAATGAACTCCTAATAAAAATCAAACAAAACCAATCAGAAATGGAACTGTTACTTGGGTTGAGCACTACCTATCACCTCCCGTGCTGCTGTACTCAACGCTCCGTGGATAGACTCCCATCGCTCTCGTTGATCTCACTTATCCGCTCGCCCAGCTTCTGGTGATAGTCAGCTACCGTACCGTCTGCTGAAAACCGTTGGATGTTGAAACGCATCGATCGCCGGTTCCTAGAGTCCGACCCGGTTGATAACCAAGCTCGAATCTTACTAACTACGAGATAGTAATCTGAGTCGATGTTGGGACTTCTAAAAGTTCTAACATCAATTACGTCCGAGAAATGTTGGTCGGCCATCTACCAGCACATGGTCGATTTTGGTGCAAATATCGCCGTTTGGGTGTCTTTAGGTGTACTTGCGGATATCCTTGCGTGCAAAGTAGGTGCTACTAATGGCCATCCCCCTGACGGCAGCAAAGTTGACTAATCTCAGGCCGTTGTCATTAGTGAAGGAATGAAGGCTCTCCGTATCGATGATTGGACGGAAAAAGCCCTCTCTTCCGACCTGCGCGTTGGCATTACCAATGATAATCTTAACGTCGTGTTTTGGGTATTCTCCATAGGTCTTGTCAAGACATTCATAAAACGCATCCTTCACATCATCGGTTTTCTCGTTGGTCGGCGCATAGACATCAGGCTGTAGTTAAAGAATTTGCCCCGGATTCTCAATACGCAGATCCGCTCGTTGATCGGCTTCCACCTCATAACTCGCTTCATCTGTTTTCCGATCACTATAAATCCGACCTCACTGCCGCTGTGATAGATGTTATATTTGAACGATGTGTTAGCGACGGGATCCACCGCCCTGAATTCACGTTCACCAGTTTTGGGCCACCGCACTTCCTGTATAGCAGCAACGCACACACCAACTTTCTGCAATTCACGAGCCAAAAGGCTCATTCGTCCAGGCTCATTTAAGGTCCTTATGTTCCAGGTACCGAGTTTCCAATCATAGTCCTTATTTCATTGTCGGGTCGCTTTCCGAGAGTATAGTTCGCATATTCTATTTCTTACATCATTTTTCGTAGTGTTGAAAGGCTTCGACAGGCTACCTTACCGGGGTCGCGCTGCCTACATCGCGTTGGTGGGGCTGCCACCTTAGGTATAGCTGACGCGATACAGCGTTTCATATTCAGCCGCTGGATGCCAGAACAGACGCTGTTTGAGCCGCACCTCCTTGGTGAACGGACGCTCGGGACGTACCTCCTCAATCTAGCTGAAGTCAGAAGGACAACAGTGCCCAGGCTGCACTACCAGCTAAGCACACAACTCTTAGCTGGTGGTCTTCGTCATCGTTTGACCCGTGGAAGCATGAGGTAGAAACTTGTGAGAATCAGAGCTATGTTGGACGCTCTCCTTATCGATTCACCGTTTTGCAGCCCAAGAGCTGGTTACTTGATGAGTAATTTGGTGTTATCGTGATGACAACACTGAGAGGTATAGCGAGGGTTGGTACAGCCCCTTATGGGGACTGAACTGAGCAAGCGCCAATTATGACAGTTCATTTTAATTTTCTTATTCAGTTGCCTTAACTGGATACAGGCCGGGTAGTTTTGCTACGGATTTATGGGACAGAAAGCGGCACTAACTTCAGCTCACCCACCGTTTTGGGTCAATGTCACTCGATCTTACTAAAAGGATAGCATGCAGTCCCTACCAGCTCACTTTATAGTCAGCATGTACCATCTCAGTTGCCAGTTGCCAATTAAAGCGTGCTAACCAGTGTGCCATAATCGGGAACTTACTGACATCATTTCCGATGTGCCCAAGGCACTCGTAGCATGTGAGCGTTTCACTTACTTCTAAAACTTGAGGGTTGCGGATTTGGCTCCTCATGTTTTCGCTCGCTCAATAATCGCGGTAGGGGGGTTCTTTCGTTTCTCCATTTTCCTCAAGGTAGCACCTGCAGCTATAGTCCACTGTTTCCTGTAGGTACGTAGCTCACTCATACTACTATCGCCGGTGACGATAAAGGCGTTCTTGATAACGGTCATTTTTTTTATGTAACTGCCTTCATTTGTGGTTTAGACGATGTCCATAAAATATGTAGACTTAATTTTGGCCATCTCAGACACCACCACCCCCCCCCCCCCCCCCCCCTCGTAGACTTTCGTCCATACAAAATTTTGAAATTTGCATGGTCCGTAGACTTTGGCCAAAGCCCCCGTCTCCCCCTTTGAATCTACGTAGTTTATGGATAGGCTCTTATGCAGTTGTTGTCGATTTGTTTATTCGTGCAGCCACCACTAAAATCCATATTACACTGAAAACTAGCCGATGGAATAAGAGTGATCCCCGTTCACCATGTCGGTTAAGTAATATAGAAGTAAAATTAAATTTTACCACAAGCCTGGCTCACAGACTCCCAGCTGCGATGTACATCAATTCCTCCAGGTCTCGCAATTGGAGCGAAAAATTGGAAACACCGTGTCGTCTAGACGAAAAACGATACCGAATAAAGGTTGATCACTAGAAACCAAAGAGAGAAAAAAAAAACAAGAGTCCTTGAGATGATTAAAGCCCAGATTAATCAAAGTTGGAAACGCGCGCCACGGTCGGAGATTGGAGGTGTCAGCTTCTTAATTGCAATCTCGTCGAACAACCAAAGAACGTCAGCGGTGAATCAATCGCTTCTCACGAGCAAAAAGACATGGACCTTTTAGAAGAAAAAAAGTACGCTCGTTTAGGGGGAGCAAAATCGCACTACACTAAATTCTTTTTTTACACGATTTTTTTTACACGATTTTCTCGAAATTACGCGATGTGTTTTTGGAAAGATTCTTCTCTCCTGTTCGCAATTTACTTCCGATGGGGCTCAAATTTCTACCAGAGATCTCTCTTATCATCCTTGATACCCTGTCAAAATTTTAAGATGATCCGTTAAAAAAAGTTTTGAAAACTTTTTTTACACGATTTTTTTTACGCGGAACAAAAAATCGCTTAAAAACAGAATTTAGTGTAAACTGAACCCAGGAGATGGTGGCGTAAGCGATGCTGTCCGTAATGAAAGAGTTTCAGGTTTTTACTTTTATTGGTGAAGTTCAGGCGAGTTTCTTACGAGGCAATGAAGTATACCCTGTGCTATACAACCCCACACACACATCCACCCGCACAAGCGACTACTGATTTCATGCTGCCATGCTGGCAAGAATTTCGAATCGCAGCATTAAATTGACTTTTTCCTTTCTTCGGTGGCTCTCTGACGAAATGGAAGAACAACCGTGGCGAGTGAAAAGTTCCACCGAATGGATGTGTTTTATTGCTCTCCACCATGAAAGATGTTTCCACACGAAGATTTATCGGCTGATAGCGTTCAACTGCCATGTTTGTCTTGTAGATTTTTTTTTTATATTCTTTATGTCTTGTGGGCAGGGCTTTTGAACTATCCGAGTGAAAAAGCTTCGCTTTGGTCCAATTGAAAAGATAATGGGATGGTGTTGTATCTTCTGTTTTGCTGTGGCAAGTGTGTTTGAACAGAAATCTGGATGACTCTTCTTCAACTTAAATGGATTTAATGGAATTTGACCCCATGCAAGCGGTCCATCGATCAAACTAATAAAACTAAAGGTTTTCTGAGTTTATTGTCATTGTTTTTTTTTTAATCGGAATGACGGATTTTGCAACAGTGTACGGAAATAGTACTCAAATTTTTTCTTGGAACTATCACCAAAACAAAATATGATTTAATAACAATGATATGTGTAAATTAACCTCGTCTTAATCGCTTGTTTTCGAATATGATGAATTTGGGAGCGTGAGATTACTTAAGGCATTCATACCCTGTTTAACATGAGATTACATAAAATGCAAATTGCAAATAATAATGATATTTTATCGATTTTAAACGCTATTCCCATAGTTTCTGAAACACTCTATAAATGCTTGTCTGTTTTCAATAAAACAAAAACAATGTTACTAAAGGTATCATAACTAGCTATACCCACCCAATCTCTTAGTTTCCCGAGAAGGAGAATCCATTTTCGGAATCAATTTTACATCCAGCCATGTTCAAGTCACTGCTCCGCCGGTAAATGTTCCGTCTGACGACAGCAGCCCCCTCTATCTCATGTTGTCAGTTCCACTTGTATACTTCTGCCATACTGCTCAGCAAACGTTGTTCCTTGCCGCCCAAAGCTTCGCTGTTGCTACTGCTGCCGCCATTTCTCCTATGGGAGTATCGCCCTTTTGGAGCACTACCAGCTGGTGACAATTTCCGCACAATTCACAACCGAACGCACGTGTATTGACACGTTATGCTCTGTTTGGCAGCGAGGTATAGCGAGCGACGAAAAGCTATGGCGATGGCGATGACAACGACATTATGAAGCATAACACTTCTTGCATGTCACATAATAAATTTTCACGCTTTACAACACTCCGTAGAATTTTCCCATGTTCGGCATCGAGAACAGGGAAGCTTTCGGTTAGGAAAGAAAACTGTGTTTCTACATAGGGGGAGGTGTTCTAGGTTGTATCGATTGATGTTTCCCGTTAAAAACCCATTTTTTGACTACATTGAGGATAATCCTGAACGAAAGCCATATAAAGAACAGATCATTCATTAGATGTTTATGAAAATTATAATACTAAATGAAAAACCGAGATTAATCAGGCTTGGGCTGGAAATCTCGTTTATAAAGATAATAATAATAATAATAACTAAAGGAAAGCTACACCTCGTGTCCTAGCGGGGAGGTATACTAAGAAGAAGAAGAAGAAGAAAGGTAAAAAAATAAAAAAATAAATAAAGGAAACAATAAGAAAAGAGTGGGTTTGGCTAAAGTCTTCGTTCCTTTCAAATAAACAATTTTTAACAAAAAAAAAATAGAAGCGTGTACGGTGCTAGAATCTGCGATAGCCAAAATTTGGTCTTCGTACTAGGATTGCGCTGCAGTATTTCACCCTACACCAAGTCGCAGCCCTGAAACCTTCTCTTTTTTTTTTCGAATGCTTCACAGAGGTGCTAGTCATATAGCTCTACAAAATGTGAGCTAGAATGGAAAACGAATGGGGTGCCATATACATTTTTGCCGGCAGGCACAATTTTGACTTTTGATGTCTCCTTTATGGGGAAACTTATCGCCGGATAGGTTTGGTTTGAAAGTTCTAAAAAAGAAATAAAGATAGATAAATGTTGCCAGCAGTTCCCTCACGGCACCATTATTATCATCATCATCATCGCCTTCATCATCATAGACATCATGGTTTTCCACCAATATGATATCAAGATTATTTCCGATGGCGTGGAACAAGCCAAATATGTATTAGACGACAAGCAATAGATCGAAATGCTTGATGAAGACAGACAATTTGCCACCAGCTAGGATAACCATTGAACCAATTGATGCGAGATGGCAGATACGTTCCAGATGTTGATCACATTTTGTTTTCGATATTTGCTGCCGTGAGTGTTACCAACCAAAAGAGTTTTATTGGAATATGCTCCATCACAGCGATTTATGATTTTTTTTTACTTTACCGTTCTCGGCATCCGTTCTCTATATTTATGTATTGACGAATAGTTGAATCTCTTCTTCTTCTTTCTCTTGGCGCAACGTAGCCTTTGAGACTACGCCCACGGAAAGAAATTCTGAAAACTACACTTGACATAAATATTGGAACGAATAAATTTTCATTTAATTTTATTCGAATTTACATAAAAGAATTTCTTGCACGCAAAGTTGTCAGCAATACTGCAGATAACCTATGATTTTACAGTCTGATGGAGAATTGTGTTGAAATCGATGGAGGTAATTTTGTTACAGCGAACTCGATGTAACAATTTTTAACTGTGCCTGTTTCTCAGCTTACACTTACATTTTAGTCGTTTGACCGAATGTCGGTTGGCTCAAATCCCAAGTAACACAGAAAACATCTTTTCAAATCCACATTTCCAAAGATGTAATATAGATGTTATATATGAGTTCCAGAAAACATATTGTGTTATTTTTAAGCTCTAATTTCGTTTTTCAAATACAAACAACAAAAATAAATGTTCTTCGCTCATCGGTTTCATCATATATAAAACTTCCTTTTAAAATACTTTTATTTTACACTACTAGAGCATCATGACAAAAATATATCGAGATAGCAGCAATTTTTTTCCAGCATTCAACATACACAATAGTAAGAAATCAAAGCTTGTTTTTCTCAGAGATGGCGCCACCACATTAAAAGTAAAATCATTTTTCTTGTATGGACAAATCGCTGGCTTGCACTTGTTCCGCATCACAACGATTTGTACCCTGGGGCAAAAAGTTGCAAATTAGAAACAAAATCAATATACCTATGCGTTTCTTCCGGATTCATTACAGTAACAGAGAATTTATTACGCCACCATACAAATTTCAAGCTGTTTACTTCTTTTTTTCTGACTGGAATTTTCCACCCGTGCTGCGCATGATGTTTCCGAGTGGATAGGTGCAGGCGGCGCCGCTGTATATGTGGAAAACACGTGGAACACGAGCGCCATCTATGATTCCGTAGCGTAAACTTTTCTACTTGTTTACACTGTTATCATGTTTACCGCATTTATCAGAAAAGCGCCTCTACCGGCACTCTAGCAGAAACGCAGCTGATTGCTTGCCATTGTAGGTACGCTCAGATCTCTGTTCCAAAAGCGAGGCAAGAAAGACAGTTAGAACTCAATCGGCTATCCATCCGCATCAACAAGCTATATCCGCACTATATCAAACTATTTGGCTTCGTTTGTCATCAATGTTGTGATTGGTACCTCTATTTTTAGGCAAGGTTGCTCTTTTCGTACATCTCTTTTTCCGTAACCAATGCTCCGATTGTGCTGAAATTTTTACTGTAGCTGGCTTTCATCTAATGTTTCAAATGTACGTTAGGAAATGATTTTTAATTGATTTTTGCCTATTTCAAAAATACTAATCTTCATTATTTTATTTTTTTGAAATTTTGCTCGAATTTTAGAAGATTGGCCAATTTAATCACCAATATCTCGAATCCTACAAAATTGATGCAAGAATTATGTTCAGATGATCGAGTTGCGATGGGGATCGCGATCGGGTGACATTGTTCGGCAGAAAAAACGAAAAGTGACACGTGTTTGGGGCAGGTGCACGCACATTGTACTTCCTCGTGAAGTGATAAAAATGGATGCACACTTGATAGCAAACAGTATTGCAGAAAATTGAAGGAGTTATGGAGTGGTCATCCGACGACATGGAACTGTTTTTGAAGCACGATCTTGATATCAGAACATAATAATGCATTAAGGTACACCGGGGCAAGTTGAAACGGGTGGGGCAAGATGAAACACGAAATTTTGAAATAGATTTCAATACAAATTGGAAATGTATCCTCCGCTAAAAGATTGTTTGAATCAAAAACTATGTATTATGGCGATCAAACATGTTTACCCGCTGTTTCATCTTGCCCCAGCCGTTTCAACTTGTCCCGGTGTACCTTAATATTTTTGGTCGTTGTTAAAAGTTCACGACCTTTTTTTATTTTGTAAAGTAGGAATATTTTTCAACTACAGTGAAATTGCGCAGGTACAAAACCAATGGAAGCAGTAATTTCAATACTAACCGTTCAACAATTGGCAAATTACCCTAGAGCAAGAATATGACGAATTAAATAAAACTCGATTCCAGCTACATCACGCAGTTTTAGAGGAAATTTAACCAGAAATCACCCCAAATGATTAACTCAAAACTGTTGTAGGTTTTCCCTTGGTAGTTACTTTCAAAATACCAAAAAGAAAAAAAAAAACATTTTTTTTCAACATAATTTTAAAAGTTTTGAAGCTTTGATAAGTTTTTATGTTTACATAAATTTAACAGGAGTTTGTACCGAAAACTTCTAAAAACATTTGCTCAGGATTTCCAAAACAATAAAACAAAAAAAAAATAGAAATACCTAAAGGACTAGGATCAGTGAGTTCCGGATTCCTTCGAGTATTTTTCCTGCGATTTTACTAGAGATTACGGCGATTTTTTTTTTGGGATATTCCAAATGATATTTCTTAAGATGGCTTCACAGAATTTTCATAGAAATCATTGACTTTTTGGTAGTCATTGCCTCGCGTTTTTGAAATGATAAAAAGGGCAATTCTGCAGTAACTCAGCAGAAAAAGTATCATGCCACTCACCACGAGTGTGCATATGGGTTGATACATTTTCATACAAATAAGCGCTTTAGTAACTTAGTTTAATTACTTTGGAATTCCGAGAGAGATTCCAAAGATACTGTTGACGGGCTCTTTAGATATTTTATTAAAAATCTCTTCACAAATTCTCCTAACTGATACTTTTGCAGGACTTTTTTTGTTTATGAGTGCATGGTAATATTAATACAGCTTTTTTCGGAAATTTATTTGAAAACTTCACTGAATCTTATTCGAAAATACTCTAAATACAAATCGTAGTTAAACAACAATTTCCCGTGTAAATGTAGTAAACCAATATAAGAGGTTCTCAAAATATTCCACTTACACGTAACCCAGCTAACACAAAGTCATATATGATGTTACATAGGATGCTAAAGTGGAGGCCATAGGGTAACCAATATAATTTGGACCCCCATATATTTTGGACCCCCTGGGTCGTATTATCACAACTTACACAGGTTTAATGATAGGATGACGGAAATTTATAGAATCATTCGTTAAATAAGATTGCTCTGCCCGGGCAGCAATCATTTCCTTACTGGAAATATCCTTCTTTGCCTTGAAATTAATTTTTGCCAATCTCGTCATCCGTGCGGGCAGACTTGTCCGCACTGAGTGCATGAAAATTCTGCTCTTTGGATTCACACCATCAAGCACATCATAAATTAGAAATCTTTTCATCTTACCAGATAGAAGGATGTTGAAATATTTTAAATGTCATTTCGAACTGTCAAAAAACCGCACCGCAGCACCGCACGGGCCGTTCAAAGTGAAATTCACTAGAGTGTTTTCACCCGGGTGAAAATCTCTTTGCGCGCTCCGTGTGGCTCTGCCGTGCGGTTTTTTGACAGTTCAAAATGACATTTACAATATTTCAACATCCTTCTAACCGATAAGATGAAAAGATTTCTAATTTATGATGTGCTTGATGGTGTAAATCCAAAGAGCAGAATTTTCATGCGCTCAGTGCGGACAAGCCTGCGTGCGGGTGTCGTTCATGTTTACAAAAAGAGATTGCGGTGTTGAGGAAACTTGCAGATGTAAACAAAAATGTTTATCATTCTAGCGCATTAAATTCGCAATGTTCGTCTAATCAGCCTTTGCCAATCAAGTAATTAGGATGTGATCCAGCATATTCAAGCGGCAAAATGTCCCAAAATAGTTTCAAACGTGTTTAAACACCGGTTGTCCAAAATATATACTGAGGAGGGTCCAAAATATATTGGGGTGTCCAAAACAGTGAAAACTGATGCTTCAAAAATCAGTTATTTTCATCAAATTTTCAGCCAGAAATGACATCACTTCCACTTTAGCATCCTATTCAACATCATATACGATCGTGTGTTTGCTGGGAATCAAAGAAAACATATTTTCAGGAATTTTGCCAACATTTAAGATTTGTGTTATTGGTCACCTTTATCAGAAAAGTAAATTTTCATATGACTTATGACTTATTAGTACCGATGGTGGTGCCGGGACAGCCGTGTAAAAATGTGTACAAAGTTCTGTTCCACTACTGCTTCCAAAGGAAATAAAAACATGCTTGTACAATATATAGTTGCTTGTGCATAAATCATAATGTGATAATGCATGCTTGTATTTCTTACTGACCACTGCACCTAGCAAATAACAGCAAACGACAACAGTGAAAAATAGGCACAGTCTTGCAACCGAGAATCGATGCATGCAGATTTACGATCAAACCAGTAAATAAATCAAGGGCTATAAATTCTGTGCCAAATAATCGTCTGTGTATAAAATTTTCCTGGTGGCCAAAGATGATCTAAGTTGTGATGCAAAAACCCAAACGAAGGTTTGCAATAGTATTACTCGATCTTATCTTTCAGTATTTTATAAATTTTTGTCAACCATAATGTATTAAAAAGTGATCAAATAATGCTAATTAAAAAGACACGGACACCGTCTTCAGCCAAAGGCTGTACAGACTGAATGAAACTAAACATTAGAAAAGGGACACACGGAGCATGCACCAGTGGATACGGAGAAGAAACTATTCTCACGAAAAGTTTCATCGCCCGGAGCGGGAATCGAACCCTCACCTCATAGCATGGTGCGATTAGAAGCTTGGTGACCCTAACCGCACGGCTACGAGGCTCCACTAATAATGTAGGTACTAAAAACAAGAAAAAGGCAAACTATAACTATAAGTTTATTACTTTATTTTCCATCAAAGTGCAAAATCTTGATGGAGATATTAAAATCCGTACAGTCGAAGTGGTTGACATTCAGCAAGATCATGTATCCGGGTATCCAGGTTTGATTTGGAATCAGTCCAGGAAATTTTCGTAACGAACATTTTCTTGACTTCCTTGGATATAACAAATCTTCGTGGCAGCCACACGATGTACAAATGCATAAACAGTAAATTAGCCCATAAAAAAACTTTCACTTGATAACTGTGAAAGTGTTCAAAGAACACTGAGCAGCAGACTCTGTTCCAAATGGGACGTTGCACCAAGAAGCAGAAGAAGAAGAAAAATAAATCGAAAGAATTAAGAATCATGGAAAATCTCCATTCCATTTCTTTGGATCGATAACCCGTTTTACGAAGGTCAAGTTCCATGAGAAGAAGGAAATGTTCCCAAACGAAAGCATACAACATCAATTTCCGCCCCTCTACACGGTCTGTCGTCCTTGATTCAATCATTTTCTCATTCCTCTTCCGAATTATAAGTAGGCATTCGAAAGCCTGCAAATGAAGGCAAATATAACAAGTTGTGAAGATTTGAGAAACATTAGTGTATGTACATATGTTTATGTCGGCAGCACACAGCATAACAATAGTAAGAAATCAAAGCTTGTTTTTCTCAGAGATGGCGCCACCACATTAAGAGAAAAATCATTTTTCTTGTATGGACAAATCGCTGGCTTGCACTTGTTCCGCATCGCAGCGATTTGTGCCTTGGGTCAAAAAGTTGCAAATTAGAAACAAAATCATTATCCCTACGCGTTTCTTCTGGGTTCATTGCAGTAACAGAGAATTGATTACATCACCATACAAATTTCAAGTTGTTTACTTCTTTTTTTCTGGCTGGCATTTTCCACCCGTGTTGCGCATGATGTTTCGAGTGGGTAGGTGCCAGGCGGCGCCGCTGTATATGTGAAAAACACATGGAACACGAGCGCCGTCTATGATTCCGTAGCGCAAACTTTTCTGCTTGTTTACACTGTTATCACGTTTACCGCATTTATCAGAAAAGCGCCACTACCGGCACTTTAGCATAAGCGCAGCTGCTTACTTCCTAATAGTAAGAAATCAAAGCTTGTTTTTCTCAGAGATGGCGCCACCACATTAAAAGTAAAATCATTTTTCTTGTATGGACAAATCGCTGGCTTGCACTTGTTCCGCATCACAACGATTTGTACCCTGGGGCAAAAAGTTGCAAATTAGAAACAAAATCAATATACCTATGCGTTTCTTCCGGATTCATTACAGTAACAGAGAATTTATTACGCCACCATACAAATTTCAAGCTGTTTACTTCTTTTTTTCTGACTGGAATTTTCCACCCGTGCTGCGCATGATGTTTCCGAGTGGATAGGTGCAGGCGGCGCCGCTGTATATGTGGAAAACACGTGGAACACGAGCGCCATCTATGATTCCGTAGCGTAAACTTTTCTACTTGTTTACACTGTTATCATGTTTACCGCATTTATCAGAAAAGCGCCTCTACCGGCACTCTAGCAGAAACGCAGCTGATTGCTTGCCATTGTTACAGCACTGCCATTCGCAGAAAACTACCATGCCAAACTCAACCAAGATTGAGCATCTTTTCCGCATCATTCTTCACGTATACCAACCAACACTGACTGCCGTGCCGCCACCGCAGAAGCAACCGAGCAAGCGAACGAGTGAACGAACCAAATTGACTTCTTCAAGAGCTTTTGTTTTAGCTGCAGGGGAATTTTCAATTAGGTGGCACTCTTGCGTTTGAAAACGTCACGCCGTGAAGGATTCACGTCAGGTACCGTAAGGTGGCGGTAAGCTGGGTAAGATTTTTAGATATAATAGGAAGTAAGCAGCTGCGCTTATGCTAAAGTGCCGGTAGTGGCGCTGTTCTGATAAATGCGGTAAACGTGATAACAGTGTAAACAAGCAGAAAAGTTTGCGCTACGGAATCATAGACGGCGCTCGTGTTCCATGTGTTTTTCACATATACAGCGGCGCCGCCTGGCACCTATCCACTCGAAACATCATGCGCAACACGGGTGGAAAATGCCAGTCAGAAAAAAAGAAGTAAACAAATTGAAATTTGTATGGTGATTTAATCAATTCTCTGTTACTGCAATGAATCCAGAAGAAACGCGTAGGGATAATGATTTTGTTTCTAATTTGCAACTTTTTGACCCAAGGCACAAATCGCTGCGATGCGGAACGAGTGCAAGCCAACGATTTGTCCATACAAGAAAAATGATTTTACTTTTAATGTGGTGGCGCCATCTCTGAGAAAAATAAGCTTTGATTTCTCACTATTGCTTTAGCATATTCATAGCTGTTGAGTTAATAGGGTCCGGGACCATTTGGGTATGGGGACCGATTCTGGGCAATTGCTGCTATAACTTAGTCAATTTCAAATACATTGCCTTCAATTTTTGAACATGGCTTATATTGTACGTATCTGATCGTGTCTCAAAAATCAAGTCAATCGGTTCAAAATTATGAGGTGTGCAAACATCGGCGAGTTTTTAAGGTGTGCGACAATCGGCGATTTATCCTACTTGTTTTTTTTAATTCTCCTGAATGTCTGGAAGATTTCATGAAGAAATTTTTGAAATATTTTTTGAAACCGCTGATATCACTAGTTTACAAAATAAAACGAACTTCTGTCAACGACCAACATTTTTGAAGCACAATTTAGTACTGATTTCGAAACCATGCTTCAAAAATGTTTAAGTAGAGCACTTTTTGAGCTTTAGCTCAATATCGAGTTTTACAACTTTTAAAAATATGGAATTTACTAAAATTCAAATATCTTGCGTTTTGTTCAACCAATTTCAAATCTTTTTCCATAAATTAAAAGCTGAATACAATACCATTCGATCATCTAAATGCAGGTTTTGCGTCAGATTGATGACATTCAAGATATTGGCGAGTTTTAGGGAGGATCTCCTTAAATTTCAGCCAAATTTCCAAAAACATATGAAGAAATGTATATTTTTCAATAAGAAAAAGACAATCTAAAAATTCTTTCTCAACGTTTATTTGACATATCATATGTAGGCGAGTTACAGTACAAAATTCAGCTCAATCGTAACATTGATTACGGAGAATGAGATGTGTGAAGTGAGCGACGTTGCTTAAAAATAGAACAAAAATCGATTTCAAATCATCAACCTTGTATGGAAAGTCGAAAAAATTACCGCTCTACTGTAATTTTTTTCCTTCGCGTTTTCGAACTCAGGGCATGATTCTACACCAAAAATGATCATCAGCTTACCGAGTTCAAAAATGCTGTAAACTAGTGTATTTTATATTAACTCTGAGTTTCTGATTTCTAATCGGGGGCTCCGAAGACGGGACGCCAAGCAGTCAGTAGTGCACGGTCAGAAAATTCACACAAAACTGAGCTAAAGTGGGACAACTCAAATTTTCCAGCGCTAGCGCTGACCCAAGTGCGAAAATCTCATCAGTTTAAGTCGTATAATATTCTTGCTGATGTGAAGAATATTATACGGCTTAAATTGGTTGGATTTTTGCACTTGGGCCAGCGCTATCGCTGGAAATGCAATTTACTCATTTTTTGAGCTGTTCCAGTTTAGCTCAGTTTTGTGTGAATCTTACTCATTTTAGAGTAACTTTTTCTTAGCGTGTGTGCGGTAGTTCGGCAGCAGCAAAGCTTCGCGCGCTGGCTTTGCTAGATTTTTGCGATTTTTTTTTCTTTCTTTGCGGGGCTCCGACGACGGGACGTCAAGCAGTCAGTAGTGTGCGGTAGTTCGGCAGCAGCAAAGCTTCGCGCGCTCGCTTTGCTAGATTTTTGCGATTTTTTTTCTTCTCTCTGTGGGGCTCCGATGACGGGACAAGTGTGCGGTGGGCGCGCCGTGGTTTGTGTCGATTCCGAATTTTTCTCTTCCCATCGGCGCTAGTTTCCAATACACTTTTAGTTGATAATAAATATTTTCTTTCATTTTTTTGCATTTACACAAAAGAGTGAAAAATGTTAGTTCGGGTTCGCCGGTCGAGAAAAAAAATCCGGGCGCCAACAAGTGAGTCGCGTTCAGTGTATTTCTATGTGGAATAGACTAAAGGTTTCTGCTCCCTAGTGGAGTGGAGACGCGCGATAGAATTTTCTTTTTGGCTAGTTCTTGCGTCGAAAAGTGGTCGGTTGTTAACGGCGGTTTGTGTATATAGATCCATTGTCAAATCATATCACCAACCATAGGTGACTCCCGGACTGACAATGTACCTTACCCTACTAACAAAAAATTCCTTCCTGAGACAAACGTGGAGATGCAGCGAGTCGCGGTCTTTATAACAACGTTTGTCTTAGGGAGCGTCCATAAATTACGTTACGCTTTAAGGGGGGAGGGGGGGTTCAGCAAAGTGTGACGACCCATACAAAACTTTCAGAGGTTCCATACAAAAAGTGTAACATAGGGGGGAGGGGGGGTTGAAAATGACCAATTTTTGCGTGACGTAATTTATGGACGTTCCCTTACTAACATTCCCTTCCATCCTCGATGACCGTAAGGACGTGGCCGGCGCCGTTATTGACCTTATTAAAGTTGAGAGCTCTCGAACTGTGTACATTGAGAATAGTAAGCCAGTCCCAAGCCCTATTCATTGGTTCCTTGTGCAATTTCGATTGCTCTGGTCAATCACGGAGTAGCAACTACGAATTATGCGGTCATTTATGCTCATGCTCATGCTCATGCTCACTCTGAGTTTCTGATTTCTAATGAAATCCGTGAAAAAATTGCCTGAAGAATCTCCGTAGGAATTTCAGATTGAAGCTATATGTAGGAATTTCTGAAGAAATTCATGGAAAGCTTTCAAGAGGAATCCTTGGAAAAAAAATGTGTGGTTAACCCTAATCAAATTTATGAAAAAAAGCAAAAAGAATTCCTGAAAAAAATCACGAAAGAACTTCTAGAGCAATCTATGAAAGATTTTCTTTAAAAAAATTCCAAGAAATTGCTGTAGGAATTTGTGGAATATTTTATATATGCATTCATGGAGCAATTTCAAAAAATCTGGAATAATCAGGAGGAATGAATGGAGTAACCCATAGAAGAGTTTCTGAAAAAAAAACGCAGATGTGTCTCTAAAGTTAATCGTGAATCGTGGGTCCCTGGTGGGATTTTTGATGGAACTCATAGAGTATTTTCATGGGAGGATTTTTTTTATTCCTAACTACTTAAATTAATTTACAGCTTTTTTGTTCACTGGGCCCCCACAAGAGCGATTACAACTGACAGCTGCACTTACAGTTTGTACAGCGCCTAAATTTATTCTACTATAATTCTACTATATCGAACTATTTGCCTATGTGCTGCTTTCACTTTCTACTCTGTCCATGGTAGAATGACGTGTGGCTGCTGTTCCTTCGGAGATTCCTCCCGGAATTCCTGGAGGAATCTCCGGTAGAATTCCTGGAGGAATCTCCGGCAGAATTCCTGGAGGAATCTCCGGAGGAACTCCTGGAGGAATCACCGGAGGAATTCCTGGAGGAATCTCCGGAGGAATTCCTGGAGGAATCTCCGGAGGAATTCCTGGAGGAATCTCCGGAGGAATTCCTGGAGGAATCTCCGAAGGAATTCCTGGAGGAATCTCCGGAGGAATTCCTGGAGGAATCTCCGGAGGAATTCCTGGAGGAATCTCTGGAGGAATTCCTGGAGGAATCTCTGGAGGAATTCCTGGAGGAATCTCTGGAGGAATTCCTGGAGGAATCTCTGGAGGAATTCCTGGAAGAATCTCCGAAGGAATTCTTGGAGGAATCTCCGAAGGAATTCTTGGAGGAATCTCCGAAGGAATTCCTGGAGGAATCTCCGAAGGAATTCCTGGAGGAATCTCCGGAGGAATTCCTGGAGGAATATCCGGAGGAATTCCTGGAGGAATTTCCGGAGGAATTCCTGGAGGAATCTCCGAAGGAATTCCTGGAGGAATCTCCGGAGGAATCTCTGGAGGAATTCCTGGAGGATCTCCGAACGAATTCCTGGAGGAATCTCCGAAGTAATTCTGCAGGAATTCCCGGAGGAAATCTCGAAGGCATCTCCGGAGTGATCTCTGAAGAAATGTCCGGAGGAATTGTTTGAGGAATCTCGGGAGAAATTCCTGGAGAAATCACCGGAGGAATTTTTGGAAGAATCTCAGAAGGGATTTCTGGAGATTTGGTCCAGAAGATTCTCCGGTGATTGCACAAGAAATTCCTTCGAGGATACCTCTGCGAAATTCCTCCAGAAATTCCTCCGGGGATTGCCGGGAAAATCCCATGGGAATTTCAGAGGAACTCCTGGAAAATTTCCTGGAGAATTCCTGGTGGAATTCCTGGTGAAATTCTGGTGGAATTCCCGAGTAATTTGGGGCTATCGACTGTGAAAACTTATATTGAAATGGTTTTCGTCATTTGCAGTCGGAAGACCAGCTTAAGCGTTATTCTTTTTACTCTGATCCGACATTTCGGGCTTTTATTGGTGCTTTTTCTGAGGATTAGAATGGGTTAACGTTTTTGTCATGAGGGTCTTTTTGTTCGTCAAAATTGATAATTTTAGATGAGTTTCTGGGAAACACCTGAAGGAATTTCCTGAAAACTCAATGGGGAATTCCAGGGGAATTTATGCAGGAATTCCCGAGCAACTCCTACAAGAATTCATTGGGAACTCCTGCAGAAATTCTCGAAAATCCCCTTGACGAATTTTCGATGAACTCGTTGAAGAATTTCCGGAGAACTCCTCAAGGAGTTAACGGGGAACATCTGGAGGCATTGCCGGGGAACTCCCAGAAGTTTTTCGGCATTTTTTTTCTGGCTGCGAATTACTTATCAACTGCGAACGCTTAGGTAATTTTGATTGCAAATGATTTACGTAACCATTACTTGGCCAATCCTTTTACACAGTACTTAAATTATCCAAGGGAAATTTTCTAAAGAATGCAAGGTTCCCTGAAGAATTTTCGTAATGAATCCATGGAACAATTTCTAATATACGCAGGGGAAATTTCTAAAAGAATCTTTTGAAGACTTTCTGAAAAAAAATTAGAGAAATTATTAAAAAAAAGAACTCTGATTTTCTGATCGAATAGTTGAAAGAATTTCGGATGGAATATCTGTAAGAATCCACGAAAGAATTTTTGGGAGAATTCATGATGAAATGTCTGAGGAAACCCATTGGAGAAACTTTGAAGGAGTTATGAAATAACCTCTACATTTTTTTTCGAAAGAAACTCTGAAGAAATTTCTAAATTTTGAGAAAATTTTATGAAATAACCCTCGAAGGAATTTCTGAAAGAATCTGTGAAGAATTTTAAAAAATCCCTGGAGAAAGTTCTAAAATGTATTAGGGTACATTTTCATTTAAAAAAAACTTAAGGGCAGAAACAAAGCTTTCAGTATCTCAATTGAAATTTTCCTGGCACGTATGGAAGCGCAGAATAATTTTAAAATCTCTTGGATGTTTTTTTCTTCAATTATGGAGATACATTTTTCATGTTATCATAAAGGCGGTTTACTTACACTTGAGAATAAAGTTAACCCTCCACGGTGTGTCTATAATCATTATTAACAAAATAAAATACCCATCTAAGTGGTACCCACCATTCGAAAGATATAGTATCCAGGTATCATCTCTGAAATTTTGAAAATGTTTCATGGAGGGAATTAATAGTTTGAACGATTAGAAACTTTGCGGCGATTTTCAATGAAATTCTCTTTGAACTACATATTAATATTCAATCGCGGTTGTATCACGATCGTGGCCATCAACCTGTCCCTCATAAATTTGTAATCCAACATTCGAAACGTATGGTATTCGAACATTCTTACTGAAAATTTTAGAACATTTTATCTACGAAATCAAAAGTTATCGTGAATTGAATTTATAATCCAAATCCATAGGTTTTTACAGTATTTATAGCAATTAAACAGTTACTATTTACGATATCTCTCCCATGTTTCTGAAAAATTGCTGGGAACGCTCTCAGTAGCTTGCTCTCCGAACACACCCAGAGATTTTACCGAATGTATCATCAACTGGAACTGCAAAATATGAAACTTTGAGAAATTCGGCAAATTAAGGGTCTCCCATAGTGTTCCAAACCTAGCCTTCAACGTGGCATAGTCTGGATCCAATTCATCTATAAAACACGCTTTGTAGATGTCTTTGTAGACTTTTAATGCCTGAAATATAATTATTATGTAGCTTAGAACCTCCTTCAAAAAAACCATCGAAGCGTCCATTAAATTGTGACATGCTTTTCCTGTGAAGCCATACGTTCGTTGCTGATGTCTCACAACAGCCATCATGGACCACAGCTGTACCTTTTCAGGACTTGCTTTTTTGACGGCTTTGTACAATGCGTTTCAAGGATTATGTGCAAAGCAGCTTGGGGAGTGGCAGTCAATATCAACTGCTGATCCATACCGTTAACTAGGGGAGTCATTTACACAACAAACATAGAGTTTCGCTTACAAACTTAGATGCTTTTGCGTGCAAGAATGATGACACCGCTACTTCACCATGCTGTGAGGCCGTGAAGCCAATAACAACCGCCCAACAATTTGCTTTAATTGCTGACTCGCTTCTACATATTACAAAAAAGCTGATTTCCCTTCTCAATTTCTGGTAAGAATTGTTACAGATCCGCTAGACGTCCTTTGACCATAAGAAATCAAAGCTTGTTTTTCTCAGAGATGGCGCCACCACATTAAAAGTAAAATCATTTTTCTTGTATGGACAAATCGCTGGCTTGCACTTGTTCCGCATCACAACGATTTGTACCCTGGGGCAAAAAGTTGCAAATTAGAAACAAAATCAATATACCTATGCGTTTCTTCCGGATTCATTACAGTAACAGAGAATTTATTACGCCACCATACAAATTTCAAGCTGTTTACTTCTTTTTTTCTGACTGGAATTTTCCACCCGTGCTGCGCATGATGTTTCCGAGTGGATAGGTGCAGGCGGCGCCGCTGTATATGTGGAAAACACGTGGAACACGAGCGCCATCTATGATTCCGTAGCGTAAACTTTTCTACTTGTTTACACTGTTATCATGTTTACCGCATTTATCAGAAAAGCGCCTCTACCGGCACTCTAGCAGAAACGCAGCTGATTGTTGCCATTTCCCTAAAAGTTTCCTATTCAGCGGTTCCACGTTAAGCAGTTCTGAGAATACACTGAGAAATCTCTTGGTGTGTTCGGAGAGCAAGCTACTGAGAGCGTTCCCAGCCATTTTTCAGAAACATGGGAGAGATATCGTACGCTCCAGACATCTAAATCCTATTTCAACCAGCTGTTGAGTGCTGTGATTGACTACAATAGCGGGCATTTGAATTGGTTTTGGTTGTTTGTAGTAAATAGTAACTGTTTAATTGCTATAAATACTGGAAAAACCTATGGATTTGGATTATAAATTCAATCCTCGATAACTTTTGATTTCGAAGATAAAATGTTCTCAAATTTTCAGTAAGAATACTCGAATACCATACGTTTCGAATGTTGGATTCCAAATTTATGAGGGACAGGTTGATGGCCACGATCGTGATAAAACCTTGATTGAATATTAATATGTAGTTCAAAGATAATTTCATTGAAAATCGCCCCAAAATTTCAAACTATCAATTCCCTCCATGAAACATTTTCAAAATTTCAGAGATGATACCTGGATACTATATCTTTCGAATGGTGGGTACCGCTTGGATGGGTATTTTATTTTGTTAATAACGGTTTTAGACACACCGTGCCCTCTACATACAAAGATTAAACATACAATCAAACATTAATAAATCACATAAAACATGTTGAAGTACTGACCGCTCCAAAGTCTGAAAGCAAAAAAAAGTTTCCCGATTAAAGACTGATATAACATTTCCTTTTTTTTGGTTTTTATATATTTCGACAAAATTTTGTTACAAGAAATCGAAAATTTTCTTACTAAATAAAATATTGGGCTGCTTCAACTCTTCTATAACCAGAAGTTCCAAGAGAGAATCATCAAGGACGACAGCCTATTTTTTTTTTGTCTGTATTAACGAGATTTTTAACCCTAGGCTAGTTCATCTCGGGACCCACGTTTTACTTCCCTTCCGAAGGAAGAACCCACATTTTGTGAGTATGTCGGGAGTGGGATTCGATCCCAGGTCCTCGGCGTGATATAGTCAAGTGTTCTAACCACCACACCAGGTCCGCTCCACTACGACAGCCTATTTATTGCACCCATAAACAAGTAGAAACGCTTCATAGAAAATCAAAAAGCGATCCATAAAGAATGAACATATGTTCCATGGAAATGTGCAATGTTTCCCATAAATAATTGAAAACGTTACCATACTTTATAAAAAAAATGTACCGGTAAAACATAAAATTTTCTCATTAAAAGTGAAACTTTGCACCAATAAATAATACTGAAATGTTCTATAATACAATACAAATGCTCCATAGAAAAATGCGAATGATCCATAAAAAAATAAAATTGTACCCATAGAAAATTGAATAAAGCTCCATAGAAAAATTAAATTGCACCAGAAAGAATTGAAATTGCACCATAGAAAATAGATGTATTCCCCATAAGTATTATCAAACTGTACCAAAAAAAAATATGAATTGCTCCATGAAAAATCGAAAATGCTCCATAGATAGCATATTCTCATAATTTAGTTCGACGGGCTGAATTGCTCTACATTGCACTGCTTTAGTGGTGCAAATGTTTGAAGTTATTGAGAATTTTCATTTTTTTATGGAGCGAATTGCATTTTATGTGGTGCAGTTTGATAATACAGGTCGGACTCGATTATCCGGAGACTCGATTATCCGGAGACTCGATTATCCGGGGTTCGATTATCCGGAATTTTAGACTCGATTATCCGGAGTATTTTTTATTGAGATTTTTTTGATCTTTAATGCAGAAATTCAAAATCGTTTAATATTATAATACTGTGCTGACCCGATTTTAGGAGGCCTCGATTGCGTTTTCTCCAGATATTATCGATTTTCTGATCCGATTGTGTTGGCTTTTTTTTTAACAAGAAAAAGTGTGTTACATGATTATATTCGGCATACCGTTTTACAATCAATCTTGATATCAGTTGATATATTTTGGAATCATATACAAATTACGTAACAAATAAAACTTCCGTTATATTTGAAAAGGGCCAAACCATTTAAAATTCGTTTCAGCGAAAAAAAATGCTAACATACGACTGTTTTCAAAATATAGTTTACGGTAACAGACGTCAATCCAGGAGTTTCCCATACAATGCCTGTAGAGATTCCTTCGGATATTACTGTTGGGATTCCACTAGAATTTCCATGGAAAAATCCTCTAGAGATGCTCAGATATAGACCTTCAGGATGTTGTCCATGGATTCCTCTGGGGATTTTTCACGAAATTTTTACAGAAACCTTCTATGAATTACAGTAATGCTCGTAGTGATTCAGAAACTTCTTTCAAAGTTCTCTAAAGATTCCTCCAGTGATTTTTCCAGGGGCAAATCAAGGAATTCTTTTAAAGCTTTCTACAAGGATTCCTTTAGCGAGATTGTGATCGTTTTTGTTTTAAGCGTGTTTTTGCAAAATTGACATCATCGCTCGCAGTACTACGTGTGTATCATAGATTTAGCGCAGAACCTCTGGGTTAGAATACTTTGTAATATAACCCGAAAAGGCAACGAAAACGGATCCACTCGTTGATCTGAAATGGAAAATGTTTTTGTGATGTTTATTTTTATTTGCCGCTCAATTATGAATTATGATTCAAGCTGTCTACACCTGTTCCACTTCACTTTAAAAATGTATTGATTTTGAATTTTGGCTCTGTTTAACGTGCAGATTCAGAATATCAAATTATCTCAACATCGTTGAAGAAGCCAATTATTATAACCTCCGAGAAGACTGTGTTGCAGTAGGCATATCATGCCAACACAAATTAGAAGATAAAATACTACCCTATCTAATACCCTATTCATTTCATTTTTGTTCTCGTTCATCAAAACTGACAAACATTAACATAAACACATCCCTTCACCGGTGGCGTAGCCAGAAATTGTCTCTGGGAGGGGTTTTCAACGGTTAATGATATCTTTTTTGATTTGACACTTACATTTTGTAAACAGTAATGAGCAATTGTACTGGTAGTTTGAAAATAGCGGCGCAGCGTCTCTAAGCGTCTCTAAGCGTCTCTACTGAAAATTTGATCCACAAATTTTGGCTTTGGGGGGGTTATAAACCAAACCACTCCCCCCCCCCGCCCCCCGTGGCTACGCCAGTGCCCCTTCACAATTCACCTTTAACTGTATTGTTTCGTTTGATAGAATCAGAACCATTTTATGGAGTTCAAAATTCACAAAAAAAAACTATGTCGATTTTGTCAGCCTAAAATACAATCAAGGTCCCACTGTATACAATATTCTAAAGGAACGCCTATAACTTACGTCACGCTTTACGAGGAGAAAAGGAATTCAACATTGTGTGATGACCAATACGAAAACTTCAGGGGTCGCATTAAAGCAGTATGGCTAGGAGGAAGGAAAAAAAAATTAAAAAAATGTGTTACGTAATTTATGGACGTCCCCTTATTAAAATTTCTGGCTACGTCACAGCTTCATGCACATAAAATAACAAAAATATATACTTTTCAAATTAAAATTTAATATTTTTTTTCGTGATTCGATTATCCGGAGAATTTGATTATCCGGAGTGAAATAAAAATCAATACTCCGGATAATCGAGTCCGACCTGTACTTATGGATCATTTGTCTATTTTGTATGGTGCAATTTAATTTTTCTATGGTGCAATATTCAATTTTCTATGGGTACAATTTCAATTTTTTATGGAGCATTTGCATTTTTCTATGGAGCATTTGTATTTTATTATGGAGCATTTCAGTATTATCTATTGGTGCAAATTTCACTTTTAATGAGAAAATTTTATGTTTTACCGATACATTTTTTATAAAGTATGGAACGTTTTCAATAATTTATGGGTAATATTGCACATTTTCATGGAACATATGTTCATTCGTTATGGAGAGCTTTTTGATTTTCTATGAAGCGTTTCTATTTGTTTATGGGTGCAATAAATAGGCTGTCGTAGTGGAGCGGACCTGGTGTGGTGGTTAGAACACTTGACTATCACGCCGAGGACCTGGGATCGAATCCCAGGTTGCAATTTGTTAGGGTTCCAATAACCTTTTGCCATCAAGGACACCAATTCCGACTGCATCCGTTCCGATTCACCCATCCCCGCAGAAATGCAAACATAGTTTGACGTTTAGATATTGATGATTATTAAAAGCGATTTTGCATGCTCGTCTTTACGTGATATGTAGTTGATCGGGACTCTGTGCCACGTGGCGTTAAACCCAATACGGTTGATCTTATCAAACAGCGCACACAATGCTCTTACGACTTAACTTATCAAACTGCATTCAACAAAATTGTAAACATTTAAAACCACACTATCATACAGTACCGCGACCCCTTCTCACGTACCAATCGGCATTGAATCCACGGGAAACAAATGAATGCAGCAAGCAGCTCCAGCAGTGGCAATCGCAAGCAAGCAAGGAAATCGAGATCATAAAAGCTTTGCCTTGACTTCGTGCTTGCCGGCGCCGTTGCCAGGGCCAGAGGCACCCTTCTCAGCTCAAATTCAACTAACAAAACCAAACGCGAGGGGATGTGTATGAAATCGAGTAGAGTGCTCCCCGGTACACTACGTACATACGACGGATTCCCCCAGTCACTGGGGGTGTTTGTACACGCGTGGCCCTCGGGCTCCCGGTCGGGATGGAGATGGAGCAGAGATCTTTAGTGCGGATCACGTTTGATAACATAACTCTGTGCGGGTCTTGAAATGGGAGATGTGGTTTTTTCTTATGAAACAGCCCGGGGGAGAGCAGAAGCGGGGCAACCAGCAGCAGGCGAAAAGTTTCATTCGGGAAATTTCATTAGAACGAATGGATCAAATGAGATGTGAAAACACATGTAATGCAACTTGATAAAATTTTCGGCGGCGAGCTTGAACGGTACGGTATGGATAGATGCACTTAAAGTTTACGAGTTGGCGTTAAATTAGTTTCATTGAATGGTGGTTTCTGGGATGGAAAACGTTGTTCGCTGGGGTTTCGGGATGGATTTGGGTTGGAATGCAACTGTACTTTAAACTGCTATTAAAATCAAATGCAACTAATCTGGGGGTTGTTAAACTGAAGGAGCTTGCAATTTGTGGGATTGAACACCTTCATAAAATTTAAGATTTGATTTTAATGGCTGTTTGTGCGGAAGAAAGTTTTCGTTTAATAATGAGAGCTAAAACGATCATTTCATCCGAGGGTCTCCAGTTAGCCTAGTGGCTAAGACTATGGATTGCCAATCCGGAGATAGCGGGTTCGACGTCCGTTCCGGTCGGGAAAATTCCTTCGACTCCCTGGGCATAGCGTATCATTGTACTTGCCTTGCAATATACAAATTCATGCAATGGCAGGCAATGAAAGCCCTTCAATTAATAACTGTGGAAGTGCACAAAGAGCACTAAGATGAAGCGTGGCAGGCCAAGTCCCAGTGGGGACGTTGAGCCATAAAGAAGAAGAAGAAGAATATCATTTCATTCGATCTACAGGGGGTGGCCAAAATGTTTGGGATAGGCAACTTTTTTTCCTCTCACAAAAAAGTTCAAAACGCTGTAACTTTTCATAGAGTGCATCAAAAATTCTCAAATTTTGACTGTTTGTTAACCTACTATATGTGCATCATTGTTACAATTTTGAGCTTGATTGGTTAATCTTTCGCTAAGCTAGAATCGTTGTCGTAAAACACTATTTTTCAGACAACTTAATTTTGAACTGTCATATCTCGGAAACCAGTTAACCGAATTCAATCAACTTTTGAACGTTTATCAACAATACTTTGATGCTTCTCACGTCATTAAAATATAGGTACTTTTTGAACGTTGAAAAAAGTTATCATGGATTGAAACTTTTTGGATCTTTCTTGAAAAAATGTAAATTTTTTACATCAATGTCATTAAATTTGAGTTTTGATATTCAAAGATTTTCTGCTTCTGTTCTCTAGATATCTCATATAAAATGTATTAGAGCCTATTTGGATTGAAAGAATAACACATTTAGTAATTTTTGATGATATTGTAAATTTGACTTATTTTCCTCTATATGGATGAAAATATCAAACCGGTATATTTTTCTTCATCGTTAGAAAATATTATATTTTATAGCGTCGTATCAAGTATCAATATATTGTTGATAAACGTTCAAAATTTGATTCAATTCGGTTCACTGGTTTCCGAGATATGACAGTTCAAAAATTAATTGTCTAAAAAATAGTGATTTACCAGAACAATTCTGACTTTGCGAAAGATCAACCAATCGAGCTCAAATTTGTACCAATTATGCACATATAATAGGTGAACAAACAGTCAAAATTTGAGAATTTTTTATGTACTCTTTGCAAAGTTACAACACGTTTAACATTTTTGTGAGAGAAAAAAGTTGCCTATCCCAAACATTTTGGCCATCCCCTGTATTTTATTTAAAATCCGTAAAGTAAGAAACTGACGAAGGTGCCGGGATTCAGCGCGACCATGTTGCTCAGTCTTGGTAGGTACGATCAGAGCTGGTTATTCAAGTTTTGAAATTTCGGCGCACGTTACGCCTTCTTGTGAATGACTTTAGTATTGCACTGTAAAAAAAGGTTCACCACTAGTTCATTCGACCATGCAGCGGCGCCATAGGGAACGTTCAAAAATTACGTCCAACATTTGAGGGAGGGGGGTCTAGAAAAGTGTGACAGTACGTGTATTGGGTATAAGGAAATTGCGTGACAGAGGGGGGAGGGGGGGTCTAGACATCCCGAAAAACGATGGACGTTATTTTCGAATCTTCCCATACGCAGTTTACGCTTACTCGAGACTATTTCCGAACTCTTTGACATTATCTTTGGCAATGCCAATATCGCCATGCTTGCCCATTTGCAGGCATATTCCACGTGGCTTCCAAATTTCAGCTTATCGTCGATCATGACTACCAATTGCTTCAATGAGTTGATCGTCCACTCGCCTTTGGTCACTACTGCCTGTTGTTAAGACTTCCCGAGCAGGAGAAAATAGCTGAAGAATACCAAACTCAGGAATGCAAAACCCATTATGTATAAAAAAAAGCCCTGCTTAAGAGGTAAAATACCTAAAATAATAACTGGTGTGTATTCTATGCGTAACGCGTGAATATTAACATCAGGTATGGTAGTATCTACAACAATCGGCGCGCGGCGATTTTTCTATACAAATGACGATTTATCCATAATTGAATAATACCTCAAGCAGTCATCTACACCAAACCAATTACTTGTTGAAGTATTTTATCAATATCTTCAAAGTAGCAAAATTATTTTCAATACTTGAATAACCGACTAATACCTTGTCTTGGTATGATAGCTGATTTTTCCATACTGCAGTCATGTGTCAGTTATTCGTTTTTTCTCGGGTTCTTCTTCTTTATAGCTGCTCTACGTCCCCACTGGGACTTGGCCTGCCTCGCTTCAACTTAGTGTTCTTTGAGCACTTCCACAGTTATGAAGGGCTTTCTTTGCCTGCCATTGCATGAATTTGTACATTGTGAGGCAAGTACAATGATACACTATGCCCAGGGAGTCGAGAAAATTTTCTCGACCAGACGGGGAATCGAACCCGCCGTCTCCGGATTGGCAATCCATAGCCTTAACCACTAGACTAACTGGTGACCCCGGGTTGCGGTTGTTTATCACCTCCGTTTTGTAGTGCGCAGGTGCCAACTGTCTCGACCTCATCCAGTCCTCCACTATGCCAATTGCGTGTGTTGCTGTCAGTTCTACATACTCTATCGACTCGCCGTATACCATGAGGGTAATATATCGGCAAAGTAGACCAGCTTTACGCCTGGTGGAATTTTTAACCTCTATATGCCATAATACGCCACGTTCCCTAGTACCACCGGGCCCAGGATGGACCGCTGCGGTAACCCCGCCCGAATGGAGGAGAACGTGCCTCTAGAGCCGACCTACTGATACCTGAACCCCGCGGTGATATTTTAGATCCTCTCGCCTTCCTTGGTGTCATAGATTAGCGCTCTATTCTGGAAGTAGCTGTCCAGTATCCGGCATAAGCAAGCCGGAACTCTTAGGTGGTGTATGGCGCACTCGATGGCAGCCTAGCTGACGCTGTTGGGCGCATTCTTTAGATCCAGCGTGACGACGATCGTGCAATAGTGGATTCCCGTTCGCATCTTTTGCAGCGATCTGGTTACAGCCCTAATAGCGCCCACCGTTGATCGAGCCTTCCGGAACGGAAGCCGAACTGGTTATCCGAGAGGCCAGAGTCATCGGTATAGATCATCAGTCTCGACAGAATGATCCGTTCCAACCGTTTTCCGGCTGTGTCCAGAAGACAGATAGGTCTGTAAGCAGATAGGTCGCCAGGTGGTGTCCCGGGTTTGGGCAGTAGAACCAAGCTTTGCCTTTTTCACCTCTCCGGAAATTCGCCTCTGTCTAGGCACATCTGCATAGCCATTCTGAACATGGCTACTAGGGTGCCAATGAAAATCGAATTTTCGAAATTCAAAAACGGGTAGTGCTCAAAAGTTTCGTCTCCTCAAAAATTTCTTAACAAATCCGATAAGTTTGATGATTTTGCCTAATTGTTTGGGTAATTTTTCATCAAATACATTTATTATTTATCATCCCCCCCCTTGACGAGTCAGCGATCAGAGTGACAAAAGAAGAAAATGAGATTTGTTCCGGCCTAACATAAGGATAATCAAAAAAATATTGACATGTCACTTTTGAGGGAAAATCTATATTTTAGGTCAAATCACAAAAACCAAACATTTTTTTTACCGTGCATATTTTCTCCATATAGCACCAACAATTGTCTAAAACTTCGCCGAAGACACCAAACCGATCGGACAAACCGTTTTAGAGAAACAATTTTTGAAGATATGTGCATTTTTCATAGGCCCTTCTCATAAGTAACGCTAGATTCAAAATGGCGAACCAAGTATGCAAAACGGCGTTTTTCTCCCCCAAAGACTTGTATGCAAGGTTTCATCCAAATAAACATATATGAAAATTACTCGTTGCTGAAATGATATGGAACCGCTCTACTATTATCTTTTTTTTTTAATTTTTCTACAAAAAGGACCACCCTAATGCAAAATAAGTGAACCACCCTAACGATATATGATATATAATATGCTAGCAGTTGCCAACGATGATATAAGACATGTTCCAGTACTATTGCTTTGAATATTTCAGCAACTAAATTCAAATCCTCCATTTCAAATTCATTTCACTCCCCCAACTCAAAAATTTTCTAAGTCCAAAAAGTCAATTTTTTTCCAAAAAAAATATTAACACCAGATCTCGACGTTTCATGCACTTTTAAGGCATTTGGCATCAAAAAAAAAATTTCGATTTCGAAATTTTCATGTACCCCTACCTTGGGATATTTTTCGTGTTTCAAAACAGCCAAACTTTGACCACTTTGGGCCACCCCTTAGCGAAGTCCGATTGAGCTGAAATTTTGCATGGGGACTTTTTTTGAGGAGACGAAACTTTTGAGCACTACCCGTTTTTGAAATTCGATGGTCAATTTTTTCCCATACATTCCATTGGCACCCTTGGCTACTGTCGGGATACCGTCCGGACCTGGAGCCTTGTTTAACTTAAGCGACTTCACTATTGCAATAAGCTCTCCAGTCAACACACGGTCGCATATGATGTTGAATAGGAGGCGATATGCGTCATTTTACACGCGGTTAGATGGGAGCAGGTACGCATATGGCCTCCACTTTAGCATCCTATTCAACATCATACATATAAGACTGGGTCGTTGTTCATCACCGAGGCGACTTCACTTTGGGCGGTTTAAACATAGGGGATGGGCGCCCATGGTATTGTACCGTGACGCAGGAACAACGTTTCCACGATCTTCTTCACCATCTCGGGGGAACGTGCTGGGGGTTCTGACGATCCCTTCGTTTTGGCCATAACTACTCTGTAAGCATCATCAACAACGCAGCCGAGAGCACTATCGGGTACGTAGAACGGAGTCGACGAAACGATTGGTTCGACGAGGAGTGCAGAGTGGTTCTGGAGGAGAAGGATGCAGCGCGGGCGGTAACGCTGCAGCATGGAACCCGACAGAATGTGGAGCGATACAGACAGAAGCGGAAGCAGCAGACCCGTCTCTTCCGGGAGAAAAAGCGCCGCTTGGAAGAAGCGGAGTGCGAGGAAATGGAACTGCTGTGCCGTTCACAGGAAACACGCAAGTCTTACCAGAAGCTCAATGCATCCCGCAAAGGCTACGTGCCGCAAGCCGAAATATGCAGGGATAAGGAAGGGAGCCTCCTGACGGACAAACGTGAGGTGATCGAAAGGTGGAAGCAGCACTTCGACGAGCACCTGAATGGCGAAGAGAATGTAGGCACGGAGGACCAAGGCAGCGGAGGAAATGACTATGTTGGTGCAGCAGAGGACGGGAACGAACCAACTCCCACGCTGAGGGAAGTTAAGGATGCCATCCACCAGCTCAAAAACAACAAAGCGGCTGGTAAGGACGGTATCGCAGCAGAACTCATCAAGATGGGCCCGGAAAAGTTGGCCACCTGTCTGCACCAGTTAGTAGTAAAGATCTGGGAAACCGAACAGCTACCGGAGGAGTGGAAGGAAGGGATAATCTGTCCCATCCACAAGAAAGGCGACAAGTTAATGTGTGAGAACTTTCGAGCGATCACCGTTTTGAATGCCGCCTACAAAGTGCTATCCCAGATCATCTTCCGTCGTCTTTCACCTAAAGTAAATGAGTTCGTGGGAAGTTACCAAGCCGGTTTCATCGACGGCCGGTCGACAACGGACCAGATCTTCACCATACGGCAAATCCTCCAGAAATGCCGTGAATACCAGGTCCCAACGCATCACCTGTTCATCGACTTCAAAGCGGCATACGATAGTATCGACCGCACAGAGCTATGGAAAATTATGGACGAGAACAGCTTTCCCGGGAAGCTGACTAGACTGATAAGAGCAACGATGGACGGTGTGCAGAACAGCGTAAGGATTTCGGGTGAACTATCCAGTTCATTTGAATCTCGACGGGGACTACGACAAGGTGATGGACTTTCCTGCCTACTATTCAACATCGCCCTGGAAGGTGTTATGCGACGAGCCGGGCTAAACAGCCGGGGTACTATCTTCACGAAATCCAGCCAATTTGTCTGTTTTGCGGATGACATGGATATTATTGCCAGAACATTTGGAACGGTGGCAGAACAGTACACCCGCCTGAAACGTGAAGCAGCAAAGGTCGGACTGGTGGTGAATGCAGCTAAGACAAAGTACATGCTGGTAGGTGGGACTGAGCGAGACAGGACAAGCCTTGGCAGCAATGTTACGATAGACGGGGATACTTTCGAGGTGGTAGAGGAATTCGTCTACCTCGGTTCCTTGCTAACGGCTGACAATAACGTGAGCCGTGAAATACGAAGGCGCATCATCAGTGGAAGTCGTGCCTACTATGGGCTCCAGAAGAAACTGCGGTCAAAAAAGATTCACCCCCGCACCAAATGTACCATGTACAAGACGTTAATAAGACCGGTGGTTCTCTACGGACACGAGACATGGACGATGCTCGAGGAGGACCTGCAAGCACTCGGAGTTTTCGAGCGACGGGTGCTAAGGACGATCTTCGGCGGTGTGCAGGAGAACGGTGTGTGGCGGAGGAGGATGAACCACGAGCTCGCTGCACTTTATGGCGAACACAGTATCCAGAAAGTGGCCAAAGCTGGAAGGATACGGTGGGCAGGGCATGTTGCAAGAATGCCGGACAACAACCCTGCAAAGTTGGTGTTTGCTAACCATCCGGTTGGTACAAGAAGGCGTGGAGCGCAGAGAGCACGATGGGCGGACCAGGTGGAGCTTGATCTGGCGAGTGTTGGGCGTGACCGAGGATGGAGAGCTGCAGCTGCAAATCGAGTATTATGGCGGCAAATTGTTGATTCAGTATTATCATGAATTTGATGTGAACTAAATAAATGAAATACTCTGTAAGCATCACCTCAAGGGGTCGTGTTGGTTGCCTGGCAGAGATTTTCGAATCACGTCCGCTTACGCGCCTCAATCTTTTTGTGCTATTTTAGCCGCCATGTAGGCGTTACTTCGCTCCATTCTACCCTTCTCGGTGCGAGCTCTTTGTATCCTCCTTCTAGCTCTTTAGGCAGTATGTGCGGAGTTCTCCGATATCTAGACACCACCAGTATACCAGTTTGCGCCTGTGGTAGATCCTTTATTAATGTTCGTTTCGACTTCACCTACCTCGCGCACACGAGTGCAACACGATTAGCAACGAGTGTTGTTTGATTAAATCAGTCTCTTCCCTGTCGTGCGGCAGCATGGTTTGTCGATCTTCACAGCGCGCGTGGTATCAATACATAAATAATAATTTGAGCTTAAATGATCGTTACCACAGCGTCCATTTCTGGGTAGAGATCACCTTGGCATTGCGGCATCACATGCACGGCTTAGGGTTCCGACTAGATCATCGCTGGATAGATCGTCGGTGTTACCCTCCACAAGCAATCGCCAGCATATCAAATTGCGAGGTCAGCCATCCCCGATGGTGGCCGATGACCTTTGGCTGTGGCCGTCTTCCTCCGTGTTTCACCCTGCACCGAATCACCAGATGGTCACTGTGCGTGTATCTGCTGCTAGTCTCTACTGGACATAGTAGCCGTCTCCATTCTACTCGGTACATGGGTGTGTGTCTCCAGATCCGCACTCTGCGAAGGGTCCGCAGGTCGTCCTCCACTTGATCGGCCCATCGGCCGGATGACTCTCGAGAACCATTCTACGCGGGTTGCAATCCGACATCCTGATGCCATGACCCGCCATCTGTAGCCTCCCGATTTTCACGGTGTGGGCGATGGTTGGTTCTCTCAGCTATTGGTGCTACTCGTGGTTTATTCGCCTTCTCCAAGTCCCCCCAGGTAACCACTAAGCATTTGGATAAGCCGTAGAGCAGACCGTATTAAGCATTTGAACTGCTTGCTGCCCTACATCAGCAGTTCGAATGCATAGCTGCCTTGAAGTAGCATAAGCTGTGCTGCTCAAAAGCTTGTAGCTGTTAATTAGCACTTCAACTGCTTGAGGTGTTTTCGCCTTGAAGCATTCAGAATGCTTTTTAACTGCTCTTCAAATGCTAAGAGCAAAGAGTATGGAAGATATGTTACGTGTTTGATAACGCATGTTGTCTCTTTCTTACATAGTCTATGCCTCTGTTGACATATTTGTACATCTGAGTTCCTTATTCATTTTTCCCTAGGTTTTTCCCGTACTCATCCAAAAGCTCCACAAAAAACATTGCTGCAGCTGGTTCAGATTAGGAACATGGCCATCGAACAATTAGCATGTATAATTTCGTCGAAAAGTATGTACCGAATCGGCGAATGCTTTGGCGGGTCATAAAATTATGCGGAAGAGGGAATCATATGCTAGATCGAAGAGGGAATGAAAATGCTGGGTACACAGGAAACAAGTTTTGGATATTGGAACTGAAGCTGCTTCCGAATTATTCTTTATATTGGGGGTTAAATCAGCACACGCCATCGGAACAGCTGTGGCGTATCCTGTAGCGTGCAGCAGAAACTTGAGCAGCAAACATGGACGAATAATCTCTGGATCGTAAGTTCAAATCCAAATAACTATTAAAATATGCAAAAAAGCACTATCAAATATCAGCTGGAGTGTGCAAGAACGAGGAAGCGCGAAGAGCGAGGAGCGGTCGTAAATCTATTTTTGTTTTGTTTTGCTCGACGAGGCGTTACGCTTCTTTGACATTTTGATACGACGTTCCTGAAGGTGCTGCACTCAGGCAGCCCGTTATTTTGCCAAAACCTGCTGTGTGGTAGCACTATAGGTGCATATACGGCCAATTAGCATTAAATGCCTTGTCGCAAGGACTACAATAATGCTGGAGTAATGCTATTTTAAATGCTTCCTGGTTACTTGGGCCGTCTTCCATCTGCACTCCGTCGTAGATGATACGCAGCACCGTTCGAAAAATCTAAGGGCACATTGGTCCTCTGCACGTAGGGTTCATGCTTCGTGCCTATAGAGGACTACCGGTCTAATCAGCGTTTTGTAGATAGTTAACTTCGTGTGATGGTGAACTTTGTTCGATCGTACAAAGTAAGCTCGATGTCCTGCCACAATGCGTCTCTGAATTTCTCTGTTGGTGTCGTTGTCCGCGGTCACCAGTGAGCCCAAGTACACGAATTCTACAACCGCCTCGATTTTATCACCGTCGACAGAAATTCGGCGCGGCGGGCGCGGTGATTGGAGCCCGAAAGACCATCACCTTGCCGTAACCCTCTGCGAGATTCGAAGGGACTCGAGAGTGTCCCTGATATTTGAACAACGCACATCACTCGGTCCATCGTCTCCTTGTTCAATCGTATCCATAGCTAGTCTCGATCGATTGTTTCGTACGCCGATTTAAAATCGATGAACAGGTGTTGTGTGAGCACGTTGTATTCGCGGCATTTCTGCAACTCCTGGCGGAAGGCGAACATCTGATCCGTTGTCGCGCGTTCACCCATGAATCCAGCGTGATATTGCCCACGAACTCTCTTGCAATCGGTGATAGGCTGCGGCATATAATTTGAGAGAGTATCTTGTAGGCAGCGCTCAGTAGTGTGATCGCGCGATAGTTCCCGCAATCCAACTTGTCGCCCTTTTTGTAGACGGGACACACGATACCTTCCATCCATTCCTCCGGTAATACTTACTCCACTCAAATCTTGGTAATGGTCTAGGGTAGTGTTCTCACCAGTGCTTCTCCACCGTATTCTAATAACTCGCTTGGTAGTTGATCTGCTTCAGCGGCTTTGTTGTTTTTCAACCAGGCAACCTCCTTCTCAATCTCTTGGAGGTTAGGGGCTAGAAATCTTTCTAAATCTGTTCTAAATCTGTTAGAACGACACCCTTGGTGCTTGCAACGTCGCCATTGAGGCGCAGAATGATTCCCGGAAGTCATGCAAAAACTTTTATTAAGAGGATTTACTGAACAGCGTTAATAGCCGGGTAATCCATGATTATCTGATTGATTAAATTATTTCATGAAATTGTGAATGAAATTATCAAAGATTGTTTTAGTTTGTGCAGAATAACATGACCAAATCGAATAAAAAATCGTGATCGAATGCAGGTCACTTTAATTTAAGTTACAAATATTGGACAAAATAAACATTATTGTTGCTGGGTGCTGCCTTGTAACTGCTTCGCTGGGATATTTACTCCCACTTAGTCGAATCATTACAGAAAAATTAAAATAAGTTTACAAGGTGATGTGTTTGAATGACCAAAACCACTGAATTGTAATTATTTCAATTGAGACATCGCACACATTGCCTTGGCATTTGACAACCCCAAAAATGGCAAGCCCAAATATTGTCATTGCTTGAATCTTCGAACAATCCAGCTGCTATTCATTTGTGGAATTTTTCCGATAACCTCACGGACAATAATAACGGCATCCATGACAGGCAATTATTAATATTTTCCGACCTCTCCCTTCCCCCCGCGGATTCGTGATCCGTTCAGCAGTGACGGACAGAAGAGCAAAAAAATAACCTCCAAAGAATCAATAAACCCTCATCAGCGCACAGCACATATACTGTCATCCCGATTTCCATCGTGCTCATCATCGATGAAACTGACGCCCATACTCAAATACAGCATCCGTTGGTTTTTCGAGGGCATTTTTTGGAGGGCCCGGTATGAAATGCTTCATCAAGAAGTATTATAGATAGGGCCCACATAGTCAAAAACGTGCAAGTGTTCAGCAAGACCATGCTGAGTGTGACGGGCTCGATTACCGATTGAACCTGGATTTTTTTTGTAATGAAAATAATAACTAAAACCCTATTGCATAACAACTGAAGAATAACTTATTTTGCAATTGTAATAACAAAATAATAGCAATAAGAATGTCAAAATATTAACATATTTCAATATGGTGGAAAATTATTGTTTTGATATTATGACAGGTAGCGTGATAGTAATATTTGTTATTGTAATGTTATTGTACTATTCAATAATAACTCGCCAATTACATGTTTTACAATGACAACAAGTTTTGTTATTTATGTGTCACCCTGAGCTATTCATAAAAAAACTAAAGAATTTCTAATTTAGATATGATGCCAAAATATGTTATTCGATAGTTATTGGTTTGTTATTTACTCTACCCGCGAATAGAATATTTAGCTAAAAAGCAGGCTTATATCAGTTAAGACATTACACTAAGAAGAAGATTTTTTTTTTAATGTTCTGGATATTTGCTCGAGAAGATAAGGTTTTTAGTATATTTTCAGTTGTACTTTTTGTAAGCCACAGTTTTTAACTGAGATCCTTTTCTCTGATTGAACATTCTTACATTCTTATCTTATGTGGTAGGCACGAACACACTCTATTTCCAAGGAAATCAAAGAAATTGTCGAGAATAAAGGTTCCTGTACCGACTGGGAATAGAATTCAGACACTCTGACGGTGGACTGGCTGAATACCCTCGGCTATATGGGCTCAAAATCATGCCTAAGACTACGCTAAGAATCTTTTTGATGAAGCGCATTTTACCATCCTTCACTCCATTACTTTACTCGAATGCCATACAGCTGACCCAACAGACCTCTATCAGAGTTCGCTTATCACGAATTGGTTCCCTGGGACGACCGGCCGGGCAGCTGAAATATCTCTACTTGAATGCGTGATTTATGTTCGTACCACCGGCCTTGTTCATTCTGAAGCATTATCCCGTCGATCAACGGTCACCACTTTCAGCGAAATTGGTAAGCAAATGAATTGTGATTGCATTCGATTTCAATTCGTTTTAAGTGGCATCCGTTTTTGTTTTGCCCGGTAGCCAGCCATCACATCGGTTTTGTTTCGTATCCTTGCTCGCCGTTTTGCTACCGTGACCCATCCACCACGCACCTTTGGATCCAAATCCAGCGGCCAAGGTTGAAGGTCGAAGCTGTGGTGTGTGGGCAAGGTACCAGCCAGCGGCAGCGCAGCAGCTTTTAGGATAATTGAGTCGATGCTCGATTGGGTCTTGGCGTGTTGTGCTCGCATCAGGTGAAATGAAATTGAAAGATTCTCAACTCAAGCATTCCATCGCATCGATGGATTAAATGAAACGGGGGTTGCAGCTTGATATATTGCCTTGAATTTTCCAATATTTTCTGGTAGTTCTTATAAATTGTATATAATTAAAGTGTCGTGAATTCGTTTCCTTCGTTATTGAGATGCTGTCATTTACTCTACACATTAGTAACCCGATTTTGTCAGCCCATTTTCCGAACCCATTTTTTGCTCTCCTTGAAAATTTAAACTGTTTTTCAAATATTTTATCCCTGTAGGGTTAAAGCACTGGGCTAAGTCTCGCCACAAGAAGTCTGCTCTAATCTGCGCCACTTCATACATAAAACCCCTTATTAACCCACCTAGCGATGATGATGCCTTTCTTGTACCTTAAGATATCCTTTCAACAAAACTCAAAAGACATGTTGATGACCTTGACATAAATACAAAATGAAAACTATTATCTTTATCAAGGTATTTTTAATTTAACTGGGTGCTGCGGACTCAATCAAAACGATTGTCATGATATCTCCGTTGACCGCTGTCAAAATATCCCCATCGAACTGCCACGGCTCTCACAGTTACTGTACCAACCGACAGAAAAGTATTACAACCATTTCAAACAAATAAAACTAAGCATGACAAAACAGACTTGATCAAACAGAAAGCAAGGAAAAGTATGAAGAATAGTTTTGAGCTTATTTAAGCAAAGTTTTAGATTATGATAATTCATTAGCACTGAACACGAGCACAAAATGGGAGTCATGGGGGATTGATCATGTTCACCTTTTTCGAACGGTGTCGCGACGGCGTGTTTGACAACTGCGCCAAGAGAGTTGGTGGCAAGATAATTGAAGGCTCGTGCATGTTTTCAAGATGGGTGCCGGTGGTGTGCTCGTATGCGTTGGGGAGCTTGAAAAATAAAACCTTGCTTATCCACAATGCTTATCCTGCAAGTTCCTACCTCATGCTTCCACGGGTAAAGCGATGACAAAGACCACCAGCTAAGAGTTTTGAGATTGAGGAGATACATCCCGAGCATCTGTCCACCAAGGAGGTGCGGCTCAAACAGCGTCTGAGTATGAAATGCTCCTCCACCGGAAGCTCCCTGAGTTCTCGAAACCCAAAAACCGTTATGTACTGAAATCGAAAATGAAAGATAACGAATGGATTCAACGGCAACGATTTTAGCGCGAAACAACGTACGAGAATTGGAACTTGTAAAGTATTAAACCTAGACCAGCAGGGTACACTGGCACAACTAGCTAATGAGGCATGCCATTAGGCAAAATTTTGCTATACTCTCAACTACGTGGCAAACACGTAACACGTCACCGTGGAGTTCGTTTCCTGCTCAGCGCTCATGTCCACGCTGCGTGCGCTCTTGAAGTGGGAACCTATTAATGAGAGAATAAGGCCGATGCAAATATTATTTTTCTTTTATGTCCGAGACCTCTCATCAGGTACGAGGGGGGGGACAAAAATAAATAAGGAACAAACGAAAAAAAACTATTGGAAAATTGGAATTTTTACCAACTATTGAAAAAAATATTTTTCAACTATTGAAAAATAGTTGCTTGTAAAAAAATTGTCTATTGAAAATGGAGTCATCAGACGACATGTTTTTTTTTTCGCCCCTTCAATATTTTGAGATTTTTGAAGGGGGGGGTGACATAAAACAAATTAAATATTTGCATCGGCCTAATTGTAGCCAGATTCAGAACACGGATTCGAAACCTTACGGATCTGTCCCCTTACCTGGCATAATCGCTTCGATAGCCCATGCAAGTTCCGCTGCAACCGCCAGTTATGCAGATTCTTCCAACGGGCTCATTTCCTTCTCCGAGGCACACGTAACACGAATTTTCCACTTTAAAACCATCACATTTATTACGGACAAACAACATTATTAAAACGTACACGACATCACTTGGCTTTATTCTTACACTAACATTTTACGACTTAAATCTAACAAATTAAAATGAGCGCACACGGGAGGTGCTCCTCTTCTTTAATGTGACCTAGGCGATTCTGTTGAGCTAACTCAGGATAAATGAGCTGTAGACGTCCATCGCAGAGCGGACTCTCGGTTGCTCTTTCATATCTTACACTTTGGGTCAACTACGACATCAGCAACGATATAGCGTTCCTTATCAGGCATGATCACCGAAGCAATAATTATCCCCTTTTCAACCGTTGATATCGCAAGTATGCATGATTACTCTCTGCTGAAAGATTGTAGAGTGTGTTGATGGTTTATTGATAGCGCAGGTCATGGCATCAGATAAAACCGAAAGTGATTCCACAACGGCGATATCTCTAGGTAGCTCCAGGGTTGAAATGTTCTAGAGTGGTTGCGAACACCTGTCGTGGACAAGATTCCGAAAGATGATATCAAGATCCTCATGGGCGACTTCAATGCGAAGGTTGGTTCCGACAACTCGGACTATGAGCACGTCATTGGACGCCATGGTCTCGGAGAAATGTGTGAGAACGGAGAGCTTTTTGCAGAGTTTTGTGGCAACAATGACATGTTAATTGGAGGATCGCTCTTTCTCTCAAAGTAAATTGGGTTTCCCGTGATGGCGTCGCGGAAAATCAATTCGACCACATCTGCATCAGCCGAAAATGGAGACGAAGCCTTCTTGATGTGCGGAACAAACGTAGAGTCCACATTGCGACCGACTCTCTCTCTCTCTCTCTCTCTTCTTGGCGTAACGTCCTCATTGGGACAAAGCCTGCTTCTCAGCTTAGTGTTCTATGAGCACTTCCACAGTTATTAACTGAGAGCTTCCTCTGCCAATGACCATTTTGCATGCGTATATCGTGTGGCAGGCACGAAGATACTCTATGCCCAAGGAAGTCAAGGAAATTTCTTTTACGAAAAGATCCTGGACCGACCGGGAATCGAACCCGTCACCCTCAGCATGGTCATGCTGAATACCCGTGCGTTTACCGCCCTATTTTGCGACCGACTGACATCTCCAAATCGGCGAGATCCGGCTGTGCATTGCTAGAATCCATCGACAGGAGGAGAAAATCGGGCGCCGATTCAACACACGTCGATTGGAAGACACTTCGGTGAAAAGGTGTCGAGGAGCTAGAGAACCGGGCTGAGGACAATCCGGAAGGTGGAAGCGTAGAAGATCAATGGAGCACCAACAAGAACGGCTTCATCGCCACCGGCGAGAATAAGTTGAGTGAGCTACGCACTCAGAGAAAGCAGTGGATCTGGATGGGAGATAGAGGAACAAAGGAACGCCAAAGCCGCAAATGAGCGAGCGAAAACACGAGGAGCCAAAGCCGTCCATCAGCGTTATTCGGCTCTCGCGAAGGAAATGAAACGCTCATGTAGGTGGGACAAAAGAGAGTGGGTGGACTCCTAATCCGACGAAGGCGAGAAAACTGCAAACACCACTGGCGACATAATGTGGGTTTGCCGTAGATGGTTTTCTAACATCGATTTTGAATTCATTTGAATGTACCTACTTGAAGCTCTCTCGTAATTGAAATACTAGCGTACCCCCAACAGGTTACGAGATACAGTAGTCTGGAGTGAACTAGTGCATGATATAGCTTCAATATCCAACGTTCTGGCAATTTTCCGGAATATTCCACAAATAGAGCTTAGTTTGCTTTCAAGCATGTTGACATGGGCAGGCCAGTTTATTGTTGAATCCTGCATAAGTCCAAGAAATGGATATTCCGTTACTTCTTCTATCAAACCTCTACGAACTTCCAAATCGTTATTAGGGGGCAGTCGTTTGCGAGGAGAATGAAACACTATGTACTTCATTTTGCTGAGATTTAAGGACAACAGGTTTTCGTTGAAGAAGTCTTGCAGAAATATGGTGCAGATAGCTTCATACAATAACGAAGTATCGTCGGCAATAAGGCGAAGTTTTTTCATACGGCTCCGTAAAGCGTTATACGCGATTGAGCCCCAAATAAACGAACTAGATAAAAAAAAATAAGGCGAAGTTTACCTCGCAGTGGCAGCTTCGACAGATCGTTTATTAACAGCGAGAAAAGAATAGGACCTAAATGGCTGCCTTGTGGTACCTACTCCCATTTGTATCAAGCTTGGAGTACTTTTATTTTCTTCAATAGCAACAAACTGGCAACGATTCATGGCATAGCTGCTCAATAAACAGTTGGTGGCACCTCTGAATCCCATAATTTCAAGTTTTTTAATTAGCATTCGATGATCTATGGCATCAAATGCCTTTTTGAGATCAATGAGGAGTTCAGCCGCAAGTTTTTTATGATCAAGTGAATCATAAATGTTTTCCACTAGGTCACTACAAGCAGTAAGGGAACCGCTTCTAAATCCATACTGGTGATCATATATCAAATTGAATCGTTGGGTAAAATTGATGATTCGCGTTACCAACAGCTTCTCCAGGATTTTATCCAAACGGATAAGCAAGATACCGGGCGATAATTGTTGTGGTCCTTGTTGCCGCTAGACATGAATATAGACACTACACGGGTGATTTTGAGGCTTTCAGGATACCGGCCAGTACATATTATCTCATTGAATACATCCATTAATAAATTAGCGAAGAATTGTTGATGTATTTTGACGAAGATTGCAGGCATATTATCAGGTCCAGGCGATTTTTTTTGAATTTTGATTGAGAATTATGACTTCATTGATTGTTGTGGGATTTATGTATAGAGAATTTAGAAGGGGAACGAGTGTACCAAACTTGCCAATATTTCGATCACTTTTGATTTTGGCAGCCAAAGACGATCCAATGCTACAGAAAAAATCATTGAAAGCGCTACAGATGTGACTAGGGTCGGCAATAAGCTGGTCATTCATTTTAACCGAAGTAACTGTATCCTTTTTCTGATGCTTTCCTAGATATGCATTGACGAACTTTCACGCAGCTCTTTCTAGTTGCTTCAAGAAGTAGTCCCTTTTTACATTGAGCTTTCTTCTGTAGCAGCATGCTTAAGCATTTCCATTATTGCTGTATTTTCAGGGTCGATGATGTCTGCTTAACGTATTTTCCTTTATTCGAATCACTTTTACCAAGTCGTATGTCATCCAAGGACAGTAATGATCACTTAAGTCGTGGAAGACTGTCTCGTTTACTACCTTGGTGGCAATCTGACCAGAACATACAAAATGATCTAGAATATTGCCGTTGAATGTCCTGGTTGTCATTGTGTTCGTTACAAACGTATTGACCGATTCTAAAAGCCGAGTGTATTCCTGTGCAACGTTATTTGAGACAATATTCACTGAAACGTTCATATCGCCGATTATCAAACGGTCCTGATTGCTACTGCCGGAGGATGGCATGATCTCGACTTCAGAGAAAAAAATGCCTTACATCGAAACTCAGAGGTTAGTATACTGCATGCACTTATATCCACCTTCCCTTTGTTTGAAGTTGCAGGTGGATGTGATGGAAACCTTCAATAGTCTTGTTTTTACGCAGATCGAAACGTATATCTTGCCGTACAAACAACGCTAATCCACCATGTGAACCATGTGGCATGAGAAAAATCCTCTATTATAGGCTCTAAAACCATCCAAAGAGTACAGCCCACACTTGTCATCCTGCAGCCACGTTTCGCCGAGAACAACGACATCAACCCGTTCCCCATATCTATCAAATAACTCTCTAACCCAATCAAACTTGGAAGATCATTCATGCCTCTGATATCCAACTGATTGATTTTTAATGACGAATTTGCTCTCATACTATATTTATTATTCAACCACGTCTCAATATGTACAATGATAATAGTGATTCGAATACATTGAAAATAATGACTGTTGTGACTCTGCAGTAAGTAGATAGTCTTAACCCCACTTCGCTGCACGCTCCAATGCTGGCGAGGATTGTGTAGATGTTGCTGAGCTATCCAGGTTCCGTTTTGATCCAGTTCGTTGCAGTCCCAGTAAGTCTGAACGAGAGCAAATCGTTTCAGGTTTAGAGTTTTCGTTTCGTTTTACCAATATCACTCCATTCCGGCCGGGCCAGAGCGACTTGAAATTCAAAAATTCTTGTATCTCTCGTACCTGCTTGTGAAGCTCCATACCACGAGATGGGAGTTCATCACGCAAATCGACCTTCCGTGAATCACCCGGTAGGGTATGGTTGATATTGCCAGAGGAACGCTTTCTGGCAAGCAGCTCCTCTTTGTATTGCTCACTCTTAGTAAACCACAAAGCATGTAAAGACCACAAAGAATGACTCCAAATGATAATCCTGGCAAAAACTGATTCGTATTTTTGGCCACAATCACACTTTGAACTCAGGTTGTATGCATAACGTTTCACCAGATGAGTCTATGGTAGACTTCCAATTTCCTTGATGTTTCTGCGGCAGAATTTTCCGAATTCTCTTCACTTCGATAGTTATTTCAGAGTTTAGTTGGTTGCTTGCTTTCTTGCTCATAGTAGTGTTGCTAAACTTTTGAATTATTCTGCAACATATGGGAAACCACGACATTTCCGGCCGACTGGATACGAGGCGTCTTAATAATGGTTCCCAAAAAGAGGGACTTGACTGTATGCGATAATTGGCGGGGCATCATGTTACAGTGTATATCGTTCTCAAAGTCCTCTGCAAAGCGATCCTTAACCGGATGCTGCAACACCGTACGAGAGCGAATGAGGCACGTTACAAACAGGCGCGGAACAGGCAGAACTCAGTCTTCCGGATGAAGAAGTGCCAGCAGGAAGAAAGAGATCGCGAAGCGATGGAAGAGCTGTACCGCGCTAAGAACACACAAAAGTTCTACGAGAAGCTGAACCGCTCGCGCAAAGGCTTTGTGCCACAAGCCGACATGTGCCGAGATAATCACGGGAATATTCTCACGAGCGAGCGTGACGTGGTCGAGAGGTGGCGGCAGCATTACGATGAGCACCTCAATGGCGACGTTGCAAGTACCGAAGGTGGCGTGGTAACAGATTAAGAGAGAGTATGTGCACAGGACGAAATACTTCCGGCCCCTGACCTCCAAGAGATAGAGGAGGAGGTTGGCCGGTTGAAAAACAACAAAGCCGCTGGAGCAGATCAACTACCAAGCGAGCTTCTAAAATACAGTGGAGAAGCACTGGTGAGAGCACTACACTGGGTCATTACCAAGATTTGGGAGGAGGAAGTATTACTGGAGGAATGGATGGAAGGTATTGTGTGTCCCATCTACAAAAAGGGCGACAAGTTGGATTTCGGGAACTACCGCGCGATTACACTACTGAGCGCTGCCTACAAGATACTCTCTCAAATTTTATGCCGCCGACTATCACCGATTGCAAGAGAGTTCGTGGGGCAATATCAGGCTGGATTTATGGGTGAACGCGCTACAACGGACCAGATGTTCACCATCCGCCAGGTGTTGCAGAAATGCCGCGAATACAACGTGCCCACACATCACTTGTTCATCGATTTCAAATCGGCGTATGATACAATCGATCGAGAACAGCTATGGCAGATTATGCACGAATATGGATTCCCGGATAAACTGACATGGTTGATCAAGGCGCCGATGGATCGAGTGATGTGCGTAGTTCGAGTATCAGGGACACTTTCGAGTCCCTTCGAATCTCGCAGAGGGTTACGGCAAGGTGATGGTCTTTCGTGCTTGCTATTCAACATTGCTTTAGAGGGTGTAATAAGGAGAGCGGGGATAAACACGAGTGGGACGATTTTTACGAAGTCCGTTCAGCTGCTTGGTTTCGCTGATGATATTGATATTATTGCTCGTAAATTTGAGACGATGACGGAAACGTACATCCGACTAAAGAGTGAAGCCAGACGATTCGGATTAGTCATTAATGTGTCGAAGACAAAATACATGATGGCAAAGGGCTCCAGGGAGGAATCAGCGCGCCCGCCACCCCGAATTTATATCGACGGTGACGAAATCGAGGCGGTTGAAGAATTCGTATACTTGGGCACACTGGTGATCGCCTAAAACGACACCAGCAGAGAAATTCAGAGGCGCATTGTGGCAGGAAATCGTGCTTACTTTGGACTCCGCAGAACTCTACGATCGAATAAAGTTCGCCGTAACACGAAGTTAACCATCTACAAAACGCTGATTAGACCGGTCGTCCTCTATGGGCACGAAACATGGACCCTACGTGCAGAGGACCAACGCGCCCTTGGAGTTTTCGAACGGAAGGTGTTGCGTACCATCTACGGCGGAGTGCAGATGGAAGACGGGACTTGAAGAAGGCGAATGAACCACGAGCATCAGCTGCTGAGAGAACCAACCATCGTCCATACCGCGAAAATCGGGAGGCTACGGTGGGCGGGTCACGTCATCAGGATATCGGATAGCAACCCGACTAAAATGGTTCTCGAGAGTCATCCGACCAGTACAAGAAGACGTGGAGCGCAGCGAGCTAGGTGGGTCGACCAAGTAGAGGACGATCTGCGGACCCTATAGCGTATACGCAGAGTGCGGAACTGAAGACAAACAGCCATGGACCGAGTGGAATGGAGACGGTTACTATGTACAGCAGAGGCCACCCCGGCCTTAGCCTGATCGGTAAGGTACACTCTTAGAAATTCTGAAATATGCACGAAACGGAATAACCAAAAAACGTAAACGCTTTCAAGACTGAATCACAAATTGGACTTAATTTTACGTACATCATGTAAGTGCTGGTTGGATGCGTTGAATTTCAACAAATCGGTTACACCAGAAACGTAGAATCAGTACCACGTTCATCAGCCACCTTCTAACTTGGTGAAATAGCCGAGAGGTAAGAGATGTGGCTCACGATCAACAGATCTGATGTTCGAATCCATGTCGGTCAAAATTTTACTTTTCTGTGTTTTATCAGTCAAATCGGTTTTAGCGATTGCTAGACGCTAAGAAAAAAATACGTTTTATTTTGGAGTGTCTTGAAAGACGTAAATTTACATGTTTTAACCTCTAAATTTGTGTTTTTGAAGATGCTCGTATATGCAGGTTCAGGACACATAAAATTACATGATATTTTCTAGGTGTGTAAGTAACCGGATACAGGAGAAGATTGACACAAATCTCCAACGGCAGCAAGCAGGATTCCGTGGCGAACGATCCTGAGTGGACCATATCTATTGTCACGCTCCTTACCATCCTGGGGCAATGAATTCCAAGAGTCTCTCTACCTGGGGTTCGTTGTTCAAGAAACAGCTTTCGAATGTCTCAATCACGAAAATATGAGGGGAGCTCTCATGCGTCAGGGTGTCCCTGAGAAAATCATCGGCCACATTGAAGCACAGTACAGGGCATTTTTGTGCAGAGTACTGAACAACGGTGTCGTGTCCGACAGCATCTGGGTCATTGCTGGAGTATGGCAGTGTTGTCTATGTACTATTGCCGCTATTGTTCCTCATCGTAATAGACGAGATTCGGGTAGGTGAGAATGATCGTGACCCAAATTGTGGATTTCTGTAGTATCCCATCACCATGGACCACCTAAATAACTTCAAACTGGCTGATGACGTTGCTCTCCTAGCTCAACGGTGCTCAATGATCTTGCCGATTGGTTTTATCAATAGTTTTCTACGGTATATAATTCGTATATAATGGCCTCACCATTGGATCTCCATCGTCGATGTCATCAAATGCCGATAGCAACAGAAATTCGGGAGCGAAAGTGGAAGTGGGTTGTCCACACTCTTCGCAGGGACAGGAACGAAATATACAAGCAAGCGTTAGATTGGAACTCAGCAGGAGATTCAAGTAGAGAGCAGGCTCAGAGATTTGACCTGGTCACTGGATGGAGATCTTTTGATACGGCCCTCTGCACCACCAAGTAAAGATTTCAGCCCAGTTTTTTGCATTTTGGTTGACATAATTTTAGCTTAAATCCAGTCGAAAGACTGTAAAGTTGCTATACTCAATGAACCTTCAGTTGTAGAGCTTAAAGTTATGGCATGTCAGTCGTAATACATCACCAAGAGACGGCGTCCTTGGCTTCAAAGCAAAACAAAAGCATCAAACTAGCTCTCTGAGACCAATGCTGACGAGCTCGGCATTCTCATCCCAATATGGAACTTATTGTCGCCATGGTGGTGGTGTATTTCTGCCGGATTACCAATGAAAACAACAATGGCAGCACCCTGTCAAATGGCTTGGTGATTTATGGAAGTCGTAAAGCTGAGGTGTTTACAAGAGATGTGATGCTGCTGCTGGCTGCTGGGAAAATTACAAAGGAAAAGCCATGCAAGAGTCGTAAAAATCGACTCCCCAGGGGGAATTGCGTTAGCTGAGCTCTTGACACCAAGACATATGGTCGGTCGGGACGACGGGAGGACTTGAGTGTAGATTTAATTTAAAAATGCGATTAGAGTTTTGTGCAGCTCCTGGGTGATGAGGCTCTTACTTATGGTCGCGACGGTGTTTAGATGCTAGCTATACTTTTCAGCTTGATGCGAGCCGTGTCTTCTAGAGATAACCACAATGACATTTATTACACAACCCATATTGTTTGAGGTGTGTGTCGAAATCTTTTAGAAGAAATTCTTTAAAGATGTACTTCTTTTTGGCACTACACGTCCACTTAAACATTTGTTACTTATTCGCTGTTGCAGCGAATATCTTACCACTCATTATTCATAAATAGAACTAAAATAATGAATAATTAATTACATAATTTACCACTAACCGCTGTTTTTATCCAATTTTTTTCTACTCTGCTGAGAATATACACAGTTTGTTTTCGACACAGTCCTCGTCATCTCAACCAGGGATGGTTCACGCAATCAAAAATTTCGTGTTTTATTAAAAGTTAACAAAGAAAAATGCGTCAAATAAATTAAACCGAATGTCGTCAGGCTTGTAAGCAATTGCTTCTTTTTGGCAAACTTATTCGTATATCGCTTGTACACCGTACCGTCCTTCGCAACTCCAGAAGGTGGCAAGGGAAGATAAAAATCCACTCACGGCTCCCCGGTTCCACAACAACAGCAGAAGGAAAAATCCACCCAAAAACAGCAGTTCAAGGTCTCGGGCATGAATAAATAGCCCACTTTCGGAGACAAAATAAGCCTCGTCGTCGTCATCGTCGTCCCAAGAGTGCAATCTGAAAGCTGTTCAGCGTGTAAACTCAGCTGCTACCCCGCGAGCGAACAAAACCGGCGGCACTTGGTAAAAACCAGTTCATTTATTTAACCACCCGAGTGAGAGTGAATGAAGCGGTTCTTGCTAGAATAATTGCACCTGCATGAGTTCATGCGGGTAGGGGTTGTAGCAGCACAGGTTCGCTTTGGTTTGCAGATTGCCAATTGTTAGGGTCAGTGTAGTGAGGAATAGTACACTTCTGATAAGTTGCAGGAAGCAATATTAGTTGTTTTATATACCACTTGTCTATCTACATGATATGTGTATGTTTAAGAGAAAGCAAATAACCAGGAAGATATAAATACAAAAGAGGAGGCAAACTACAGTTCGGAAATGCATCCTTTGGCATTTACATAAGTAGATCTGCCTTCACGGTTTTCAATGCCTTTTTTTAACAACAAAAATAAGGTTTTGCAGAACAACTCTTCACTCAATTATACTCTCCCACTCGGGCAAGGACCAACGAAATGGCCCTCGGATAAGGGATTTAATGAACGAACCGGCTTTAAAGGACGGAAACAGCATAATGCTTCATCCGGAACCGTAATACCTAGATTAACCACCAATCGTACTACTTAACAAAGTTTTATCACTGCTCGTCGGTTTTTTGTCAGCTCAAACGAAAATTATCAGCGACCATTCCCCGCCCAAGTACAATTATTCCGAGCTGTCGTTGTAGCCATCATCATCATCGTCAACGTTGCGCTGCTTGTCGTCGCCGAAGTGATAAAAGATGAATGGCAACCATGATAATGTTGGATCATTTTTCCACTTTTTGTGGCTTGTTCCTACAAAGATAACCACAAAAAAGTAGCACGAAACCGGCTCCCGATGCCAAGTTAGAGATAGAGGACTGGGCGAATCTGTTGGATAATGTGTTGTCCTTCCTGCCTGGCCGGCCATGATCGCGGCTAACACCAAGGAGTGACAATTAGTGACTAATGAGTGACTGGTTAAGACGGAACATCAATCATCCGCTCGAGCACTCTTCGCCTCTTCGGACAAGAGACCAGCCAGCGGATCCTATTGATTATCGCACGCCATCATGTCACCATCTGCGATGTGATTCGAAATGGAGAAGATTTTCCGTCGGGTGACGGAATGAATGATGGGACATTGATTTGTTGGACTTCGCAGTTGTTAATTGGGTCGTCAGGCAGGAGACGGTATGATTTGTCAGCATTTGGTATTGGCAAAACAATTCGATTTATCATTAAAACCATCCGATAAGCGCCAGTTTGTTCGAATAAGACGTGTCTGCTTCCTCCCTGCATTTTATTCCAATCTAACAAACACTTACATAAAACATCATTTTTTTTAGATGACTTCTGTGGAACGTACCTGAAACGTGAAGAAATGGAGAGAATTAGTAAGACTGGCATGAGAATTAGATATTAGAAGATAAAATCTATAAATTAATCAACATTGCACCCTCAGTTTCGGTTTCCGAGTGGGGAAATGGAACGACAAAGCTTCTACTTTGGGCACTTTTGCTCTAGAACTCACTTCTTTAAAGCGTCACTCTTATTGTATTTTATAAACTCTTACTGTACCATTTTTGAACTACATTACGCACTGAAGTTTCTAACATATTTGATGAACAATTTATGCAAAAGAAGGATGACCACTAGTGCAAATATAGATTCGGATCACTACTTAGACCGATTTCTTCACCATGGCTTAAGCGTTAAGCCAGGATTAACTATATGGGTAAGCCTGGCTTAACGGTTAAGCTGAAGTTAAGAAATCGACCCTTAGCCGCTGTATGCATGCGCTCAAAACTTTCGACAGTTATCACCTCGCGTCGAAGTCGAACGCCGCGGCTCAACATCGGGCAGCTGCGTAACGTAGAAGTGGCTCAAGACTACGCGCAGCAGTTAGTAGTGGCCCTACCAACAGAAGAGCAGCATGGCGCAGCTACACTTGAATATGGCTGGAGGGAATCCGATCTGCCATAGGTAGTACTCCGATTTCAGCACTAGGCTTCACGACTCCGAATCACAGAAACGATTGGTACGATGGCGAATGTGAACATTTGAAAAACGAGAAGAAAGCAGCAGGGCGAAAATACAGACAGGCGCAGAACACGCAGAACTCAGTCTTCCGGAAGAAGAAGCGCCAGCAGGAAGAACGAGATTGCGAAGCGCTGGAAGAGCTGTACCGCGCTAAGGACATACGGAAGCTCTACGAGAAGCTGAACTGCTCGCGCAGAGGTCTTGTGCCACAAGCCGACATGTGCCGAAATAATCACGGGAATATTCTCACGAGCGAGCGTGAGATGGTCGAGAGATGGTGACAGCTTTACGATGAGCACCTCAATGGTGACGTTACAAGCACCGAAGGTGGCGTGGTAACAGATCTAGGAGTACGTGCGCAGGACGAAAGATTTCCAGCCCCTAACCTCCAAGAGATTGAAGAGAAAGTTAGCCGGTTGAAATAACAAAGCCGCTGGATCAGATCAACTACCAAGCGAGTTACTAAAATGCGGTGGAGAATCACTGGTGAGAGCACTACACTGGGTCATTACCAAGATTTGGGAGGAGGAAGTATTACCGGAGGAATGGATGGAAGGTATCGTGTGTCCCATCTACAAAAAAGGGCGACAAGTTGGGTTGCGGGAAATACCGCGCGATCACACTACTGAGCGCTGCCTACAAGATACTCTCTCAAATTTTATGCCGCCGTCTATCAGCGATTGCAAGAGAGTTCTTGGGGCAATATCAGGCTGGATTCATGGGTGAACGCGCTACAACGTTCCAGATGTTCGCCATCCGCCATGTGTTGCAGAAATTTCGCGAATACAACGTGCCCACACATCACTTGTTCATCGATTTCAAATCGGCGTATGATACAATCGATCGAGAACAGCTATGGCAGATTATTCATGAATACGGATTCCCGGAAAAACTTATACGATTAATCAAGGCGACGATGGATCGAGTGGTGTGCGTAGTTCGAGTATCAGGAACACTCTCGAGTCTCTTCGAATCTCGCAGAGGGTTACGGGAAGGTGATTGTCTTTCGTGGTTGCTGTTCAATATTGCGTTAGGGGGTGTAATAAAGAGAGCGGGGATAAACACGAGTGGGACGATTTTCACGAAGTCCGTTCAGCTGCTTGGTTTCGCTGATGCTATTGATATTATAGCTCGTTATTTTGATACGATGGCGGAAACGTACATCCGACTAAAGAGCAAAGCCAGGCAAATCGGATTAGTCATTAATGTGTCGAAGACAAAGTATATGATGCCAAAGGGCTCCAGGGAGGAATCACCGCACCCGCCACCCCGAATTTCTATCGAGGGTGATGAAATCGAGGCGGTTGAAGAATTCGTGTACTTGGGCTCACTGGTGACCGCCGACAACGACACCAGCAGACAAATTCAGGGACGCATTATGGCAGGAAATCGAACTTACTTTGGACTCCGCAGAACTCTACGATCGATCAAAGTTCGCCGTAACACGAAGTTAACCTTCTACAAAACGTTGATTAGACCGGTCGTCCTCTACGGGCACGAAACATGGACCCTACGTGCAGAGGACCAACGCGCCCTTGGAGTTTTCGAACGGAAGGTGTTGCGTGCCATCTACGGTGGAGTGCAGATGGAAGACGGGACTTGCGGCTTTTTCGCCATCGCCGGCTAGAAAGTCCACCCACGCTCTTTTGTCCCGTCTACATGAGCGTTTCACTTCCTTCTCAAGAGCCGAATAGAGCTGACGGGCTACGGCTTTGGTTCCTCGTGTTCTCGTTCGCTCTATAGCGGCTTTGGCGTTCCTTCGCTCCTCTATCTTACTCCAGGTATCATCTGTGATCCACTGCTTTCTGCGGGTGCGTAGCTCACCCAAATTATTCTCGCCGGTGGCGATGAAGGCGTTCTTGATGGCGCTCCATTGGTCTTCTACGCTTCCAACTGCTGGAATATCCGCAGCACGGTTCTCTAGCTTCTCGACGAAAGACTTTTTCACTGCAGCATCTTCTCAGTTGGCGTGTGTTGAACCGGCGCCCTAATTTTCCTTTTGTCGATGGATCTTGGCAATGCGGAGCCGAATATCGTTTGTTCCTTATGTCAAGCAGGCATCGTCTCCATTTTCGGCTGATGCAGATGTGGACGATTTGATTTTCCGTGACGCCTTCACGGGATACCCACGTTACTTTGTGAGCTTGTCAATGAGGAAAAAGTGATTCCGCAATCACCATGTCATTGTTGCCACAAAACTCTGCAATCAGATCTCCGTTTCGTAACGTAACTTTTTATTTCGAAATAAAATAGAGATAATGAAGGCTAAATGGCTAAACCTAAATGCCTACAGGCCATACGTATGAGTAGTCAGTAAGCGCTCAACTTCCGAGCCGGTCAGACGTAGTTTCGGTTTCGTATCGTCTACGGGAGTCAGCCGCCGATTTATTTTGCTTTTTCCCGGTACTTATCCACGAGTGCCTCAGTGCCTCTAGTTTCGCTACGTGTAGTGTGATCATCGTCTTGATCGATGTCCGCGAAAAAACGTCGCGAAAACACGTTTCGCATTGATTATGCGAACGTGCCGAAGAAACCAACGTCGGAGGAGGTTCACCGTTTCGTTGGTGCGACGCTCGGTCTGAAGCGGGACGAAGTGATGCGGCTTCAATACAGCCGAAACTTGGGTGTAGCGTTCGTAAAAGCGACTTGTCTCGAAGTGGCACAAAAAGTTGTCGAAGAGCATGACAACAGACACGAGCTCACGGTGGACGGAAAACCGTTCAAAATTCGTTTGGTGATGGAGGACGGGCCGATAGAAGTTAAGCTCTTCAACCTGTCCGAGGATGTCACAAACGACAAAATCGTTAAATTTCTTATGGCGTATGGAGAGTTGTTATCGATCCGAGAGGAGGTGTGGGACGAAAAACATCTCTTCGCTGGGCTCCCGACTGGCGTTCGGGTCGTGCGGATGATCGTAAAGAAAAACATCCCATCCTACGTCACTGTCGACTGCGAAACGACACTGGTGGCTTACTACGGGCAACGAAACCTTCAACGAGTACGACCAACCAAACCAACACGGGCATACCGAGCTCGGCGCCGTCTACCAGTGTTTCCATACCTCCCCCGGGCGTTCCAACACAAAGAGACAGCGCAGCCGGGGATAACTCAGAAACGAGAAATCAGCAGCGAGAAAATGAGAATGACTCGTGGGTCAGGGTAACAAGAAGCAGATCAGGAAAGAAAACCGATGGCAACGAGACCGACTCTTCGACCTCCAGCAGATCCTCTCAAAGTCGTCCGCATGGCAAAAAGATGCGCTGCGATGAAGACAACGTCACTCACGACGCCGACATGCAGCTGTAATTATTCCTCTTCACTAGCTACAACATCGCTACTATCAACGTGAACACCATCACGAACAGCAACAAAATCAACGCGCTACGAACTTTCGTCCAAACCATGCAGCTGGATATAGTCTTCATCCAAGAGGTTGAAAATGAGCATCTCACAATCCCCGGTTTCAATGTCATCGCAAACGTTGACCACTCTCGAAGAGGTACTGCCATCGCTTTGAGAGATCATATCCAGTATTCGCATGTGGAACGAAGCTTGGATGGTCGGCTAATTGCTCTGCGTGTCCACGATACAACGCTCTGCTGCGTATACGCTCCGTCCGGTACTGCATACAGGGCACAGCGAGAACGGTTTTTCAACGAAACCATTGCGTATTACCTACGTCATCGCACCGAGCACGTAGTTCTAGCAGGCGATTTCAATTGCGTGCTACGCCAATGTGACGCAACCGGTTACAATATGAGCCCCTCTCTGCAGACCACCGTACGGCAGCTACAACTGCATGATGTATGGATCAAACTGCACTCCCGGGACGCTGGACACACCTACGTCACAGCCAACTCTTCCTCCCGCTTAGATCGAATTTACGTCAGCAGCAGTTTGAATGAGCATCTACGGACGACGGAAACCCACGTTTGCTCATTCAGCGATCACATGGCTGTAACACTACGTCTGTGCCTACCGCATCTCGGACAACCACAAGAACGTGGTTTTTGGTCGCTTCGTCCCCACCTTCTCACCGAAGAAAACATAGCGGATTTGCAGATTCGGTGGCAATTCTGGACTCGCCAAAGAAGGAACTACCGAAGCTGGATGGATTGGTGGCTGGAGGTTGGTAAGTCGAAAATTGTTAGCTTCTTTCGTTGGAAGTCTAAACAAGTGTATGACGAGTTTCATCATGCGTACCAACGTCTCTACAACCAACTCCGCCGCGCCTATGAGGGCCACTACCGAAATCCAACGATGCTGACCACCATCAACCGTTTGAAGGGTGAGTTACTACTGCTACAACGTTGTTTCACTCATGCCTTCGTCCGAATAAATGAGCCGATTGTGGCGGGAGAACCTCTCTCGGTATTTCAACTCGGTGAGAGGAGACGAAAACGAACAACGATAACGATAACACAAATCGTCGATGAGGAAGGAAGAATCATTGACGACTCGCAGGCCATCCAACACAACATGCTTCGGTATTTCTCCGAATTGTATTCCGAACCCAATAGAGAATTCGAGGCAGTTGAGTTGAGTTGAGTTCCAGTGTGACCAGATCGTACCACAAAACGATGAAACCAATGAGGCGTGTACACACTAAGATCAGCTCGGTATTTTTCCCATCTTTTTACTGAGTTCTCAACAGCAGATCTAACTCGGTACGCTCGGTTGTTTCTTTTGCGGATATTCTGTAAATGAGATACTGAGCTCAGCTAATAAACTGTCAAAAGCTACTGATGCACGGTAAATATCGTTACTGGTGAACGGTAAATACGATTACCGAGTGTACCGAGATAAATCTGCTGTTGAAAACTCAGTAAAAAGATGGAAAAAAATACTGAATTCGGTGAAAAAATTACTGAGCTGGAACATCTGAATCTTAGTGTGTATGGAGGAAATCACCACAGCGGATATATGGTCCGCAATAAAATCGAGTGCATCGAAAAAATCTCCAGGACCGGATGGTTTGCCTAAGGAATTTTATCACCGAGCTTTCGATGTCATTCACCGAGAGCTAAATCTTGTACTGAACGAGGCACTGGCATCAAATTTCCCATCCAAGTTCGTTGACGGGGTGAAAAGGGGAGCTGGCAACACAGTCGGCTCGTACAGACCCATCTCCCTACTAAACTTCGATTACAAGCTTCTCTCCCGCATTTTGAAAGCACGCCTTGAGAATGTGATGAAAGCCCATCATATACTCAGCGGAGCTCAGAAGTGTTCGAATGCAGAAAATAACATTTTCCATGCTATACTATCACTGAAGGATAGGATCGCGCAGCTGGCGGCACGGAAGCAAGCAGGGAAACTCGTCAGTTTCGATCTCGATCACGCCTTCGACCGAGTGAGACACTCTTTTCTCTACGAGAATATGCGTTCGCTCGGTATCAATCCCGAACTTATCGCTCTGCTCTCCAGGATCTCATCTCTATCCTCGTCGCGGCTGCTGATAAATGGGCATATGACGGCACCGTTCCCCATCCAACGTTCGGTTAGGCAGGGGGACCCAATCTCTATGCATTTGTTTGTATTATACCTTCACCCGTTGATAGCCTCTCTGGAGCGAGTGTGCGGTGCAGACTTGCTGGTGGCTTACGCCGATGATATCAGCGTGGTTGTCACTTCGGCGCGGCAGATAGAAATGATGAGAGATTTGTTCCATCGTTTCGGGCATGTCTCTGGAGCGATCTTGAATGTGCGCAAAACAACATCAATCGATGTCGGCTTCACTAACAATCGGCCGATTCAAGTGAGCTGGCTACAAACTGAAACCAGTATTAAGATACTAGGAGTCCGGTTTGCTAACTCCATAAAGCGGATGATTGCTCTAAATTCGATGCGCATGCTCACTATCCAGCAAAAGGTGATACTTATCAACACTTTCATCACCGCGAAAGTTTGGTACATGTCGTCGGTGCTGCCTGCAAACAACATGCATACGGCGAAAATTACGTCCACCATCGGAACGTTTTTATGGAAGGGACATCCAGCTCGTGTACCAATGATGCAGTTGTCAAAACCAAGGGACCAAGGCGGATTAAAACTCCAATTGATGGCACTGAAATCCACATCGCTGTTAATCAACCGTCATCTCCGTGAGATCGAGTCCATTCCCTTTTATAATTCCTTCCTCGCCCAAGCTAATCCCCCACACCCATCTGCAGATCTCCTTTGCCTTAAAAAAATCCTGGAAGCTCGTCTCAGTTTGCCTGCACCGGTCCTACAAAACCCCTCCTCCGATCAAATTCACCGCTTTTATATTGATCAAACTGATCAGCCGAGAGTAGAACAACGATATCCGACAGTGAACTGGAAGCGTGTGTGGCTCAACATTGCTAGCAAGGAATTGGATTCATGCCAACGTAGTACCTATTATCTCTTGGTCAATGGAAAAATCGAGCACAGGAAGTTGTGGCATACAATTCGTCGAGTTGACTCGGAAAATTGCGCATACTGCAACGCAGGATCGGAGACGCTCAAACACAAATTCAGCGAATGTCAACAAGTGGCGGCGGCGTGGGAGCTCCTGAACAACACGATGGCGGCCAGACTGAACAACCGGAGGAGGTTCTCTTTCGAGGAGCTGCTGCATCCAGAACTGAATAATATGAACAAAAGACAAAAAACAATAATAATGAAACATTTCATCAATTATGTTACATTTATCAACAGGTGTGATAATATTGTAAACGTAAGAGAATTAGAATTTTATTTGCTCGTTGAACTGTAAAACAAATTGCAATGTAATTAGTTTTTACCACTATCAATCGAAATATACTAAATTTAATGTAAAAAAAAAAGTAGCACGTTTGTTTCAATTCACGCTCTTAAATGCTACGCAAGGCTTAAAAATGTTTGCATTATACCATACTATACCAAGAATAAAATATAGAAACAAATTAATCTCAGTTTCATAAAATATTAAAAGACTCATTTGAATTTATGTTTGACACAAAACAAATTATCACCTTGAAACACAACGCGTAATCTTCGCCAGGCGAGTATATAGCAATTAGCGAAATAGCTCTCATAACCCAATTGTAATTCATGAGCAGCAATATATCAGCGAACGACCACACTATTTGAATACCCACCTCTGCTGCTGGCCGGATAAAAATGAAAAACTACCTCCCAATAACGGGCAGGCGTCCCAGCACACAGCATAGTGTGAGGACCATTTATTTTTATTGAAATCGTGCCCAGCCGAGCACATGCTCTCATTAGAAAGCACTTATCGCGCCCAAACTTGCAAATTGACCAAAACATGCGCCAAACCGGGTTCGATGGGGGCCCACACATACACACACGCACACTTCGGTTCAAGTGCCAGACCAACCAAATATTGCATCCCTCTACTAACCATCAAAGCACCCGAGAAATGGCTCGGTCGAACTGGGATAAAGTAGGGCTTTTTATTCACAGCGTGTTTCAAACATTCTATTCGCATTTTTTCGATGGTTTGTGCGCAAAGATCGCCACACGGTGCCGGGGCCATTCGTACACACGCACAGCTGGATGTATTCAATAAATACACATGCTTTTGGGGAGAAACTTGTACAAAATGGAAGTTTTGAGCTGAATGTTGATGATCAAGGCTTAGAACCGGATTATTTCATTGAAATATATTGTACCTAGCCCCTAAATGCCCTAAATGTCAAATTGCCGCTTTCGACACATCTGAAGATTTCGCAATCCTTGTGTTTTTTGTCCATTTATAGTTGTTATTTTTTATATTTCCTTTTTTTTTATTTTAACTCCTTTGTGAGAGTTGTAAGTGCAATACGCAGCTGCATTCTCATTGGGCTGTACCACTGGGTGTTCTGTCTAGAGACGGAATAAATTGTTTTAAATATAAATTTATTACAAAAGACTTTGACAAAATCTTCCAAAAAGTTTCTCATAAATTTCTGCGAAGCCGTACCAAGATTTCTATAGACATAGATACTTCTTTTAAGGAATTCTTGAAAATACCGCTTTGAAGCTCTCCCGTTTAGTATTACTTTCCCTGATTAAAGATAACCCTTAAAAACCTTTTCTTCAATTTTCTTGGAATTTTTCCAGAAATTTCTTTGCGATCTTTACGTTTTTTAACTGCCAAAGGGTATGAACTTCAAAATCCTTACTGATAATTTGAATCAATAAAAGCATTACATTTTTTATATTTGCCACAAAAAAAGTATAATATCACTTCAAGAAGAGGGTACATATATGGAATTATAAATTGTCTCCGGCGATTCCTTTAAGATTTCAGTTTTTTTAAATTTTGTTGCCTTAGCATATCCCTGTTATATTTTATTATTTTTCTCCGTGAATCCATTCATGAATTCTTAAGGAATTCTTCTTCTTTGTAACAATTCTTCCTACAGTTTCTTTTGGAATTATTGTGACAATTTCTTTAAAAATGCCTCCAAAAGATGTTACTGAAATTCTATTTGCAGTTTGCTAAGGACCCACAGCTCCTTCAAGGATTCCTTAGACACATTTTTGAGATATTGATCTGAAAATTCCTTTCAAAATTCCTCTAGCAAATTATGTAATGGTTCTTTCAGATATTTTTGTGGAAATCAACTAACAAAACCTATGGATTTTTGTCCAGCAATGCTTCAGTCTATAAGGCTGATACAAATTTTATTTTCACTTTTTGTCTCCCCCCTTCAAAAATTTTTGACTGGATTTTGCATTTTGAGGGGGCAGATAAAAAAATATTTATCAAAATATGGTCAAAAATTCTTTAACAAATCCGAGGAGTTTTTAATATTTTTCAAAATAAATACTTTATTATTTTTATCCCCCCCCCCTCGACCAACGAAAGAGTGGTAGGACAAAAAGTGAAATAAATATTTGTAACGGCCTAACTTTAAAGAACACTTCGGATATTGTTTTAGTTCTTCCCACAATGTCTTTAGGAATTCTTCCGAAATGTGTTGATAAATTTATTGAAAGTTTCTATTCTTTCCTTGATTCTTTCTGTAATTATTGAAGGAAATTCTTCGGCAACATGCTGAGATTGTCTTGATGGAATTTATGGATCTTAGGATGAATTCTATCGGAAAATGCGGAGAAATTTACAACGGAAACGTCGAATTCCTGACGTTCATAAATAAAATGTCGGCAGAGTTTGCGAAGGAATTGGCTGAAGAATTTTCGGAAGAATTCTTGAACAAATTGCCAGAAAAACTCCTGGGCAGTGAAGAGAATTGTCAGACAAAAGAGGCACAAAACAAGCAACAAAGAAGGTGCGACGATTACTCTTTATCCCTACTGGTAACAGATAATGACATGATCTCGAAATTTTTTGTTGCAGACAAAACGGAAGCTGAATTTGTTGCGTACTTTTCAACTCGTTAATAATCAATTATTGCTAACCCAAAGTCGAAACTATTTGATGATAGAGCTTCACCAGAGTTGCAGTGTTTACCGACTCGAAGTTACCGTTCGAAAATCGCAATGCAAGGCTTTAAAATCTCTATACTCATGGTGTACGATGTTAATCCCATTATTTTCAAGTTGGGACAAACTTATGTCGCATGGGTTTGTTTGTCGCAACAAATACAGGTTGCGACATTGTCATTATTGTTGCGCGATGGTTGAATTTTGATTCACTGCTCCTGGGAAAAATATCAGTGGAATTCCTCAATGAATTGCAATACAGATTTCTGAAAAATTGCAGAAAGAAATCCGAAAAGATTTCGCGAGGAATTCCTTAAAAAATCAGTCCAAAGGATTCTTTAAGAGGAGTTTCAGGGGAATTGCCGGAAAACACCTTGCAGAATTCCTCCGGCATTTTTTTTTATTCTTCAAGTTCTTTTGGCAATTTCTTTAGCAGTATCTTCAAAAATATATTGACGAATTTTGCCTCAAATCGTATTCGGAGTTGGCAGCACCCTCTCAGATTACAATGAAACTTTCTGGGTGTATTGCCCTTGACTAGAGAAGCCAATTTGCATACTTAGTTTCTTCAAAAATTGTCTAGACTATCTTTTGAAAAGGGCTAAACTTTTTTTACCGATTTTTTTTTCAAATGTGTTTAATAAAAAAAATGACTACTCCTACAAGAAAGTGTTGTATGGGTGATTGTCACTAAATACGTCAAGTTTCAAGAAAAAAATATTGAAAATATTCCAAATTGAGCCCTACACTGAAAAAAAATGTTTTAAAAATTCAAAGTCGATTTACAAAAAAAACACCATCTTCGACTTCGATGATATTTTGTCACAAGATAGGTAATTTTGTTCCCTACCAACCGTTCATACACCACCAGATGGGCACTTTTAATGAAAAAAAACTTTTCCAGGTCCAAACGATTTTTTTTTTCAGTGTCTTTTGTTAACAAAAACTAAACCAGTTAAGGTCATAATCATCTCAGAATCCAATGAAACCCAATTTGTTATGAGATTTTGTCTCATGTATTCAAGAAGATGTTGTCTTGTTCATTCAATCAATTCAATTTTTATAATTAAATAAATACTTTATTACAAATGGTTTCTCTTAGGAAATGGCGAATTTGGTCCTAAATCATATTTGGAGTTGGCAGCTCCCTCTCAGATTACAATGAAACTTTCTGAATATGTAAACCTTGACTAGATAAGCCACTTTGCATACTTAGTTTCATCAAAATTCATCTAGACTGTCTTTCGAAAAGGGCTAACTTTTTTATCGCTTTTTTGCAAATGCGTTTAGTAAAAAAATGACTACTATTACAAAAAATATTAGAAATTAGTAACACAAAATAAGTCAAGTTTTAAGGAAAAATATTGGAAAAATTCAAATTGAGACTGAAAAAAAAAATCATTTTTAAAATTCAAAGTCGATATAAAAACAGAAAAACCATTTTTAGGCAAACTTTTTTCCTAAAAGTGCCCGTCTTGTGGTGTATGGACGCCCAAGTAACACAGAAAACATCTTTGAGAATAAACTTAAAAAAAGACGTTGTAGTATAGTACTATAATCGTATTTGTACACATATTATGTTGAAATCATGTTTTAACTGTGTTTGGCAATAACAAGTTACTGAAAAATGTTATCATCCTCACTACAAGTTCAAGTAACGTAAATTGAACGTTGGTTACACAAGATATTTGTGTCATCGTCTTCCTTCAATTGAAGATGATATGTATAACATCAGCAGCACATAGTTATAACCTTTGAGCTGAAACATGTTATTAAAACGTTGTTTTACGTATTAAATACGTTAATGTAAAACATTATCAGTTTGCTGTCTCTTCCACTGACTTGATCAATATATAATAAACATCTCTTTCACTTAAAAATACAAGGCAATCCAAATACGATAGCAACTTCAATTTTATGCTTTGCGGTTTGATCCCGCTACAAGCATGCTAAATGGGGTAACAAAAGGGTATGTTAATAGTCTCTAAAAAACTTGGCGCAGACCACAGTCACCACGGCTCAAAAGATGGGCGCCACCATTACACTTTATATAAACGGCAGGCCTCACATCACCTAAAATTCACTGGGGTACTTACGTGGCGGCTAAATCTCACTTACTAGCACAGTTTTTACACTATTTCTGATCCCGTGAAAAATTAATTAGTATTCCTTCTAGGAAACGCATTCCACCTTTGTTATTGTTATACCTATGTTCAAAATAGGTCATCCAAAACCAAGAATGACATCGTCGTATTCTATTGGGAGGTAGATGTTCAAAATACGTTGCTATGATGTTTTTTCAATGTATTTCATTCGATTCATGTGATATTCGATAAACATGTTATTGAGATGTATAACAGTCGTTATGTGAACGTATTTCTAAAATTTTGAGTTCTTCCATATATCAGGCCAGATCAATTACAGTGCCTGCTAAAAAGTTTCACACTACCATTTTTATATATAGGGTGCCTTTACCAGTTATCGCACTACCTAAGAAAAACTATTTCTACAAAAATAAGAAGACCGACGAATGTAAACAATAAGTCAAATGATTGATTTGTTTCAATACTTTACAGGAAAAATATAGAAACGGAGCCAAAACTACTTTTAGTATTTATTACGGCGTGTGCCAGTGATAGGAACCCTGTACCAGTTATGGACACATTTGTTAATTTGGGTTCCACTTCGCACTATTTACATGCATTCCTTATGGGAGTTGCCATAACTGGTACACTATGGTGAAATAGGGTGCAAGGAGGCCGAAAAGTTAAGGAAAATTATTTATTTCTACCATAATTTGAGCAAATTGTGAAGTTTGAATGATTGCAATCATCTTTTGTGATCGTGATCTGTTGCTTACGATTTTTTTTCTTGTTGATTTGTATCTTTAAAGGTTGAAAATCAACTATGGCGAATTTGAGGTACTATAGCCATAACTGGTACACTGAGCCTAGCCGTTTGTTCATCTACTGATGTTTCTGCCTATAATTATCCATCTGGAACAGTTTTAATATGTAATGCAATAATATAATTTCCTTTTTGATAACGAAGACAAATTCTGCAGTCTAAAAGATCATCATTAATACATCATAATTGACAATAACATCCCCAAACATTCTGACGGTACTTTATCAAGAAGCCACCATGTTGCATGTCTGAAAATTTGTTTGAAAATCTCTTACAAACCACAGATGTCAAAAAGCTTGCCTTTTTATTTCCAGTCCGATGGAAAGCGAATGAATTTATGAAAAGGAAAAGTACTTATTTCACCATAAATTTTAAACGGCACATGAAATTAAGTCATATTGCCCAAACATCGAGATGGTAAATTACAAACGAAATGTAAGGCCTGAAAATTATTTTGAGCCATCACCATATTTATTTGCTGTGCGTGGTTGATAAATATTAATTTCGTGCCGGCAATAAGTATTTAAGTTGTTATGATGTTGCTGAGAACATATTCGATACATAATTTTATGTTATAAGAATGTATTGAAAAACATCTCCAGTAACATCAAAGATGTTTATAAGCCGCCATTTTTTGCGCTTTTTCGGCTATATAAGTGTATGAAAATACGTTTCCCATATTTGAAACAAAACACGGACGTTTGTATGAAACATGTATTATATACAGTATTATAACAAATTGTGTTACTTGGGCGATTGGTAGGGACCATAATTACCTATCTTGAGACGAAATTTCATCGATATCAAAAATGTATTTTTTTATCGACATTTTATTATTTTTAAGTTATTATTTTCAGTGTAGGGCACAATCAGGATGTTTTCAATACTATTTCTTAGAAATATTTTGTAAGAATCATCCATACAAAATTTATTTTTAGGAGTTGTTATTTTTTTCATTGAATGCATTTGAAACAAGTTGATAAAAAGGTACGACGAGGATAAATTTTTAATAAAGTATTTATGTAAATAAAATAAAAGAAAACCTTTCCAAATGATTAAATAATTGAGACAAAATCTATAACAAAATGTGTTTCATTGGATTTTGGGGTGATTCTAACCTTCAATGATTAAGTTTTTAATAACAAAATACACTAACAAATTAGGACACGAAAAAGTTTTTGTTAGAAAACTGTTTTTACTTAAAAGTGCCCATCTGGTCGTGTATGGACGGTTGGAGGAAAACGTACCTCTGGAGCCGACCTACTGATACCTGCTGGACGGTTGGTAGGGAACATAATTACTTATCTTGGGACACATTTTCATCGAAAACGAAAATGTTTTTTTTGGAAATCGACTTTGAATTTTTTTAAATGATTTTTTCATTGTAGGGCTCAGTTTGGTTTTCTTTCATTTTTTTTTATTTTGAATTATTTTGCGAAAATCACCCATACAACACTTTTTTGTGGGAGTAGTCATTTTTTACTAAATGCATTTGAAAAAAATGCCCTTTTCAAAAGACAGTCTAGATAAATTTTGAAGAAACTAAGTATACAAAGTGGCTTATCTAGTCAAGGTCTACACACCCAGAAAGTTTCATTGTAAGCTGAGAAGGTGCTGCTAACTCCAAATACGATTTGGGGCAAAATTCGTCATTTCATAAGAGAATACCCAACTAACAATTGCAAGTCACAAACAAGCAAGCTTGCTGAATTGTTGCTTAATAATGGTTATGATAGCTGAACTAAAATTATGCTCTACACATTACTGTTTAAATGATTTTTCAATTGAGAAAATAGTCAATGTTCGACTTTCCTCATCGGTTTCGACAATGATAAATTAAAACACTTTTCAAAAGATTAACAAGAAATTTATTCGACAAGCATTGATTCCTTAACAAAAGAGTTTAACAAAACATTTATCTGCATCTTATTAAGCTGATGTATCGATAAGCATATGCTCCTGAACAATGTGCTTTTCACTTGTCAAATAAACGCCTTCAGCCCGTCATAGTTTGACTCGGAACTTTGTTCGGATTATGGGAAAAATTATGGCTAAATCTGTTTAGGCAACCAAGTTATTAAAAAAAAACAATATTTTAAACGAATCACATAAAATAAAACAGAATAACATTGAATGCCAAGAGACGTAATCAACGTAAAAACGAGGCATTTGTTTATTACTATTAGTCTGTAACAAGATATCTTGTACCTTGATTATTATATTTTTTATCTTCCGCAGCAGTTCGATTTTACGAGACGCTTGGATCGATGCATTTGACATTTCAGTGCTGTCGTGTTTACTGAATATTGTTCCCACAGTCACCTAGATAACCAAACAGCATTCATAAATCGACACATTTCAAGTATCCATAAACATCCTTATGCACTTTTTATTGAACATAATATCAAGATTCCATGACAAAAGCATAAATAAAAAAAATGCTTAACGGATCTTCGACTGAGCATAAGTAGATAACCTGAACAGATGCTGTGAATGCACCATGTCCATGACCATACCGCACCACATATTGTCATACATTTTTAAAGATCAATATTTAATAATAAAAATAAAAACATATTCATATCGCAATTAGTACCTCTGGAAACAATATCTTCAATAAGTACCTACACTTTTTGGCCGCATTGGATACAAGTTTTCTCACCGTGCGATAAAAATACTGACAGCGAAATCAGAATGGAAAACACGTGTTTTGGGCTGAACAGCTGTTGAAGTATGAGGCGTTGTTCAGTTGATTACCACGTGCTGTGCAAATTCACCACTGCTGAACACAAGTTCAGGAGTGATCATTATTGAGTCATGAGAAGATTATGTTTTGCTTTGTGTGCTGCATCTCACCATCTCTAGGATGGCGCAGATAGGAAGGCATGCGGCTGGCAATCGACAGGTCTCGAGTTCTAATCCGGATTTAGGTAATTGTATATGTAATTCTTATTTCATAATAGGTGTTCTCAACATTAGAGCAAATGATTACTCTCGTGAGAGTTCAACATTTTTGCATTTTATATATTTTCAGTCATTTTTGCCAATGCTTAATAACAACTTTCTTGTACATTTGAAAACGCTTTGAACAACAAAAAATTAAGTTGATGCAAAACATGATGCTTTACAACTACTCCAAATTTGTGTGAACAACACCCGAACATAGGTTGTACGTGAAAATAGTTCAAATGTTATTCAACATTATGCTGAATAAATTCGTCATAATAATGCCTGTTAAATGAGTGATTGTTAGTTGGGTACATTTAAGTATTCATTTAAATAAAAAAAAATTATTGAATAAATAAGACAAAATTTCCTTGAATAAATGAGACACAATCTCCTAACAAATTGTGTTTCATTGGATTCTGAGAAGATTACGACCTTCACTGGTTTAGTTTTTTGATAACAAAAGACACTGAAAAAAAAATCATTTGGACATGAAAAAGTTTTTGTTAGATTTTTTTCCCTTAGAAGTGCCCAACTTGTAGTGTATGGACGGTTAATAGGGAATACATTTACCTATCCGGAGACAAAATTTCATCGAAATCTTAGATGGTGTTTTTTTGTAAATCGACTTTGAATTTTTAAAAACGATTTTTTCCAGTGTAGGGCTCAATTTGGAATATTTGCAATTTTTTTTTCTTGAAACTTGACGTATTTAGTGACAATCACCCATACAATACTTTCTTGTTGGAGTAGTCATTTTTTATTAAACACATTTTATAAAAAAAATCAGTAAAAAAAAAGTTTAGCCCTTTTCAAAAGATAGTCTAGATAATTTTTGAAGCAACTAAGTATGCAAAGTGCCTTATCTAGTCAAGGTCTACACACCCAGAAAGTTTCATTGTAACCTGAGAGGGTGCTGCCAACATTTGTTCGAGTTGGCGCGAAATCTGTCTATTCAGAAATTAAAACGCCATTTTTTTCGCGAACTCTTTCTAAGTTTGCTTAGAAGCCATAGTGGAAGTTCCTTTAATGATTCTTCGTACAAATTCTTGAAGAATTTTAATAGCAATTCCATTAGGAATTCCTCCAGCATTCTCTGAGGTTATTCATCCTGCAATTCTTTTGAGAGCTCATCTGGGAATCTTCAAAATCCTCAAGAATTTTCTTCAACAATTTGTCAGTCAAATTTAAAGGCTATCTTGGCAATTTCTTTAAAACTTAGGATATTTTAGTGTAAGTTGAGAAAAAATACTGTGTAATTTTCGTAATTGTTCTTGATCAAACTGCCAAAACTCCTGAAAAAATACCAGAGTGAAATACGTAAAAAAATTGGAAAAAATTGTTTTAAAAGATCCTGGCAAAAATATCGGAAGAATTCTTCTAGGAATGATCGAAAATTTCTGAAAACAATGCCAGAGGAATAATTGAAAAAAAATCGGGAAGATTTTTCAGGGAATTTGTAAATGAGTTCCTCAAAGAACTTATGGAATATTACCTGAAATTCTCTAGAAATTCTAAAAAAACGAAGGAAATCAAGAATACATTGTATGAGTATTTCTTAAAAAACCTGAAATTTATACTTTTGAAAAAATAATCCCAAAACAATTATCACTAATATCTTTCACATAATTTGCCAAAAAATTGCTCAAAGTTTTGGAAATAACTCCTAAAAAATGCCGAAGGAATGCCTAAAAGAAATTTGGACGACCGAATCGAACTTTCGGAGGAGTTTAAAAAAAATGTAAAAAAATTGCCAAAGTAAGTGTTCAAATAATTGCCGCAGGAAATCATACAAAAATTGCCAGTGAAATTCGTTGGAACTTCTGGAAGAGCCCCAGAAGAAATTTCTAAAGAAATTGTTAGAGTAAATCCCCTGAGGATAATAAGAAATTCCTTGAAGGATCTATCTGAGGAAGATATATTAAAATGCCTAAGTACCTATGAGTAAAGAAATTTTCGAAAAAAAAAATATTAGTAAATTTTAACTGGAGCTTTTGTAGAAATTTTCAGGCGAATTTCTGTAGACATTTCTTAAAATTTCCTTTAAAAAATGCTGATGGAAGCAATAAGGAAGCCACGGTTTGTTAAAGAAACTGCTAGGGATTTTTTTTTTATATATTACAGAATGAATTCCTTAGGATTTTTTGGAGAAATTGCACAGAAAAAAACGGATTAAGCATTGTTTCTTTTAATTCCACTAATACTTGCATCCTTTGACAGATACGTATTTCTAAATCATTATGTATGTTAATCGTTTAAGAACATCATAAGATTTTTGTAAGAGGAATTCTTGAAGATTATTCCGAAGCAGTACCTGACAAATTTTTCTTAGAAGAAACTATCTGAAGAATTCCTGCAGCTAAAATAGTTGTCCGAAAGAAATTGCTCTTGAAAGAATTTCCTTACCGCATTCTGAGGAAAACATCACCAGAAAAATTCCTCAAAAAATTGAGGATAAAAATCATTCAAAAATTAAAAAAAAAAGATTCTTATCCCAATGCATTTTTTTTTTTTGGAAAATAACTGCAGCAATTCGTGAAAAAAATCAGGAATTTTTCCAGAAATATTATTTACGATTTACTTTTGTAAATACCTACTTCAGAAAACCCTTCAACCGTTTTTTTTATTTTTTCAACCACCGGAAATTTCCTTTTTTTAACTTCTTGAGAAATTTCTCCAAAAAATCTTTAAAGAATTCATCATTTTTTTTCTCGGAAATTGTCTTTGAAATATTTAAGAAATTTTTCCGGCAATAACTTTAGAATTTCCTTGGCCATCTATTTAAAACTTTCTTCAGAAATTTCTTAAAAATGTGTTCAGGATATTTTTCATAAATTTAGGGAATTCCGTTTTTTAAATGCCTCCAGAATTGCTTCTACCAACATATTAAGCAACGTGCCTCTTAAATTAAACACAAATTTCTTCAGGAATTATATAATTTCCGATATAATTAACTTTGTGGCTTTGTGGTCGTGCGGCTAGTGTCACCAATCATTAAGTCGCATCGTGCTAGGAGCGTGGGCTCGATTCCCGCCGCAGCTGTCAGGAATAGTTTTCGGCTGTTCCACTGAGCGTTTCGTTCTAGTCCGTTGTCTAGTGTCGTGCTTCGTTCAAAGAGCGAATAGCTCACTGGAAGTACTAAACGTGTCCGTGTCTTATTTAACCTTAACAAATACCCAGGCAACCTTTGATGACTTCCTAATATTGTTTCCTGTGGAATTTCTCCGGCAGATCTTTGAGTCATTCTTTTTTCGTAAATGTCTTTACAAAGTTCTGAATGAAAGATTTTCCCTGTTTCGTACTTCAAACATACCTCCATGCTTTTATATCTGTATTAACGATATTTTTAGCCCTGGGCTACTTCATCTTGGGACCCACGTTTTAGTTCCCTTCCGAAGGAAGAACTCACATTTTCCGAGTTTGTCGGGAGTGGGATTCGATCCCAGGTCCTCGGCGTGATAGTCAAGTGGTCTAACCGGTCCGCGTCACATACCGCTAAGCTCTTTGAGTGTCACTGCAGTAGATAAAATCAAATATAAGTGACAATCGTTTAATCGTGATAACCCAGTGAGCACAGTACGGTGAAAATGAAGTGAAAAAGTCCCATCGAGTCTCGGCCCCAGACTCGGCCCGGGCTCAGCTCGAATGGGTGCAGTGAGAATAGCCTTTAATGGTTTAGCAAACATCCAAATAAGTTTGCTTCAACATGGCGACCGTGACAACCCTACACGTCTTAGGAATCCTAAAATTATTGTTGGCAAAGAAAAGGCCCAGGGAAGAACACCGCGGAAGTGCTCATTTAACGCGACTATGTCCCTATCTGAAGAACATACGATATCATTTCAAAACTCGCACATGGCGACCGTGACAACGAGTGGCCATACTGCACAACTTTCCCGCATAAAATTCACTGCCACTTTTCAGTATGCGCACGACTCCCGGTGAAACCGTGCATGGGACGGTGAACGATTGAAATAATTCGCCCCCAAAAATGGTAGTTTTCTTGGTTTGCTTACCTCTGACTGACTCACTCACTGACTGTAAGGTATGTAGGTGTACGTAAGTAATCTAATTTTAACCGAACCAAAAATTCTTATCACATACCTGCCAGTCGGGCCACGGTTCACGAGCATTACCGTCGCCACTGGCGTCGTCATCATATTCAACGTCGTCGTCGGCAGCGGAAGTAAAGATGGTGGTGGCTGATCTTTCCGGGTGGAGGGTTAAGGATGTTTTTCCTTCTTTTATGTGTGCCGCCACCGCCGCCGGTTGATGTGAGTAATAATAACCAGCCAGCACTGTTGTTGGTTGGAAGGTACCATGCTCAGCACTAACCCAGGTATCAATGGGTTGTATGTTAGAGGATTTTTTTTCTTGAGCGCGGTTGCGTATGAGTAGTAATACCAATGCAATGGGAAGTGAATATGAGACGCTCGCCCCCAGCAGCGGTGGCGGATCATCATAAAAAATAATGCGCTGAAATGTGAAATGTCTGGTGGTGATGTGCATATGTATAGGATGTTTGGGGATTAGAAGACAGGGTTCAGGGGTGAAACTTAACGCTTTAGCAGCTTAGAAGAAACAAAATTTGATTCGGATAAACTTGTTCTCATTCTTCTACCAACTTATGAAATTTAAATACTTTAAAACAATATGTAGTTCACTGATGAAACGACAAACAGGCCACCCAGAACACAAAATAAAGGAGGCTGGGAGAAGAGCCCATGGAGCATGATGGACTCAAATTCCGGGGCTGTTATGAATAAAGATGTGTGGAATACCATAACATTAAGATTTCACTCCTTTTCTAACTAGATTATTCAGAAATATAAAAAAAAACAGGAAAAAAAACAAAACTAAGAATTCAAATGATCAGAATAACAACAACTTCCGTGCCAGACTTGGTGCCATTTCTTTAGCTTGTTGACTACAACGCAGTAGTGGCGGCACCGGAAATCTCATAACATGACTCTCTGAGGATCATAAGGTATCCTACCGACTTTTTCTCCACATATATCCTCTTGCGGTGCCACTCGTAACGGAACAGTAGTAAGGTTTGCGCACCTTCGTCTTGCACTCCCATTTCCCGCCAGCCAGCAGCAAGCTGTTTGTTGAAATTACTTTCGTGTTCACATTGGATCAAGACGCCGCCGATGCGTACTCGTCTCTTGGCAGCATGCATGGAGGAAAGCAAATGTGTTTTCAGTTCCATATCGGGTTCATATATTTCTATCGTCTTCTGAATTTTGCATTCCACTTCCCTAAGGTTGTTTTCAACACCATATCCATCGCCATCATTCCTGATCTTATTTTACCATTTCCACCTCCCACGGCGGCACAGTGGCGCGCGGGAACACATCACATCTAGAGTATCATTATTGCGACGATGAGCTGAAGTGCTTCCGTGAACTGGTGCACAGAGAGGTTTGCTTAGAATTAAAATGGTCAAAATTCAAATGCTCAAAAATGGTTTGTGGGTTACATTTCGTTTAATTAATCTACCGTTGCTTCATTCAGTTTTTAATAGTTGTATAATAGTAGAAAAGAAAATAGACTCAAAAATAAAAGTGCTCCGATATTGCTCAAATTAGGTAGGAATGATCTTTACCGAAAATAATTAGACTTGTAGTTTTTTGTTTCGCCATTGAGGTGACCATTTTGAAAATAAGTTGGTCAAAAAAACAAAATTTCTATTTTTTTCTATTTTCGAATAGAATAACTTTTGAACCGATTGACCGATTTTCAATTTTCTTACGAATGAAAAGATTATTAATTCTCGTTTTAAGAAAAATATCATGAAATAATAATATATTAAAGTTAACTAGTTTTGTTTGTTGTTTTATGCAAAAACGGTTAAAATATCAGTTTTTTATGATTTTCACAATAATGTTGGACCTCAACGACTATATTTTTTATATTTTTCAACAAAAAAAATTTTTTTTTACATAATATATAGAATATTAGAAATGTTACGTATGCACTTTAAGCGATTTCCGCACAAGCAGGCGAACAAAAATATGTTTATTCCTTCATTTCGTTTACAGTGGTTTATACTGTCGAAATATTTGGTTCATTTTCTCTTTCAGTATTTCTAGATTAACTTTTCATAAGAGCGTTTATAATAGTTGACTTGAAACAAATTAAGAGTGTAGAATTGGCTCTAAGTTAAAATACACATAAATAAAAACAAAAAAAAAAACATATTAAAAATTAAAACGATCCTATCTTTGATTTGTCTTCGTTAAAGTATGTTTTGTTTTCAGTTTTCATACGGCAAGCCCGTGCACAACGGAGGGGGTTTGGAGGTTGAACAACTCCCATTCCCGATATTCCATACACTAGGCGCCCTTTGAGGAAAAACCCCGCCCTTGTCGCTTTTTTTTGTGCATGGGCATGTCATACGGAATTGTATGTATTCTACTGAGAAAAAAATATGAGAACGATATTGTTATGCATAAAAAATAAAGGCATTGTTCTGAAATGGTCCATTTTTTAAATAACTGATTTCAAAGGTGCGTCACTTTTGAGCAACTTTTTTCACTTTAACTTTTTAGCATACATCGAGATGTTTCATAACTATTGGGATGTGCGCAATTCATTGATTGATTGATTTGTCTTTATTTGAGAGACTTTCAGCCCTTGGCTGGTTCGTCTCTCGTGCGCAATTCATCGCAAATTGAAAGATGCTGATCAAAACAATTTATATTTGCGATATTTTAATGTTTTAACCTAAATAAATTATTCATGAAAATCCAATAAATAATTTATTTAGTGTTTATTCAAATTCTTATAACTATTTATAAATTTATTATTATGAATAAGTTTAATTTATTCAATTTATTAAATCAATAGATTTAATTAATAATGTATTTTTTATGGCTGTTTTGTTAACCTTCTTAGTGATGCATCGTAAACTATAGGGTTTCTTCTGCAAAATTTCTCAACAGTTGATTATGAAAAGTACGATTTTTCGTTAATTTCGAACTTTGACATTTCATATATCAGAAATGAAGCTTAAAATTTTGGTCTTTTCCTAATTGGAATGTTAACTGTCTATAAAAAAATATACCGAAAAGATTTGGTAAGGGTCACTTTTTAGATTTTTTGTTGGAATGACCATGCGTATCCATCACTTTAAAAAATCCGTTTATTTTTTTTTTCTATTTTCATACATACATATATATATATATATATATATATATATATATATATATATATATATATATATATATATATATATATATACAGCCATGGGCTACTGGATGAACTTCAGTTAATAAAACATACCAGAGAATTCGCCTGCTGTAGTGTGATAATCCTTCAAGAAATGCTTCAGGTATTCCTTCATAACCCAAGTAACAATTTCAATTCCTTTTAGATTTGATTATTTTTATGGAAGCTTTATCACAGCATGACCAATTCATGGAACATTTATAGTTGTTTTTATCAAGAGAAAACAATCTTCGTTCGTTTGCGGTTTTTAAGTTGTCTTCAAGTTAATTTTGAAATTCGCGCATAAAACAACTGAATTTACAAGAGCATTAAATCTTATAATAAGTTTTAAGGCAAATTTGAAGTTATTTTCAACACATAACATCAACTTATTTTATTAAAAGTTTATGCTTCGTTTATTCAAGTGCATTTCATCTGGCTAATCCTCCTTTAAAAACTTCTTGAAGCCTTCTATTCTTGAGCTAGAGCCATTACTCTGGAACTAGAACTATGCGAAATAATGATAAGACAACGAACTATTTTTCAATCCAAATAATGAATGTAACAAATTGGTTAAAAAACCGCGTTCTCATGCAAATATAAATACATACACATGTTTGCTCACTGATAATTTAGCCATTCTTGTGCTAAAAAGTAATCATGTCAACGAAATAATGATTTTACGGCCAATCAAAAATGCGAGTAGCTGGCTGCTGTCGTCCTGCCTTCAACCAGTTTCTCACACAGGCCATAGCTATGCGAATCTAAAATGAAATGGGTACTTACTGCGACTCTGCTCAAGCTCATGCCATATAGTGTAATTGTAGTAAGTTGCACTTCATTATCAATAGCAAAAATACAGGGAAACAAAATAGAATTGGCACATCTTGACGCGAAACACCGCGAAATGTACAGAGACAACTTTCTAGCATCGAAAACGTAAACAAACAATTGTCAAAGGCTGTTACTCTTGTATAAAACGAATAAGTTTCATTTAAGACGAACAAAAATTGATTTAATCTGCCTTAAGATCATAACTAGTAAAAACAATCTTCAATAAAGGCTGTAGCGTTCATGCAAGGTGACTTGGTTCCATTATTGTTTTGAGGGGGTTTGGATTAAAAGTAATAACAATTGATGGCGGCTGCATGAGTTTTGTTCGCTTGGAACGGCAGCCATGCTTAGAAAGAATTGAAAAAGTGGCGTAGCCTTTTGTTTTTAAAGGAAATTTATGTCTTCGTATATTAATGATTGATATTATTTTTGAGGCGCTTTGTAATTTTCATATGTTTTGGGTGGCATATCAACGAAAAAGTGGGTATGGCACGGAAAATTTCGATTCCCTGTCATCAATGATCTGTCAGGCAATTTAAATGTTTTAGCCATTTCAATTTGATGTAAATTAATTCGCAGTTCAATTAATATTTCATCCATGAAACTAAACTTGTTTGCATCTGCATAATGCTTAGGTAAAAGATTTCATTTATAATGCACTGTTGACACTTTTGAGAAAGACAGCTAAAAGATCAACATGCCTCAAGATATTCTTGTTAAAGTTTCATGAAGTTCTTATAATCAATCATCAGCGCATGTACATAAATACAACTAGTTTTAAAGCAGTCTTCAAAAGCAGCTTTGAAGATATCCTGAAGAGTGGGTCAGATTAGTCTTATGGATGTTTTATACCTATTTTATCTCAGATTTGCAGAACAAAGAGCTTTATTGCTAAGTTTTATGAGTCTTTCTTAGAAATTACTTCAGGATTGCCACAAAAGTATAATTGTTACTTGGGAAGTTCCTTTAGAACTCCTGGAGTTCTTTCTAAGAATCATTCAGGAGCTACTTGTGGAATTCCTCCAGGAGCGCCTTCAGAGATTAATCTATGAGATCTTTCTAAGATTTCTCCTGAGGTTCCTTTGAGGGACCCCGTGAGTTCCTGCTGAAATTACTCCAGCAGTTTCTTCTGGTGTTCCTCCAGGGATTAAATCTGAGAATCCACAAGAAGTTTGTTCTTGGATTCGTCATGAAGTTTCTTAGGATTTCCTTTTTAAAGAATTTCTCCAGAACTTCCTTCTGGTAATGCTTCAACAGTTTCTTCTGTGATTTTTTAGGGAGTTCTTTCTGATGTTCCTCAAGAAGTTTCTTGGAGTTTGTCTTGAATACAAGCAGAAGCTCCTTGGAGGATTTTCTCTGGAGGAGGATACCTCCTGCAGTTCTTTAGAGATTTTCCAAGAATGACCAGAAGTTTCTTCTGGGATTTATCCAAGAATTCCTTCAAAGAATCTTGCTTCTGTGAATTTCAACCGTGATTTCTTCCACAATTCACTTCTCCCTTATAGGATTTCTTCCAGAGTCTTTTGGGGTTTCTCAAGAAGTTCGTTCTGATATGTCTACAAGGGGATTGTAACATAAGGCTGAATTTCAAAAGGCTGAATGCACAAAAAGGCTGAATACGAAAGGCTGAAATCAAGAAGGTGTAACAGAACTCTGAAATTACAAAAAGCTGAAAATTGAAAAGGCTGAAAATTCGAAAATGCAAGTTATAGCATGTTTTCCTTTTCTTGGAGAACGCCCGAACTAAGATCGAACCTGCTTCTCAGCTTTGGGATATCGTGTAACAGGCACAAAGATACTCAATGTCGAAGGGAGTCAAAAAAATTTTCATAATGAAAAGTTTTTGTTCCGAACTCAAACCGTACCCGTAGCCCTCATCATGGGACCTAGTTTCGAAACTGAGCTTATAGTGAAAAGGCTAATGGTGCGTACCAACGAACATAAAAAGCAACTGATAATAATAATATTGGTTATTTATCCTTCTTCAAACATGAGCTATCTTTTAAAACATTTTGTTTTGGAGATGTTGTCATTACGGCTACTTAAACAATATCATCAGATCTTGTACCGACTTTTCGAACCCTCTGAGCAGAATACCCTCTTCGAATGAGTTTAATCAGTTTCGTACCTTTTTATTCCGCCCTATATTGCTTATCCTTTGACAGATACGTGTATTTCGACTACCACTTGTAATCTTCCTCAGTGTCAGTTATCCACTTGACACTGGAGTGGATAACTGACACTGAGGAAGATTACAAGTGGTAGTCGAAATACGCGTATCTGTCAAAGGATAAGCAACATAGGGCGGAATTAAAAGGTACGAAACTGATTACACTCATTCGAAGAATATCATCAGAGATTTTCTCTTCCTTGAAATATATGCTATTCTTATGAAAAATACTGTCTTAGTAATGTAGGCGTTCAATAATCCATAGCATGGCCAGTTGTAAATCTTTCCGATTCAGAACATAGTAACTAAAGCATGTTCCCTCAAAATGGCATAGTTTAGCCAACCGTGAACTAGGGACGGTAGAATGGTCAATCGTCAAGCTCAAGCGGAACCAATGCGAGTGCCATGGCTGGGTAATCAATCAACAAGCAAATTTGCAAATAGATCGTAAAATCAATGAATGTATGCAATTATTCTCAATTGGCGTGATCTGTTTGTCTGAGTTGCTAGTGTTGAGGCTAGCCTTTAGGCTGATGCGTTTGAAAACTAGTCGAATCACTGTTTCAGCCTCATGTTATTTCAACCTTTTGATGCATTCAGCCTTCTGTAATTTCAGCCTTTTGTTACTTCAGCCTTCGTAATTCAGCCCTTTCTACGTAACCCGTCTTCAAGAGTTCTTCTGGGATTTATTTAGGAGATCTTTCCTGGAATTAACCAGGAATTTCTTGCGAGGTTTTTCATTAGCTCTTATAGGGGTTACTACAAGAATTCCTTCTAGGATTCCTTCATGAATGTCTCTTATACTTTCCTCTAGGATTTCTTCAGGATTTTCTCCGGAGATTACACTGAAAGTTTCTTGTGGGATCCTTTCAGAAATTTCCCCTGGATTTATTCCAGGTTTTCTCCAGAAGTTCTCTTCGGCATTGCTTAAGAAATTTCTTCCAGGCATTATTTTATAAATTCCAAGAATTCGTCCAGGAAATACATCATGGATAATTTCTCCTAGAACTTATTCCAAAATTCTTTTAGGAACTCCTTCCGTGATTACTCAGGGATCGCATCGCGGCGTTCCTCCTTTATTCCCCAAAATTGTTTAATTGAATATCTCCAGCAGGAATATCCCCGGAATCTCAAGAAACTCCTTGAAAAGCTCTTGAAGAAATCATAAAATGAAGGAGATAATTACGAACGGAACTTCTGGAGAAATACCGGAAGACACAGCGGTTGACATTCCCAGAAAGAGGAATCTTTGAAGGAACTCTTGGATAAATCCCAGAAGCAAACTCTGGTCGAACTTGGAAAATCTTGGATGAATCCCAGAAGGAACTCAAGGAGGTATTCCTAAAGGAACTTTACCCAGAAACCAGAAAAAATTTTAAGAAACTCTTTGGGACCGGCTTCTGGGACTCCAGGAGATTATCTATTAAACCAATGGGACAATATCCCAACATCACAAACTTATCAATTTAAACCTATTTGTAAGGATTTTTCGTTCAGTGTGGTTCTGTCAATTGAGTTGTCAAAAAAAAGTCTCACGAAACCTACTGCAACTCTATCCATATACGGGAGAACAAAAGACATTTTTTTTCGGCTGTGCAGTCTTATTTGAAAGCGTTGATTCTACATAATTTTTACAGACGTTTCAGTCCTTGTATCGGAACTTCTTCAGTCCTAGAATCGAGGATTGTTTCAGGGGACTTCAGAAGACTTCAGGGGCCCATAAAGGGCGTCCCGTTGGGTGTCATTGGCATCTTAATGGGATTACGGGGACTTCAGGGACGTTTAAATAAGTATTAGGGGCTGTCCATAAAGCACGTGGTCATTTTTTTTGGAGATTCCGAACCACCCACCCCCCCCCCCTCTTCCCCCGCGTAGTTTTTCGTTCATACAAAAAAAATAAATTTGTGATCTTTGAACACCCCCCCCCCCCGCTCCTCCCTTCCCACATTACCACGTGGTTTATTGATGACTTCGAAGAGGGTTTCAGGGACAATTCTGGGGCTTCTGAAGGCTGTCAAGGGGTATCAGGGGCGTTTCAAGGCATTTTAAAGGCGTTTCTAGAGGTTTTATGAACGTTTGTTGGCATTTCAGGGGGTTTTCAGTAGCGATTGATGATTTCAAGGGCGGTTCTATGCGATTACTGAGGTTTCAGAGGCGATTCGAAGCATTTTAAGACAGGGTTGTATCAGGAATGTTACAAAAATACCCTTAAAGCAAAGGGGTTTCAAGGTAATTTCAATGGGAATATGAAGGTATCAGGGCCGGATCAAAACATTTCTGAACGTTTCAAGGGGTTTTTGTGAAGTGATATCTGACAATTCACTGAAACTTACTGAAATGCCTCCGGAATTTCCCCAAAACCCCCTTGGATCGCATGTAACGCATCGGATACCCTACGAAACCCCCGAAAACGCCAACCCACTGAAAATTCTCATACACTTCCTGAAACACTTCTGAATTCTTCTAAACCCCCTCGAACCCAATCCCTAACACCCCTCAAACCGCCTCTCTTCCAACCGAGACTTCCTGAAACGCCCTAGAGACCTCCGGAGCCTCTTGGAACCCCCTGAGGTGCCCTGAAACGCCATCAAAACCTCTTATAGTCCCTGAGATCTCCTGGTACCCCCTAGCATTCCCTTGAAACACCTCTGAAATTTCCTGGTTCTTCGCTGAATCACCCCTGAGACCCCCTAAAATAAACTTGCAATCTTTTTTTGCTTCCCCTATAAACGCGCCTCCTGGCTGCCGTGTTCGTAGTTACCGTCATTATTACATTTTCCTAGGTATGCACAATATCGGTTCTGAGTATCTATACTTCTTTTTATGCAGGGCATAAAGGTGCATAAAAATAATCTCCATTAGAAGAGATTTTAGTGTATTTGCTTATTAAGCAAATGCAAATACACCAGATCCATACCTTAGAGTTTCCCAAAAAGAGCGAAAGTCCGTAGCTGCACGAATAGGTATTTAGCCTTGAGGGTTTTTTTCTTGACTTGTCTCTCAATGCGGTCCTGGAGAGACGATGGGCATATCGGAAATGAGTACGGTTTAAAGTCATCCTCTCAAGCAGCTGTTGATATTCAAACCCCTCCCCCATCTCTCCATAGCTTAAACAAGAGTCTTTAAGAACTTCCCTGAGTGTAGGTCATCAAATTTATACGCGCACCTACAAGTCGCACTGAGGACAGTGGCGTTGTTGATAAGTTCCGCTACGATATCATCCTTACCAGCTGACTTATTGTTTCTTGAGCTGCTGGATGGCATCTTTAACTTCCTTCGACGTGGAAGTGGGCTCGTTGTTGCTCCCTGCTGCACTGACGTAGTCAATTCTCCCGCTGGTTGCCCTTCATGTCTGCGTTCCCCGCACATTCAAGTGTTCGCCGTTGTGCTACTTTCACTTTTCAATCATCCTCGTCCCTGCAGATTTCGCCTCGCAGCATTAAACATGTGCAGGATGCGTTAAGCTTCTGGTAGAACTTTCACATTTCTTGTGGACGAATCAGCAATTCCATTTATTCACACTCCGCTTCTTCCAGGCGACAATTTTTCTTCGCGAAGAGGCGTGTCTGCTGTTGCCGTGTTCTTATATATCGTTCCACGTTCTGCCGAGTCTCGTGCTGCAGCATGACCGACCACCCTCGCCGCCTTCATCTCTACGAAAACTCATCGCCGAACCAATCGTTCCTCTGGTTCCGTTTCACAGACCCAACGTTGTTCTCAGCTGCGTTGTTGATGGCTGCTTTTATCGTCCACCAGCAGTCCTCGAGAGGGGCTTCATTGAGCTCGCACTCGTCCGGTAACGTTGTATCGAGATTCTGCGCGTATGCGGTGACAACATCCTGTTGCTTCAATCGCTCCAGAATCTCAGGGAATATTTCAGGGACCTCTGTGATGTTTCAGGGGAGTCTCAAGAGGTCCTATGGGGATTTTGGGAGATTCACGAACGATTGAGGGGTTTCTCTGGTGTTCCTAAGGGATATTTAGGAGGAGGTTTCTGGTACGAAGTCAGCTCAGGAGCAAAAACTATGTTCTCTCATACAAAAGTGCTAACTTTATTCATGCACAAAATTTCATATTTTTATATGTACCCTGTTTTAATTTTTGCACCTCCAGCCCATAGCATAAAAGGAGGTCCCAGCATTGTTAATTTTTGTATTGTTGGGTAAATATCAGTTACCGATTTAAAAAAAGCTGTGAACAAGTTCTGAAACCACCCCAAAATATCAACATTTGTTTAAATAGTTTCGTAGATTTCTCTAGTAAACATACCATAAAACCCACTATACATCATACCGTCGCCGTCTTTTCGAATCAACGCCACCATCCAGTGATGAAATGCTCCTCACGTGTAGATGCACCCACTTCACGATTCGTTAACTGCGCCATGAATGAGCCAAGATGGTTGCCTTCTACAACAAGAGTGTGATGATTCCTGCTGAGTGGTCTACCGCCCGTAATGCTCTTTTCCGTGGTGGAATGCTAAAGAGCCGTTCAATAACCTTCGGTTGTAGGAAGCATACAAACGCCCTTCTCATCTGGAGCAGGTCAAACGCTGCGCTGGCTGACTGGCTGGCCGGTTGCTGCCTCTACGCTCGTTGGCGCTGGAAAAGTTACTCGTCAAAAGCCAATTAAATGGAGATTATGTTTGTAGAAATTCTATTCAACCGGCATCGCATCGTTCTTGCATACAGAGGGAGAGTTACATGGTTTCGTCATGGTTGTAACTCACCAGAGCGAAGGCATAATGCAGAAAGTTTTTGTGCCCGTTACGCTTCACCAAACAGAAAAGCATTTTTGGGCTCATTCATAATCAATGAACCGAGTGGAATCCATTAATATGGGATGCACCGACCCAGGTTGAGAAGGATCAGCTTCAGGGTTGCTTGGTGGCGACGGTGGTATAATGTTCCACGAAACGTTCTAAGCAAATTTTTCCTCCTTTATTAAGTTGGCAAAGGTTGTTTGAGACTTTTTGCCTATGGAATAAGTTTCATAACAATTGTGAAATTTTGTTGAACATCAATTGTGCTAGCTTTTTGCCGTTCTCGTACACCAAGTGTACTGGAAAGGCATTGTGTTTACTTATTCTCAATTACACACTCCGTTTGAAGATTCCAAGATGTCCGACAAGCAAGAAATCTATGCAAAGAATAGTTTCGTTGGATGTTCCCCCATAGTAGATTATGGAGTTGTTAGGTAAGACGCAAAGAGTAAACAGTGACATTAAGGCAGCTTGATTCAGAAGACTACTTGCCGAGAGAGAGAGTTGTTCAACGCTTTAAATTAAGTAATTATTTTGATTTCGTAATGTATGTTGTGGTTGCGTTGGCGTAGCAGCCACATTTTCCTTGGCCGCCAAAAATGCCCCAATTTGGCATTCAACCGATTTTGCCACATCGTTCCGAGAAGAAGGCCTTCTTCGCAAGAAATGTAGCATTCAAAGCATGCCCCCAGAAGGATTTTTGTTACACCTTTGGTCTTACCACACCGCCACACGTGGAACCCAGAAAGCAAAGAAAGCCGCCACCATGCCATAACATTCCCAGCAGAAGAGCACGTGGCCAGCTACTCCATTGAAGATATGCGAATGGCAGCTGGCGGAAAAAATAAATTTCAAAACTTATTACATGAATTTTTATTTCCTATGACTTGTTCCGCATGCGGGGCGCATATCTACGAGTGCAGAATATTGCGCCGCAAGATAGAAGCCGCACTGCTTCGAGCCTCTCGAATGCGTCGACGCTAACGTTAAACCTTCTCTGTGCAGTACTAGGATACTAGCAATTCTTTGGTCATAATTGCGTTTGCATCATACAGAACAAGAATGGGAAGATAACATACTTGTAGAAATGCAATCAAGAGGTTGGATATGTAGTGCGACATCAACTTCAAGCATGAGACAATTTTGCATCGTAGAATATGCGTTCGAAGAGTAGAAAATTTCTGTTAAGTTAGACAACAACAAAGCGATACCAATTTACGACAAATGCGGCAATACTCATCGCATTATAGAACACATGGCACACCCCCAAAACTCAAAACAACCTCATTCAACCCAACCGCACTGAAGTGGGTACCAACGAGTGCCGGTCCCAATCCTGTCAACGCATAACCAAACCTCGCCAATGTGGGAGTGTCCAAATAACATTTTCCCCAAATTGAAAATTAGAAATTTCAATTAGGTGCACACACAGCTTATAATTGCACCGCCTCGGGTCATTTGGCGCAAAAATTTCAATTGGCAGCTGTTGGCACCGCCGAGTTGGTTTGGTTTGTTGAGTGTGGGCGTGCAGTCAGTGCAGGAACAATTGTCATAAAATGCACCATTAAAAGGGAGTTGCTATATTACTGTCATGATAATACGCACATTTACTGGCATATACGTGTTGATTTAATTAAATCAATGCATTCAGTATAGATTAAAGGAAAGTATCAAGGTACTGGAAGCTAGAATTTTATTTTAGTTTATACGATGAATGAAACTCATTCTTGTTTCGTTCTCATGCAACTAAAGGGTGATACGGTCAAAATTTGGTCACACAATTGGTTTCATAACTTGATACTGCGTACACCAAAACAGCTGATTTTTGGACCAGTAATGGTACATTATATGTAGCTTATACCATAAAATTTTCATCAAAATCGGTTTAGTATGTGCGGAGATATTGTGAATCCTGAAAACTGCAATTTTAAAATGTTGTACAAGGAGGATTAAAAAATAAGAACACATTTTTACTCTTTTATTTATAGAGCCAGAAATACTGAACCAATTTCAATGAAATTTTTTCTGTATGTAAAGTATACATATCAAAATGTTGTGTAAAAATTTCATTCAATTTGATCCAGCCATTACAAAGTTATATTTGTTTAGGTGGTCAAATTTTGTCAAATTTTGTCAAGTCAAGCCAAATTTTGGTCACACATTTTTTTTCATAACTTTAGACTGCGTACACCAAAACAGCTGATTTTTGGATCAGTAATGGTCCATTATATGTAGCTTGTACCATAAAATTTTCATCAAAATCGGTCCAGTATTTGCGGAGATATTGTTGAACCCTGAGATCTGCAATTTTAATTTTTTTTTCACAAATAAGAACACATTTTTACTGTTTTATTTATAGAGCAAGAAATACTTAACCGATTTCAATGAAAATTTTTCTGTATGTGAAGTATGCATATCAAAATGTTGTGTAAAAATTTCATTCAGTTTGATCGAGCCGTTACAAAGTTATATTTGCTTAAGTGGCAAACGGTCAGTTTTTTTCATATTCAAACTGCTACAACTTTGAAAGTATTCATACAAAATAGCTCAAAATTTTACTGCGAACGTATTTTCATAATAGTATTATACTGTAAAATTTTGATAAAAATCGGGGCAGTATTGGTTATTCTATAACACTAGTTTACAGCATTTTTGAACTCGGTAAGCTGATGATCATTTTTGGTGTAGAATCATGCCCTGAGTTCGAAAACGCAAAGTAAAAAAAATACAGTAGAGCGGAAATTTTTTCGACTTTCCATACAAGGTTGATGATTTGAGATCGATTTTTGTTCTATTTTTAAGCAAAGTCGCTCACTTCAAACATCTCATTCTTCGTAATCAATGCTCCGATTGAGCTGAATTTTTTACTGCAACTCGCCTACATATGATATGTCAAATAAACGTCGAGAAAGAATTTTTAAGTTGGTTTTTTATTATTGAAAAAAATACATTTCTTCAAAAATTTTTGGGAATTTTGCTAAAATTTAAGAAGATTGTCCCCAAAACTCGCCAATATCTTGAATTTCATCAATCTGACGCAAAACCTGTGTTCAGATGATCGAATGGTATTGTATTCAGCTTTTAATTTATGGAAAAAGATTTAAAATTGGTTGAACAAAACGCAATATATTTGAATTTTAGTAAATTACATATTTTGAAAAGTTACAAAACTCGATATTGAGGTAAAACTCAAAAACTGTTCTACTTTAATTTTTTTGAAGGTCGGTTTCGAAATCAGCACTAAATTGTGCTTCAAAAATTTTGGTCGTTGACAGAAGTTCACGACTTTCGTTTTATTTTGTAAACTTGTGTAATCAAAATTGTGCTTTACTGACCTTAAATTTCCGAAAATTTACTATGGAGCGCCTTTGTACAAAATTTTAAAAAGGTAGGTCGATGGTTTTATCTATATATCAACCAATACTTAATCGATTTTGATAAAAAAATTATGGTATAAGCTACATATAATGTAGCATTACTGGTCCAAAAATTAGCTGTTTTGGTGTACGCAGTCTAAAGTTATGAAAAAAAATGTGTGACCAAATTTTGACCGTATCACCCTTTATGAGGCTGTTCATAAACCATGTGGTCATTATTTCAACCTACACGAATGTCATCTGTGATATCGCAGACCTCACAAAGTACGAACTATACCAACTACTCAGACTCTTGTAACGACCCCAAAAGCACCCATTTCGCTCAGTTTCTCCAAATCAACGGCCTTACGCAAGTGATCAAAACCTAAGAGCACCTTTTCCTATCTTGAGAGGAGAAGTGATTAAGGAGTGGACTGAGCACCGAAAACAGACTGATAGTGGAGACCTCTAATAGTGCGGAAGCCACATCGTCACAGGTACTACCAGAAAACCTCCGAAACTCAACCGATTGAACTGTATTAGGACGCAAAAGTGCGTAAAAACCCGTTCCTCACCATCCTCAGATCTTAGACAGGACAGTCAGTAATTTTGCTTGAGGACGTGAACGCACATTACATGATTAGCGGAAGTCGTTACAACGACATCCATGGGACCGTGAACGCTGAATTTGCCTGCCAATATTACTTTACATTCCTCAACGATGGTGTTGGAGGGAAGCGTGGGAGGAAAACACAGTCCGTATAGCTGCCTTACTGTGCAACTTCAAAGCTGCAAATGAATTACGAGTTAAGTTTTGATAGGCTGTCCGAAAATGTATCATACTTACATATCTGTGTTTTTAGGTATTCTAACAGATTTCCTAGGCTTCGTAACTTTGTCAACAACCGTTCAGCTCAACTCTACTGGACACCCCTAGTTCCTAATGATGAGCACTGTGTAGTAGTGGGCCGAATGATATGCTGTTCTGATAATTTTTGATTTCAATTTATAATAATCATGTCTGGACAGTATCCCTTATTATAATAATTTCTCCGTTAAATAAATACGACTAATAATAGACCATTCCCGTGATTTTTTTTATTTGCTCATACGCTTTCTGTCAATTTATAGAGTAAACTTTCCCATGAGACCACTATCTTTTGAAGCCTGTAACTATTGAAAAACAGCAAAAACTGTGCGAAGCTCTATTTTATACCGCTTGCCCCTTTAAGTTTTGCTTTGGTGAAAATGCGTTTAACCCCGTCCTCCTCACTTCTGAAATTTCCCTTGAGGTGAGTATCCCATCAGCTGTTGACTTTGTTTTGATCAGAGCTGGCTGACAGCTGGTTGCCGCGACCCAGAGAAGAAGAAGAAGATCTGTGTGTTTTGGTTTTAAGTTCCAAAGGCGGATGTATGAATTTGTTGAACATTTTGAGCTCTTGTTCCAGAAAATTGTCTCGAAATTCAGTGTTTAAGTATTTGAACTTTTTTTTTATCAAAAATGACCCTCCTTTGGAAGAACTTGTTCCTGACTGCTGCGTTCTGCCGCCAAACATTCATTCAGTTAAAGCCTCCTCGCTACATGTTCGACGAGATTCGACCAACTGCTAGATGTTTAAAAGTTTTCGTTTTGATTCCGATGGAAGTTGATAGCGGACGCTCCCAAAGTTTCGGCATTCGCCAGATGATGAACGATAATCCGAGTAATCGTCAGGTGGTAGCAATGGCAATGATTCCAACTTAAACCAACAACAGCGGCACTAAAATCGGCCGTAACAACGGTGACACTATTTACGGAAAAATGGATTCCTCGGTCCACTGTACGACCTAAAATGTTTGAGAAACGCGGGCTGGATTACCTACCTGTATCGAGTGGATGCGGTTCATCGTAGTTGAAAAAAGCATCGCTTCAGTGTACAGCGGTGAGTATTCTCGGTCCGGGAATGGGTTGTGATATTTATTTATAGGTATGATTGTGATTGCAACCGGGATTCAATTCACAGGTGCTGAATAACATCAAGTCGAAATGGAGAAAAACAGGGACACGAAGGAATCTTTGAAAAGCTCATGGATGAAGTGCAGAGGAATCGGATGTGCCAGAAAATGTTTGAAAGGCCACTGCTGACTTTGGTCACGGTGGAAACGAAGGTGTGGAAACATGACAATCTGCAGAAGGTCAACCTGGAAAAGATGACGAAGAGAGATGTTTCCAATAATGTGAGACGGATTAGTGAGGAGTTGGAGAGACGGTCTGGCGTATGATAGCCGAGCAGGATTTTTATAAGACGGTAACCTTCCCGAGCATCTCCAACGCAACGGAATCTTGGATGCAGGAAATCGATCGACAAGGCATTTCGGGCTACCGAGCGCCGGAACGGTTACGACAGCGAGTCAAGGTCAGCCAACACAGCGCTCGGCAAATTATTCGAGTGTGGCAAGGTAAACCGGATCCGCATTTCCGCAGCTGGATCCGCTAATACCGTGACTGACCATAACTCTACACAGGAATGTGATTCAAAACTAGGCATCATGTATAGTTCAATATTTGATTCAACTAACCTCAGTGTACCAGTAGCCGCTTGTGATCACGAGCTAAGAAATCAAGATTATTTCCAAAAAATCCATTTAAAATGTAGAATTAGGTTTAAGTTAAAATACACGGTAATAAAAATATATATTAACCTTCACGTACCCAACCCCCGACAACTCATTTTCAAAATGCTGGCATTTCGTCAATTTTTATCCGATTTTTTTGAAGTCGCCCTCAATTGATAATAAATTGGTGCTAGTTTATTACACTCAAGTGGCCATGCAATATCCGGAACCATTCCGGCGATATTCCGGGTTGTGCTGGGTTCAGGGGGTTTTCAAAATGACTAAAAGTGATTATTTTGTGTGTTGTTGTGTTTGAACCATCGATTTTTAGCCAAACAATGAAACACAACTGCTATACTGCCGTAATTCTGCAAAGTGACGTAAGCGACATTGATAGTTTTGGCCCATTTTTTGGTAATTATGCATAAAACTCTTGCTCAACCTCTAAGTTTATTTCCATAGATGATAGATTACGACTAGATCTTGCATTCTAATACAGCAGGCATACCACAGTGTTATTTTTACACCAGATATTATATTTAATATACCAACAAATATCGACATTTTGAATGGCGCTTACGTCACTTTGCAGAATTACGGCAGTATAACCAGAATTGAATTAGTTGGCCCATCCGACACTTCTGATTTTCAACCAAAACATGCCGAGCGACATATCAATCTTCATGATTTCGAATGAATGAGTCAGAAACGATAGACTGAAGTCTGTTTCAACTAATATGGCCACTCCGGATTATATAGCACAGGTTCCACGGGGATGTCATCGGGAACATTTCTGGTTTGCATACAATACATGCCGTGCGACGAATCAATCTTCATGACTTTGAGAGAATGGGGCAGGAAAAAATGCCTGAAGTTATGTACCAACTGATGTGACCGCTCCGGAAACCCTAGAACAGATTCCGCGGGGGGCCTCTCAAATATAATAATACACGAAAAAATCACTTTTGGCCCTTCGGCAAAACAGACCACTTTTCCACCCCCTCACCCCAGTACAATCCGGAATATCTCCGGAATGGTTGCGGATATTACATGGCCACTTCAGTATGATAATCTTTCAGCAATTTATGATTGATTGAGGACGACTTAAAAAAATCGGATGAAAATTGACGAAATGCCAGCATTTTGAAAATGAGTTGTCGGGGGTCGGGTACGTGATGGTTAAAAAAGCGATCTAGTTTTTAACGGATATACATAATATGCTTGCCGAACGATAACGGTGAAGAGGATTGGACTTATTTATTTACGCCAATAAACATGTTTATGACGGTGAGCGGCTACTGGTAAACTGAGGGTATATATTTTAAATATTGTCTCTATAGTACCGGACATCACCTAATTCCATTTACTTTTTTTGGTTCCTAATCCCGTTTACCCCTTTTGTTTTACATGGTGCATAAAAAAGGATTGGAACTAGGTGATGTCACGGTAATTTAAACGAATTAACTATCAACCATTGTTTTGTAAAAATTTGAATGAATTTGAAAATACTATAAGCTTTCTAACATCTGTGTCCGTTAGCAAAGTTAATTTATGCATTATTAAAATGGAAATTTCCTTGATTATCTTAGGCATATAGTGTACTTCGTGCCTGCCACACGATATACGCAACATGCCCTAACCCTCAACCTCTCTGTGCCTCAAGATTGTGTATTGAATGTTCATGTGTGAGTGTTTCCTCAAAATAGTTTGATAATAGATCATCCAATATTCTTGGAAATATTGAGCATTGAAATTTTCTTCAATAAACTTTCAAACTTTACTAAAAATTCTATAAATTTCGGAAAACTTATTCGATCTCGCTCAATATTTTACCAATGGAGCTTTAGCTTCAATATGTAATTCATGATTGAGCAAAATTTTAGCGTTTTTGATTAAAGTATAAAAAAGTTAAAATATTTGAATGAACAGAAGGGGGAGGGGGGTTAAAAAGTCGATGTTTGCATGACATCACCCTTTGTTACCTTAGCTCGTATTGTTTTTGTCAATGGTGTGTGCCATTTTTGGTCTCCGTTAGCCTTGTGGGTAAGGCTTTGGATCGTCAATCCGGAGGAGACGGCGGTCTCGATTCCCATTCGGGACAGATACTTTTCTCGACTTCCCAAGGCATAGTGTATCATTGTACTTGCCTCACGATAAGCAAATTCATGCTATAGCAGGCAAAGAAAGCCCTTCAATTAATAACTGTGGAAGTGCTCAAAGAACACTAAGTTGAAGGAAGGCAGGCCAAGTTCCAGTGGGAACGGTAGAGCCACAGATTAGGAAGTGTTTCATTTTGGCACACTTGAATGAGAAAAAAGACGTTGTGGCGCCGTGAAAAGCGGCTTTGGGAAACACTGAAAAAGAACATCAATGGGACAGTTCCGGACATTGTAGGGCGTGGTATGACAAACAACTATTGCTCTAAAGCTAGTTAACAATAATTTATTTATTATTCGAACTACATATAATGCAAACGGCGCAAGTCATAGTGATGTTGAAAATCTCGTAATTGAATTAAGAAAGGTAACAAATGTTGATCAGCATGACATTGTTACTGGCTTCAGCGTCGATGCCGACATTCGTGGAACCTTCTTGTCTTGCTGGTCTGTAAGGCAGTAGATTTATAGACCGCATTGTTTGGTGTCGTGGATGACGGCCACGTGGAAATAATCCAACTCCCAAATTATTCTCCTTGGCACTCACTATGCACAGTAGCTCCGGCCGGGCTGCGTTCCGGCTCCGGAAATCCTGGTCCCGATCATTGCATCCTTCACCCAGCTACAAACCGTGGATCATTTGCTCTCAATGGAACGGCCGGGTTGTTTAAATTTCCCAGGGCCACATCACGTATCTTGAGCTTTCGACGGCTTTGCTGAGCCATAAACTGAAGCACTTCTCCGGCTTCTTTGGTAATTCCCGCAGCAATTCCTATCACTTCGTTCGGTTCACGGATCGTGACGATCGCCTTGTCGACACTGCCAAGCCTACACCATAAATAAAACCTGAAAATTATACTGCCGCTACCGAATGTCGACCGCTCACCTTGTATCTATCTTTGGCAGCATCTTTGAGTTGTTTTTGGCAATAAGTGCTCGGTTTTTTCAATTCCGCAGAACTATTCCCTTTGCAAGGTCCTAGTTTGCAAGCATCGGCACTTGCGCTGCAATCTTTGACGTTTCAGAATGTAAACAAGCATACCGAAATAGGGCTCCCAAGAGTCGCCCTTTTTTGAGAGGTGAACAAAATGTTCACCACTCTTAGGGTTACCAAAAACTACTTCGCATGGCGATTTTTGCTACTTAAAGTGGTGAAATTCTCAGTTTTTGAAAATTTGTAAGAAATTCAGCAGCGCATATAAAAAAAATCTGAAAGCGTCAAACATCTTTAAAAATGGATATCTTTCGAAAAAAATAAGAAAATGGGGGGTTAGTTCGGACGGGAATGGTCTATTCACGTTTAGATTGTTCAGTTAATACTCGAAGATACCAGGCTATTGTTCGCATCCATGAGCAATACGAGCTCCGTTGGTGTCATTGTAGTGGTCATCTGGTTGACCATTAAACGGTACGCGAAGGAACGGTCAGTTGGATCACTGACAAATCGGACTGATCGTTTCGCACAGTGAGTGCGGCAACATTCCCCTCCCCGTGGACAACTGCCGTAACTGAAGCGTAGTCTCCTAACTCTTCTTCACATCTCTTCTTCACGTCCAAAACTGCTAATTTTACCGCTGCACAGTGGTTCCAGCCCCATATAAGGGCGGCCATAAATATGATTCTCTCGAGTTTTATGATGAAACCACTTAATTTTATGCATATATGCATTCTAAATGCGTTTTTGTATTGTTTATTAAAAATGGGCTCAATCGAGTTTTTGGCCTTACGGAGCCAAAATTCATTATTTTGAAGTTTTGGTTACCAACTGATTTATATATACTAATATTAGTATGGGCGGTCCACGATAGTCAAAACAGCTCAAGAATTGTGAAACACATATAATGTAATGGATAAAGCGGGAAAAAGTTGGGAAAAAGTGTTTCCTGCGGGCAAGGTTCCGAGTAATCGTATCGATGAACATTCACTTTGATTTTTTGGCCGATTGGGATCTTCAAACTCGCCATGCATTGTTTCATCGCTTAGGCAATGAACGCAGCTGTCACTTTTTCGTTGGGATAAAAATTTCCAGTCTCAGTGGTGCATGTCAACAAAGGCACTCACGCTCTCATGGTGGTGTTCACTCACCTATCAAAGTTATCGGAAAGCTACTCGAACACAGCAGAGTGAGAACGAGGTGAAAATTGTACCGGAGATTATCGCGGCGATTTTAGTTCAAAATATCGCGTGAAAGTGAATCACTATGAGTGAAAAACGGAAGCTGCAGAGGGATGTGGTGTTAAGCGTTGTTGAAGAAATCGCGGGTGCAGATGGTAAAACGATACGGTATCGCTGCCGTGCTAACTGCGATGAAAATATGCAGTGTAATTATGTGCAAACAGTGTTCGTTCCCGGAAACTTCAAGCGACATTTAGTCAGCTGTCACCCTAATGTCGCCAAAGAGCTCGGATTTGTGCTGAAGGAAGAGCCTCCAGTTAAAAAACCTCGCACATCGAAGCTAATTGTGGAGTCTTCTGTGAGCCAAGTTATTCTTGGTACGCTACAAATGGCAACTGAAAACAACATGCCCTTGCGTTTCCCGGAATGGTCAGGAACAAAAACATTAATCGCCCCGTTGTGGAACGCGGCGGGATTGAAAATGTCACCGGAATTACTGACCGAGTTGATCGGAAATGCGGGTATGCTTCTGCGCAAAGTGATCACCGAAGAGTTGAAAGAAAAAGTGCTGTGCCTTAAAATCGATTCCGCAACCCGAAAAGGCAGATCAGTTTTTGGAATAAATCTGCAGTTCATCGATGAAAATGGACAAGTTCGCATAAGACATCTCGGTATGTACAAGCACACTTTTTTGCACTATATAAAGGGTCACTCAAAAATTGCAAATGACACTCAGACCTTATTAAAAAAAAAACATTTATTAAAAGACATCCTATTTAGGGTGCTTTTCTTTTTAAATCATTTTTCCAGATATTTAAAAAACTATCATTACATAAGTATTTCATTTTATTTGAATGCTCTTGCAGCTGTTCACGAAATGATCGAACGCCAGACCAAAGAAAATCTACAAAAAGTTATGGAAGAGGAGCTTCAACTAATCGGTGTTGACCTACAGCAGGTTCTAACGGTCACTCACGATAATGGCGCCAATATGGTTGCATCCGTGAAGTGCTTGAAAGCATTACTATCCCATCGCGAAACAAATGAGCATGCACCGCTTTCTTCCATTTTCCAAGGGGAACATAATATCATGCAATACGTTGAGGTCAAAGATGAAGAAGATTCTGATAATAACGACGACGACGAAGAAGTACACCTGGCTGAAGAGGACGATCCGATTGCAGACGATTTTGTGGATGGAGAAGGAGATGATCATATTTCATTGGATTGTACTGGTGAAGACGAGGAAATTGATCTACTCGAAAGCATCAGGTGTGGTGCACATAGCAGTCTGGGATGTCATGAAGCCGTATAAACGTCGACTCAACGAGATCGACAAAATATGCATTAAGAAGCGCCACAAGGAATTCCAACACATGTTCAAATGTTACAAGTTTCCGGCTCCTCCGAAAGTGAATGAAACCCGTTGGAATGTGTGGTACTTATTGCTGAAGTATGTTAGGTCCTTGAAGGAACATCCCATTTTGGGCATGCTGAAAAATCAAGACTCAACCATAGGTAAGTGGTTGGCATGTACATAAATAATCTAGAACTGTTTTATCCTATTAAAATTTTCTTTGAAATCTCTGGTCATAATTCTGAACTACTGGTTCGTACAATAGGATACGGAGTATTTGTGCAAGTTCTGTTCAAGCGGCTCTTGCCTTTGTAGCTCATTTTCATTTCAATCGACTTGAATTTAGTAGCTACTATGTGTATCAAACTGTGTAACTAAAAATAATCAATCGATTTGTATAACATTGTTTGAATTACACTACCCGGGTAGACGAGAATATCTAAATCATATCTCAAATGGAACACTTTTTGCTGTCATAGCTCGATGTGATTTTGATGAGTTATTCAAAAATCTAATAAATATCGCACGAATAGCTTAAAAGTGATATGATATCAGTTTTTGTTCTTGTCGAAATAGCTGAAAATTTCTACATAAGAACAACTTAAGCTCTTCTGCACGAAATGGAACACACACACCCATAGAGATGGCTCAATGTTAGTGAAATGCCATGTGCCCCCTTCTGAGCTGTGGAAACGAGGAACCGCATGCTCTTATTCCCATGTTATTTACAATAGCCAGTCACAGTTTAGTGGTAAGCATCGCCGCCTGTGAATCCTAAGATCGTAGATTCGATGCTGCATGCTGACATTTTTTTTTTTCTAGAAAATAGTGACAAATCTGTTCTGCTATTGTTTTGTATCTTGTAATATCTTAACGAGCTATTATTGAGTAGTTCACCATATTAGATTTTGCTATTATTTATGTTCTTTTGCCTCTTATATCAATCAAACCAATATCAGTTTTTGCTCTTCAGTAATTCAATCAATCATAACTGAATATGCTATTCATCAGATTTTTCCACCTATTCGGGAAGCTGAGTACAGTCAACATTCCTATAGTTCGGTTAATTGGTATAGAAGAAATCCGCACTGAGAATCCACGTAGTAAAAACAATGCCTAAATGAAGGCATGTCTCACAATTAGCTCAAATCTCATATGACACGTGTATAGTGCGGACCATCAGTACCTAGCAGTACTATAAGAATTCCTCACGGCCGAATCCAACCTATAGGAATCTTGACTGTATACTTGATTTCATTCACATTAATTTTTCAATTAAATTAAAAAATACTTTAATTCCCCAACATTAATCCTATGTTTTCATCCTCAGTTTTCACTCGTCACTGGACTTTCATTGGTAAATTTTGTGAAGCTTTCGAACCGATGATGATGATTAACCTGGGCTTGTTAGGGGAATATCTGTAAATAAAAGAAAATCGGGTTAAGTACGGTTCCTTTGAATTCCACTAAGAATTTGCATCCTTTGACAGATACGTATTTCGACCTCAACTGTAAGGTCGTCTTCAGTGTCTTGTACTTGACTCGAGTCGAGTCAAGTACAAGACACTGAAGACGACCTTACAGTTGAGGTCGAAATACGTATCTGTCAAAGGATGCAAATTCTTAGTGGAATTCAAAGGAACCGTACTTAACCCGATTTTCTTTTATTTTTCGAACCGATGTTTGTTCTAACAATGCAGCTTCAGAAGAACCTTGTACCTCTCTCACAGCTCTACGTGGATTGGCTGACATGCATGGCGAAATTGAAAACTATTAATGGAAATACACTGGCAAAGAAACTGATGAAAGCGATGGAGTTCAGGATGCAGAAAATAAAAGGAAGCACAGCTTTTAAAGCATGTGTGTACCTTGATCCTAGATTCAATTATATTGGATCCAAGCGCATCTCTGCTGAAGACAAAGAGGAAGTGAAGGTATGTAACTACTTATTTTTAGTTCACTCGTACACTATATTTTGTGAATATTGTTAAAAATTGTGTACTTTTTTTAGAAATACTTGCTGGCGTTGAATAAGCGACTAGATCAACTATCGACCACCGAAACCCACGAAGAATCTATGGATCAAGGACAGCAAGAATTTCGGAACAACATAGGGTAATTCATGTATTTTGGACAGGCTGAGGACAATGTTGGAAAAATCGTCCCCTAGCTTCCTTAGAAAGCAAAGCTTCCTTATTTTGCAAAGTTACTAATATGCTTATAATATGATTGTACTTTGCGTTCCTGGTGACAAAAACCTTAACGAAAGTATTTTAAGCTAAGAAAATCACAATTTTCACTCACCTCTAAAGAATAGCATTTTGGACACCGAATATATGTTTTGGACACCCTCAGATATATATAATTTGGACAGGGCAATTATCTCAATGTTTAGCCAGGAATACTGCTAGATCATAGAAGTAGCATATATTAACAACTATTTTCTTGCAAATAATCAAATTTCTTCGCTTAACAGGCATCTATTTTGATAACTATTACAGTTTTTGTTAAAATCGAGGAAATATCGCTAGACCCACAGAATACGCCTCCAAGTATGCAATCGCACAGCATCCCCATGTAGTTCGTCAGATGACCAAAATATATTAACAGTAGAAAACATGCAATGTATTTTGGACACCACCTATTTTAGGCGCTCTAGATGAATGTTAAGAGATTGGCTGCCTAATGCTTCTTTATTGAACATTTTTCATTGCAATAAGGCATTTAAATTTCTTACAATTATTATTTTAACGATTTTGGGGTGAATATTGTATGTGACTGTGAAGTGTATGTCGTCTTGCATACCTGTGCATTTGAGGGGTTTTAGTGAAATTAATTTACATATTTGATAATTTTGAAGTAAATTCGTAATTGTTAGGCGTATTTTCAACGTAAGTCATCAAAATATGGTCTGTTTGATTCAATAATGCATATTAAGAAGTATCTACTTTAATTAGTTCTCCGGAACAAGACATACATTGCCGTGCATGTCCAAATTACATACATGTCCAAATTATATTTTTTACCCTATTTGTTTCTGGTTCTAGCGATGGCTATGAACATATGAATATACATGAGTTGTATATGTAGAGAAGAGAGAGAGAGAAAGTGGATAGAAAGTTACAAAGTAGGATGAAAGGGACGGGCCAGGGATTGAACCTATGATCTTCTGCATACGAATCAGAAGCGGTAGCCACTAGACCACCAAGCCCGTCTGGAAAGGGCCAAATAAATTATACCGACAAACCTGCATCATCTGTACACCCGGGGGGGCAGAAGTATTTGTTTACTCAATACATATGGATTCTGAGTTAAACCGTAATCTTGCAGATTACTTCCTCTTCTTTTTCCTTTTACGTCGGGGCACCCTGGCCCACAAAGAGTGGCGGACTGCCTCCTAGAGGTGGTCAAGCAATTTTTTTCTAGAGCTCTTCTTCTCGCGAAACCCTACACAGCAAAAAAAAATCTTGTGATATCACATCATTTTCGCTGCACATCAGTCGCATCGTAAAAGTGATGTACAAATTACATTCTTTTCACGCAGCAAATTAGCCGCCGCCGCTTGAAAGTGGGTCTAGCAATCGCTAGAACCGAATCGTTAGATGAATCATATATAAATAAAATATTGGCATGGAGTCGTACACAGATCCGTTGATTGTGAGGCATATCCCATACCTCTCGGCTATTTCACCGAGCTAAAAGGAGTATGATAAACATGATACTGCTTCTAGGTATCTGCTCGAATGGGTTTGTTGATACTTTCCGGTGCCAACCAGGGTGTGCATGGTGAGTGTGATAATTGTTGGAAAACGATGTAACCGAGTGAAATTACGTTAGAAATTGGATACGTCGCCAGAAATTGCGCGCCTGGATATTACAAAATAATTTGCTGTGTAGGAATCTTTTGAACACCTAACGTACCTTAACCAAAAATCAAACAGGTTTTTGGATCTGACAGTTAAAACACATTGACGGCATGTTTTGCCATGGTAAATTTGAGATCATTTTCATGCTGGTCATTACTGGTCTTTCATTGTAGTGGCCTCGGAGAGGGAGGGAATACGACATTTTCAAGAGCATGCCAATTTGTTTGTTTGTTGTTGTATCACTAACAGAACATTTAAAAATAAGTATCTGTAAAGGTAAAGAGCAATTTTATAAAACTTGCAATAAAACTGATTTATACATCAAAACCTCTTGATAACCTCTTTAAGAGCATCTTCCGGCTAAGTGGACCACTCTTGGAGAGTTTTAAGAGTAGGAATAAAGCTGTTTTAAAACCTAGTTGAAAATGTTTCCATTTTCGAAAAAGGGTTATTATGATTGTTGTTTTTTTTTTCAACAAAAACTATGACAGCTCAAGATGCATATAAACTTTTTCGATGGCACGTGAAGTTCGGGAGGATACACCATTCGTAAGTAGAAAGAGATCATTTTAAAGTAATATTTTAGTAGTTATTGTGTTGGTAGGCTTATGCGCATTCAATTTTACCGTGAACCCGAGCAGAAGGAAATAACAACAGCATAAGAAAATCTGTTATTTTTCCAAAATAACTGAGTAATGAAATCAATTATTTTCATGTTATTAACATTACAAATTATGTTATGAACTTGGCTGTCATAAGCGGCAAAATAACAAGAATCATAACAAAAAAATGTTCCTGAACGATCAATTTAGTAACATGTTTTGTTAGTTTCAATAACAACATAATAACAATGAATTTGGAAAATATTTCAATAACAAGATTTGTTATTATAAAGTTATTTATAACAATCCGAAAGCAAAATTAGTTATGATTTCAAACTAATAATAAAGTAAGCAATAGAGTGCTAGGGTCTCATACTATTTGGGCAGGTGTATCTATTTTGGGCACTTTCGGCTATAACTAAATCAATTTTATACCTAGTTGGCACGAGATGAGTTATGTACATTATCAACCCTCTATACCAAAATTCAAAACAATTGGTTTGAAATTGACTTTGGCAAGTGCCTAAAACAGATACATCTCCCCAAATGGTACAAGATCCTATATGAATATCAGTGTTTAGAATATATAAAAATCATTGCTAGTTATTAGATAAAATTAATTGAAAATTCCAATTAAACCCTTTGCGTCACCCCTAAATATCGACCGAAATCGCTCATTTCTGCACAGCTCACTTATTTCAACCAGTAGATCACTCAACACTTTGGAAATTATATTCAAAATTATCCCTTCCTAATGTATGCTTTGTGTGGGCCACTCAATCCTAATGTAATGACGAAAATTAAGAAAAAAAATATTAGTCTAAGTAGTTTTGGTGAACAATATTCTGAAGTTTACTATATGGAACCTCTCTATGGAATAGTCACGAATATATGTAACTAAATGCTGCAGAAACATGTCATATTTATTGTAGAGTTTATAATATAATAAGTTGAAAAGCTCGTTCAGTCCCAATTAGAGGAACTGATAATTAGACGATATGCTGTTAATAATGTAAATCTGGAATGATTTATTTTCAATTCAACACTTTATACTATTGAGATAAAAATTACTAAATTTGTTCCATAACAAAAAAATATTATTAAAATATTATTTTATGGGTGTATATCAATAGCATGACCATAACAAAATAAGATTGTCAAACAAAACTTATTATGGAAAAGTGATGCCTTGAAAAGTTAATAATAACAAAACAAGATATAAAAACAGATTATGTGATTTGATAGTTATTAGTTTGATATTCCCCTCTGCTCGGGAATCTTGGGATTGCAGAAACATAAAATTAATGCGCTTCGAAATTGATGAATATTATCATCTTGGAATGAAATAAATCAATTTGTTAATTTAGTAAAACTATCTCGAATCTCAAGAAAACACAGCAGAGAGAGTTTATTTATGTGAGCATGTTATGGAAATGGCGGCAAACTATCAATTCATTGCGTATTTGAGCAAAATTAACTATTTTTCAATCACGTCAGCTAATTCTTCAATATGGCGACGACCATAATTAGCGAAAATGAAACGAAAGCAAGTTTACTTTTATGATGACCACAATAAACCTAGCAGTGTCCGTAGTTTCTGCTTTTCCACCAACAGATGTCGTAACTAATCGAAAGGATCGCCATCTGTTGGGCGTTTGAACAGTTGTATTGTGGTATGAATGTCAGAAGGTTAACATATCGTAGAGTTTTGTTTACTCTTGAAATCTGGCTATATGGATATTTTCAAGTATATTATAAAACATTTCATCGATGGTTTTCATAAAAGTAGTCATGAAACTGTGAGTTTTACTTATTGCTGCAATAAAACCCTAATAAAAATAAAACAAAACCAATCAGCAAAGGAATTGTTACTTGGGTAACTTTGTAAATACAAATCGTATTGGTTTGTATTCGTCCGCTACTCTTTGATACACTAGTTAGCTATGCTAAAAGTCGATAAATAGTTCATTAAATACAAAATATGTTAAACAAGCAGTTTCGTAAAGTATTCGATTTTGTGCCGTGAAAAAAGTGCCGGGCAAGATGGGTCACTTTTTAAGTAATAAATGCCCCATACCCATACTGAGTAAACAAGAGCTACTAGAAAATATTTTATAAAATTATTTGGAATATAAAAAACTTTACGATTTGAGTGGGCCTAAGGCGACTTGAAAATCGATGCTTGATTGAAGTCATTTATGAGATAGTCTTGTAATAAAAAATAAATAACTTTTGAATGCTCCAAAAATACGTTCAAACGGCGTAACGTCCTCACTGGGACAAAGCCTGCTTCTCAGCTTAGTGTTCAATGAGCACTTCCACAGTTTTTAACTGAGAGCTTCCTCTGCCAATGACCATTTTGCATGTGTATATCGTGTGGCAAGCACGAAGATACTCTATGCCCAAGGAAGTCAAGGAAATTTCCTTTTCGAAAAGATCCTGGACCGACCGGGAATCGAACCCGTCACCCTCAGCATGGTCATGCTGAATACCCGTGCGTTTACCGCCTCGGCTATATGGGCCCATGAGTACATGAGTAATGCGCCCGAAAATGGCACTGACCCATCTTGCCCCGCGACCCATCTTGCCCCGCCCCACCCTACAGTAATTTTACATTATATTTCAAGTAAAAGTGCACTAACTCTAGCATTCCGTTATGTGCATGATTTCTCGCTGAATTTTAATTACATATTTTTTTTCTGTGCACAGTGGATAACTGCAAGGATGGGATCATTCATTTGCAATCATTTACATTCACTTACTGTTTACTAGCTTCAGAAACATCGCAGCAAAAATCAATGTATGGAACACTTTTTTTTATTTTTGTTTTACCTGAAACTTTGTAGAAGAATATATTAGCGTAGAATCAATAGTTAAGTCAACAGAAGGCAGCAAACGCAACTCTCTACGGCATGAATGTAATTTACATTCACCGCGTGGAGAGTTGCCTTCACAGCTCGCTCACGACTTTGGTATGCGTGTGCGACCCCAATGTTATTCGGCACACCTTCAGATAAAACTACAAGGTTAAATTCATCCATACATTGTTTTTCGATAGCATGCTTCTGAACCGAGATAATAGCAAGTGAATGTAACCACAGAGAACAGACATCCAAGTCCAGTTCTGAAATTGTGTAAAGAATTTAACGACCATTTGAAATCGACAACACAAGTGGCAATAGCGTGGCGCTGCAAACGGTTAAGTTCTCATACTAATTTAATTCACCACTTGAAATGTTTCAATTCACCACTGACTGTGGCAATATGGTGTTTGGTGGCGTTAGTGTTGTCATCGTGTATTGGCTTGCAACCTTACTCAAGTAAAGATTCAAATCCTTACACAACTTTCCGAATGAAATTTGTTCTAGCCTGGATGTCTGTTCTCTGTGATGTAACTCTTTGCAAATGAATGGTCCCATCCCTGGATAACTGACACTGAGGAAGACTACAAGTTGTAGTCAAAATACGCGTATCTGTCACAGGATAAGCAAAATAGGGCGGAATTGAGAGGTACGAAACTGGTTACAGTCATTAAAAAAAATGGTTCAGATAGGAATGGTCTATGAAAACAAACGTAACCTCTTCGCAAGAGTCATATTTCTCTTCACTCTCCCATATTGAGTATGCAAAGGGTCCATTAATGTGAAAGACTATGTCACCGCATGAAGGTTTCAACATTTGGTGTGGAATTTGCATTTTTCTATGAAATTCCACTAGTTGGATGGAGTTGACTACATTGTGTTGGAAACTATTCAATACACCTCCCTATTCAAACGCACCCATTGAACTTCAATGAGTCATAAAAATGAAGTAGAATCAGATCCACTCAATCATTTTCCAATCGAATAAATTCAAATCGCATTATCACATCCATTTCCAGCCTTTTAAAACTCGGGAAGCTGTCCGTCCGACTCAGCAAAAGGAAACCCATTTATATAAAAGGGCTCTTCAGAATCCCTCCCGCCACGTCGTCGGAGGTGATTGCAACATTCAATGATCTCATTACTTCCGGTTTATTCCATTGAGATTGATATCGTTTTCAATTCTATACCTACCGTTCACGTCAACTGGGAGAATTATTCCATTCTACCGCCAATGGCACAGTGCTCAATGCGGCCGACGTTGTCACCACGGATTTCGCGGTTTGGATGGAATAAAATTACTTGGACTGATTTCCACGTTCAATTCGGTGTCCGTCCGAAGAAGACGAAAGAACAAACAACGAAAAAGACATTCTTGCAGACTGGAATTGGAAACTTGATGCAGACGCTGACTGCCAGCATTAACTGCGTGGGAAGTTGTGATGAATCTGGCTTATCGAATATTCACCTCCACCAAAGTGGAGCCACGCTAACAAGTAAACGAAATCCAGGTGGCTTTCACAGAATGTTAAATTGGTTGTCCGGTGTCACGTCGGGATATCCTGAGGTGCCTCCACTCATAATGTTGGAGAGGAAAAAAATTGTATTTGTTTCAGAATTTTGCAGACACCCCTGACATACATGTAGCAGACACTACACAAGCAGCAATACTTCACCAAGCTAAATACCTAAAACTAAAGATTTTATGAAAATTCCGGCAAAAGTTTCGATATTGATGAAATATTGATACTGGTTAAGATTCCACTTAATAAATGCTGATCCTATAGCATGGAAACTTAGGTTTACAAAAGCTACCCTCTCCCTCTGCTTTCATGTTCTATGCATAAGGAGAGGATACACCAAATATCGTAGGTAAAGTTTATCACAACTATTTAATTTGGAATAGCTAGTTCGATCATTTTTTTTGCCAAAAAAAGTCACTAGATTTTTCGGAAAATTATGCAAAATAGTAACATTTTTCTTTTGGCTAGTGGCTGCAGACAAATACGCGAACGCCTTTCTGCGATCACCCCATGGACACCATTTCCCACCAACTTTTTCCTCGCAGCGTCCAAGTGTTCAGTGAAGCAAGCCGGCGGAAGGTTGACAGAATTAATCGAAACAGCGGAAGAAAATTGCCCGGCGAGATAAAAATTTGCCCTCACCTCTCGGTCTGGACATGTGTGAACTTATCCTGTTGCAATATTCGCTCGATCCGAACCGAACTGAACTGAACAAAAAACCGGCTCCTGGCTTCGGTCATCGTTCGATGCCCCCTTTGGAACAAACACAGTATACACAGAGCTGTGTGTATTGCTGCAGCTCTGTGTGTGCCACTCGAACTTCCTGGAAGTGTCGGAGCAAAACGGGAACGGAAATTGCAGGTGGGGATTCGAACCGGCTATTTTCAGAACAGAACTTGTGCGAAGGGAGATCGGGGAAGAAGGCTTCGTTGGGCAATAAAAAAAAATCACATAAGAGTTACGACAACACGGGTTTTGATTGCGCATGAATTCACTGTGACTTCCTTTTAGCAAGTAAGTATTTACGGGGGTGGAAGATCATAAAATATTATCACCTGGGCGCCTATTAAAACACCACTCCCGGCGAAAACTGGCGCTTGAGCTATTCTGCACTGTAGTTGGAGAAAATGCCAATGCAGAACCCGTAGCTTCCGGGAAGATAAACCCAGATCCCTGGGTTAGTGAGTTGATGTCAGGCCCTGCGATCCAGCCGTAAAAAGAGTAGCACCGAGAAATCAACAAGAGAAGAATGCGAACCGATACCAATGGCGACGACCACAGCGACGAAAAGGGACTTACGATTGGAAGCTCGGTACGTGGAACTACCGATCTCTCAACTTCATCGGGAGCACCCGCATACCCGCTGATATATTGAAGGACCGTGGGTTCGGAATCGTAGCGCTGCAGGAGGTGTGTTGGACAGGATCCATGGTGCGAACGTTTAGAGGTAATCATACTATTTACCAGAACTGCGGCAACACACGTGAGCTGAGAACAGCTTTTATAGTGATGGGCGACATGCAGAGGCGCGTGATCGGCCTTCTTCAACATCAGCATAATAATCGTTACTCCGGAAGTACTGATGATGACAAAGACGCATTTTACGCGCAGCTCGAACGCGAGTACGACCGCTGCCCAAACCACGAAGTCAAGATCATCATAGCAGACCTTAACGCTCAGGTAGGCCAAGAGGAGGAATTCAGACAAACGATTGGAAAGTTCAGCGCCCACCAGCTGACGAACGAAAATGGCCTACGCCTCATCGACTTCGCCGCCTCCAAGAACATGACCATTCGTAGCACCTTCTTCCAACGCAGCCTCCCGTATCGTTACACCACAACATACGGAATCGCAAATCAACCACGTTCTGATTGATGGACGGCACTTCTCCGATATTATCGACGTCAGGACCTATCGTGGTGCCAACATCGACTCCGACCACTATCTGGTGATGGTCCAACTGCGCCCAAAACGTTCTGCCATCAACAATATACGGTATCGGCGACCGCCACGGTACAACCAAGAGGGACTAAAACAACCGGATGTCACATCAGTATACGCGCAGAATCTCGAGGCCGCGTTGCCAGACGAGGGCGAGCTGGATGAGGCCCCTCTAGAGGACTGCTGGAATATAGTGCAAGCTGTCATCAACGACACAGCCGAGAGCACCATCGGGTACGTGGAACGGAGTCGACAGAACGAATGGTTCGACAAAGAGTGCAGAACGGGTTTTTAAGAGAAGAACGCAGCGAGGGCGATAATGCTGCAGCAAGGGACCCAACAGAACTTGGAACGTTATAAACAGAAGCGGAAACAGCAGACCCGCCTTTTTCGGGAGAAAAAGCGCCGCCTGGTAGAAGCGGAGTGCGAAGAAATGGAACTGCTGTGCCGTTCCCAAGAAACATGGAAGTTCTACCTGAAACTCAACGCATCCCGCAACGGATTCGTGCCGCGAGCCGAAATGTGCAGGGATAGCAGCAGTTCGTTCAGCACCTGAATGGCGTAGAGAACGTAGGCACGGGAGACCACGGCAACGGAGGAAACGACGATGCCAGTGCAGCGGAGGACGGAAATGAACCATGTCCCATGCTGAGGTAAGTTAAGGATGCTATTCATCAGCTCAAAACCAACAAAGGATGGTATCGCAGCTGAACTCATCAAGATGGGTCCAGAAGAGTTAGCCACCTGTCTGCACCGGCTGATAGTCAGGATCTAAGAAACCGAACAGCTACCGGAGGAGTGGAAGGAAGGGGTAATCTGCCCCATTCACAAGAAAGGCGACCATTTGGAATGTGAGAACTTCAGGACGATCACTATTTTGAATGTTGTCTACAAAGTGCTATCCCAGATCATCTTCCGTCGTCTGTCACCTAAAATGAATGAGTTCGTGGGAAGTTATCAAGCTGGCTTCAATGACGGCCGATCGACAACGGACCAGATCTTTACCGTACGGCAAATCCTCCAGAAATGCCGTGAATACCAGATCTCAACGCTGCATTTCACAGCGAAGCCAGCATCCGGAAGGTGGCCAAAGCCGGAAGAATACTATGGGCAGAGCATGTTGCAAGAATGCCGGACAAAAACCATGTAAAGTTAGTGATAGCAACTGATTTGATTGCACAAGAAATCATGGAGCAGGTAGAGTGTAATCTGGTGACCACCGATGATGAAGAGCGGCAGCTGCAAACCGAGTATTCTGGCGTTGATTCTGTCTTATCTTAAATGTAATGTGTTTAGTAAACAAATGTATGTAGCTTAACTACTGAATCTGACACAGAAGCTTATTTAAATAGATAAAAAAAAGTTGAGAGAAAAAAAAATAATACATTTTCTTCACGTAAGAAAGTTGAAATACATTTGTCCCATTCGGCCCTACAGTACCGGGCAGTGTGGGTGAGTTAGTGGAAACAATAAGTTCACGTTGGGTTCAATTCACGCTTCAGCCAACAACAACGGTTTGCAAGACCTGAGGATGAACTTTGACACATGGCTCGGTACTGATGACCGTAGTTTGTTTCACTGTTATTATTGGCTTTACGGTATGTGATTGCTTTTATCATGCGAAAAGAAAACCTTTTCCTTTGTTTCTAGATAGATAATGAAGAATGTTTTGATCAAATTATTTACTGACTTATGAATCTATGATACACATGGTTCTTTAAATACTGCACAAAAAGTGACCCGTGGAACTGAAACTGTAAATGAACATTCAAGCAATGGAAATTCCGAAAGTTTGTTGATCATTCTAGAAACCTATCCTCGATTATTTGTGCAGTTTAATGTCCATTTACATATTGAGTGTTACGGATTTCCTGTCACATGATATGAACATCAGAAGTAAGATGGTATTGATAAATTTCATTTAACAACCGCTGATGTACCAAACGATCACTAAGCTGGAAAGCAAATTCTATCCCAGATCACTTATAACGTCGGAAGAAGGAATATACGAAACCAGAAAGCATGAAAACCAATTCTCGGGAACTCATCTTCAAAATTAAGTGCGGGACTTTGATCTATTAATGATGAGTTATTTCCAAGGAACACACTCAAGCCAGCTTACAATCAACTTTTGATGCTTTCGTTCTGCTTCAGTTGCTTGCTCATGGTATAATTCTATCCATCATCTGTTTCATAATCAGACATGTTCAGCTAGCTCCGTACTTGCAAATGTTTTACTATTTCTAATTAATCTCGCATATCTGTGTCTCGCGAAAACTGCAGCCCATGTTGGGTTCTTCTGAGAATTCAAATACGTAGGTATCATCGTCGCGTATATTCAAACTGTAGCAATCTACTCAGTTGGTATTATCGCGCTTCCAACGTGGTGCTGCTTGACGATGGCGACGACGGTGCGGCGTGCTCGGTGAGTGCCGTTCTCTTCTAGACTCAACTAGAGCTTATCTTCCAGGAGCATGGCAAAGTCAACGAGACAGTAGGGTATATCACCGGCAGCAAGCCAGCGGCAGCAGCATCAGCTGCACGAGTGAGTATGCAAAGGTGAATCATACTACAGTCGGCAAATCCATCCAATTCATCACCGGAATCCATGACGATCCCAAAGGTAGGTTATGCACTACCTTGGTAGGTGGTGCCGTTTGTGGATGTACTGATAGTGGAGAGAGTGCACCAACGAAGAACGTAGGTAGTGCAGTTTTGTTGGAGCAAAAATGGTACGACTCACTCTGATAACACACCGCTTCCCAAATGATGGGGATATTTTCTTCAACCACAATGTTGATTTATCAGTTGATTTTAATGTATATAGGGTACGCTTATTCTTCGATAAGTAGTAAGAGATTCTTCAGAAGGAATATTTGAGCTTTCGCAGTGGTGTTTCAGACGGGCTACGGACAACCTCTTCTCTTCTAATACATTTGCTAAAAATTCGCCTACAACATCGGGGTCTATTGAGTAATTTCTAAGGAGTAAACTGGAACTTCCATTTAGGTAGAATCCATTCAGATAAAAGATTTAGACACTTTTATTTGGGTACCTCCATTTAGGTAACGTTGTTGCAAAAATTCCTCACGGGTTTCTTGAAGGATTAATCTAAGAATTCCCTCAGAGATTCCTCTGGGAAGTTCCTCAGGGATTGCTTCAACAATTATTCCAAAAATACTCTCAGGATCTCCCTGAAATATACGTCCACGGTTTTTACGATAAATTTACTCATAAATTCCGGATTTCCATAAGATATTCCAGAATGTATTTCCAGAGATTCCTTCAAAAATTTTCTCAAGCATACCTCCGATAACTCCTTCATGAATTTCTTCAAGAAATTTTTCAAGAACTCCTACAGGATAGATTCATCAGCAAATTCCTCCAGAAAAATCTTTAGGAATTCCTTCAAGATTTCATCTAGATAGTCCCTCTTAGATTCCTCCAGCAATGCCCTCATACACTCCTCATGGGATTGCCTCTGAAATTTCTCAAGATATTCCTCCAGGAATTCCTTAAACGATTCCTCTGGAAATTGCTTCAGAAAAGTCCTCCAGAGATTCCTTGAGACACAAATTCTTGGATTTTTCCAACAATTCCCTCAGTGATCTCTCCAGGAGTTCTTCTAGGAATTCCCTCAGAGATCTTGGAAATTCCTCAGAGCAGGAATTTCCTCAGAGCTTTTTCTAGAAATTTCTTTAAAGCTTGCTCTGGGAGTTTCCTCAGAAATTTTCTCGGGAGTTTATCTCAGAATTCCCCCAGAGATTCTTCCAGGATTGAAGAATTGGTGAAGAAAATATGAAGAGATTCTTAGAGGAATTTGAGAAGCAAATTCTTGAATTAATTTCCGAATCAATTTCCAGGAGGAACTCCTAAGAAAATTTCAAAAAGAATTATTTAAAAAAAAATCAAGGAAATCCATGAAGAAATACCATGGAAAATTTCTAGTGCAATTCTTAAGGGAATTCCTAGATAAATTGCTGGTGAGATTTTTTGCAGAAAATTCCTGGTATAATTCTTGAGAGAATTCCTTCTAAAATTCCTGGAGAAATTCCTAAAGCTATTTTCATTTAGAATCCGGAATGACAAAATCACGTATATCTTAGGGATGGAATAACAAACATAAAAGGTGAAGCCCTCAAAACAAAGGTTATTTATTGTACTTTCATAGAAAAATATCATTGAAATTATTTATTTTTATTTTTCACACATTTTCTCACTTTTTCATTGTTGACCTCTCTAAAAATCTGCACAACGGTGGTAAATTTTAGCAACAACCCCTTCCGCACGTTTGTTCAACAATCAGGTCATCTATGCAGTGCGAGTGCCTTGATAGTCTGACTAGGATTCCGAAGAAAAATTGCCAAACTTTTTTTTATTGCGAAATGAGGGGCAATTCAGTGAATTGAGAAAACGCGAAATTTGAGTGTTTTTTTCGTTGATAAACACTACCCATCTGTGACGATACCAATGAACGTCTCCGGCTCTCATGGCAGCTCATCAAAATAGGTGAAACCTCTACATATCCCTTGTGTGCGTTTTTGAAAAGCAGCACGCGATTCTTGAGGCTGTCATCCTTGTATGAATTGGTTCTCATCATCTTGCTGCGAAAAAACCATGCCCAGAGTTCGAACTTCTTGCCAAATCTTCAAATTCAAAGCAGATTTATCAATTAACCCAAGCTTTTTTCTTCCGAGGACACTTCCTTATGCCATGGTTAACAACATCTGTGCACATAACACATAATGGTTTTGACGATATTAACATTTTTCGCGACTGTCGTACCTGACCACGCTAAATTTTCAACGTGTTTGTGCAAGATTTTTTTCCTCCTCTTGTCTTCAATCTGAAATAACTTTTCACTCGTTACAAGAAAATCGATGAAATTTTCACCATTTAAAGAGGATTAGTGTATGATCAGAGTGCTGCAAAAGAATGACCCAAGCAACACACATGTTATAATATAGTTACGACAGCGCAAGTTTTGGTTGTATAGAAGTTTATTTTACGTAATTCTAACATTGTGTTGAAATAACGTAAAATAAACTTCTATACAACCAAAACTTGCGCTGTCGTAACTGTTATATAACATGTGTGTTACTTGGGGATGATTATTTTTATTGAGAGCGCCACTAGAAAATGTGACATGATTCCGGATTCGAAGTGAATATAGCTTTACAGTAGCTTCTGGAGAAATTTCTTAAGAAGATTATGGTGAAATTCCTGAAAAAAAAATTCCGGGTAAATTTCTGGAGGAATTCTTGGGAAATTTCTGGAAAAAATCCTGGGGAATTTTCATGCACATTTTTATTCAGGGCAAATTCCTGAAGGAATCTAGACATTCTTGAGGGGTTTTTAGGGAAATATCTTAAATATTTTGTTAAAAATTTCTGAAAGGATTTCTAGTGATATTTTTTAATGGAAAAATTCCTGCAGGAGTCTCGGAATAACTTCCTGGGCAATTTCTTGGAGGAATTTTTGAGAAAATTCTCGAAAGAAATCCTGAGAAATCTCAGAAAGAATTTCTTTTAAAATTTCCAATCGAAACTATGAGGAAATTCCTGAATCTCTGAGAAATGCATAAAGGCATTTCTGGGGAAATGCCTGAAGAAAATTTCGAAAGAATTCCTGAAGATTTTTTAGGATGAGCTCCTGGCTAATTTCCTCAAAGAATTCCTAGAAAAATTATCAGAGAAACTCCTGAATAAATTTCCGTAAAAATATTGGAAAATCCCTAATGGAAATGGCTAAAATATAAACGACTCATAAGAAAGTGATCATTCGTCATAAATAATTCCAAAAGTCCCAGTGAAGAAACAGGGGTGTAAGCAGTAATAAATAACAAAAGTTCCATAAACAAATAGAAAAGTGCATAAATAAATCAAAAGTTTCCATAAATAATTGATTTTTGATCAATTGAAAACGTCAAAAATGCAATGAATAATTCAACTGTTGCAATAAAAAAAGCCAATTTTCCCACCAAAAAACTTCGAATTTTCCATAAATAAATCCGATTTTTCCATAATAAATTAGAAAATTCACAATAAAAAAATATCGAAAAAGCAATAAATAATTAAAAAAGTGCAATAACAAAAAAATAAATTATCAATAAATGTGAAAAAACGAGCAATAAACGTAAATGCATTTTGAGCCAAAAATTACATAGACCATGCGGCGAAGCCGCATAGAGGATTGAGGAACTGAGGCGGCAGAAGGCCGCCGAAGTTTCCGATATGCGATGCACCGCAACTGCATCGATTCGGTTCTGGGCAAACCACAGATTCAAGAATTTGCCCGGTATAATGCAAACATAGATGTTATCCCTTTTTTAGGTCCGACGAGCGATAGCGAGTTCAGACAGCAAGCAATTGCTCGGTAAATTGCAATCATAGTTACGCAAGCTTTTCAGTCGATTCAGTCATATAAGTGCGATTCAGCATTTCACTGTCTCATACTTTTCTGTATTTGTTTTTCATGGGTAATTTCGTCATTTTTTATTGCATTTTTTGAATTTTTTATTGCTTTTTCGATGTTTTTTTATTGTGAATTTTCTAATTTATTATGGAAAAATCGGATTTATTTATGGAAAATTCGAAGTTATTTGGTGGGAAAATTGACTTTTTTTATTGCAACAGTTGATTTATTCATTGCATTTTTGACGTTTTTTATTGCTCAAAAATCAATTATTTATGGAAACTTTTGATTTATTTATGCATTTTTCTATTTGTTTATGGAACTTTTGTTATTTATTACTGCTTACACCCCTGTTTCTTCACTGGGACTTTTCGAATTATTTATGGGAAATTTTGTATTTATTATGGAACGTTTAATTGTCTGCCTAATGGAAATCCTTTGGATATTTCTGGGGAATTGCTTGAGGATATTTCTGAAAAAAATCCTGGGAAAATCCCCGAAAGCACTTCCTATAGGAAATCCTTGAGAAGGTTCTGGAAAATCTTTGGGGAAATCCTCAAGGAATTTCTGGAAAATTTCCGACAGAATTCCTGTGGAGATTTTGGGAGCAGCTTCTGGGTAAATTTTTCGAGGAAATCCTGGAGAAATTCTTGAAAGAAAATGTGAGAAATTCTTTCAATATTTTCTTAGGGAATTTCTGAAAAGATTTCTAGGGACATTTTCTTACGGGAAAATTGCTGGAGAAATCTCGGAAGAACTTCCTGGGAAATTCTTTGGAAGAACTTCTGATAATCTTCCTGATAGAATTCATTGAGAATCTTAGAAAGCATTTCGTTTGAAATGGAAACATAGTTTCCCAATGGAAACTATGCGGGAAATTCTGAATGAATCCATGAAGGCATTTCTGGGGAAATTCCTTAGAAAATTTCCGCAGAATTCCTGAAGAATTTCTACGAGGAGCTCTTGGGTTATTTTCTAAAAGGATTCCTAAAGAAAATATAAGAGGAACTCTTGAATAAATTTCCGTTCAAAATCAGAATTCTAATGAAAATCCTTTGGAAATTCGTTAGGCAATTCCAGAGTGCATTTCCTACAGGAAAGCCTTGGAAAATTTCTGGAAGATTCTTTGGGGAAAAGCTTGAAGGAATTTCTGGGAGAAATTTCCGACAGAATTCCTGAGGAAATTTTTGAAGAATTCTTGAAAGTATGTCTAGGAAAGTTCCTAGAAGAATACCTGGTAAATTTCCTGTAGGAAGTTCTGAAAAACTTCTCGAAAGACTTCCTGGAGAATATCATGAAAAAAACCTTCTAAAATTACTAATAGAAACCCCAAGGAAATTGCTGGGAAAATTTCTTTAGGAATTACGGAGAAACGTCTCAAGAAGTTTCTGGGAAATTCTCTGCTCAATTTTTGAAAAAATGTTTGGGGAAATGCCTGGAGAAATTGCTTGGATGTTTTTTAAAGAATTTGGGAAATCTTTTAAAATAATTTCTGCCCTGGAAACATTTACTAATGGATATCCAGGGAAAATGGCTGCAGGATTCTCTGAGGAATACTTAAAGAAATTTCTTCAAGAATGTCCTAGAAAAAATATGCAAAAAAAATCTTAGCAAAATGTGGCGAGGGAACTTTTTGTTTTATTACTGGGGAAGTTTCCAGGAGATACCTGAGGGAATTTCATAAGGAATATCTGAAATAATTCTAAAAAAAAATTCTGTGGAATTAATGGAAAGTTCTTAGGGCAATTCCGAGGAAATACTAGAGCAATGCCTGAGGAAGTTATTTAAACATTTTTGGCGGAAGTTTCTGGGAGACTTCTTGAAAGAATTTCTCTGAAATTCCTAATGGAAATCCATGGGAAATTCCTAGTTATTATTGAAGAAATTTCTTAAGGAATTTCCGGGAAAATTTTTATAGGAATTTTTGATAAGCTTTCGAAAAAATGCCTGGAGAATTTCCTGGAACATTTTCAACAAATAATTCGAGGGAAATTTCTGAAGGAATCTCAGACATTCTTGGGGAGATTTTTGTGGATATTTCTTCTAAAATATCCTGGAGGAATCTCAAAAGATATTTTGGAGAAATTTCTAAGAAACTTGTTATGAGAAATCCTTGGGAATCTCAAAAATAATTTCTATTCAATTTCCCAATGGAAATTATGAGGAAATTCCTGAAGGAATCTGCTTGGTAAATTTCTGAAGGAATTCCTAGGGTTATTATCAAAAGAAATCCTTAAAAATTTCCGCTAAAAAATGTTTGAAAATCCCTAATGGAAATCCTTTGAAAATTCGAGGGGAAACGCCTGAACAGTTAAAGGAAATATTTATGGAAGAATTTCTGGGGAAACTCCAGAGGCCATTTCCTGTAAGAAATCCTTGGGAAATTTTTGGAAGAATCTTTGGGGAAATGCTCAAGGAATTTCTGGTAAATTTCCAACAGAATTTCTGAGAAAATTTTTGCAAGAGTTTCTGGGTAAATTTTTGAAGGAAATCCTCGGGAAATTCCTTGAAAATTTCTTGAAGGAATTTTTGAAAAACTTCCTGAAATATAATCAGGAAGCATTCTTTTTAAAATAACGAGTGGGAATCCTTAGCAAATTCCTGGGGAATATTAAAAAAAATCTAATGAAATGTCTCAAAAAGTTTCTGGGGAAACTTCCACAGAAATTCCTGGGATGTTTTTGAAAGAATGTTTTGTGAAATTTCTGAAAGTATTCCAGGTGACATTTTCTAATGGATATCTAGGGGAAACTGCTGCATGAATCTCTGCGGAATACTTGAAGGCATTCTGACGAAACCCCTGGTTACATTTTCTGCAGAATTCCTGTGGAAATTCTTTGAAGAGCTACTGGGTAAAATTTCCCGGGTAAATATTTATGGAATTCTTGTAGGAATTTCTGGCGAAATTGATGGAGAAATTCTTGGAGAATTTCCTGATGAAATTTCTTTAAGAATTCCTGGACAAATACGAAGAAACTCTTAGAAGAATTTGGAGAGGGAAATTCTTGTACTAATTTCTGGAGAAATTTCCTGGAGCAACTCCTTAGGAAATTTCAAAAGGAATTTCTAAGAGAATTCTTGAAGAAGTTTCTGGAATCATTCATGAAGAAAATCCATGGAAAGTTCCAAGTGCAATTCCAGGAGAATCCCAAGTGCAGTTCCTGAGGAAATTATTGGAACACTTTTGCGGAAATTTATAGAAAACTTCCTGAAAGGATTTCTTTGGAATTCTTAATGGAAATCCTGAAGGAATTCCTACAGTAATTACTAAAGAAATTTCTTAAGAAGTTTCTAGGAAAAATCCTGAAGAAATTTCAGGGAAAATTCGTGGAGGAATTTTGGAGGAAATTTTTTAGAACATTCCTGGGCAATTTTCAAGCACATTTTCGATAATAAATCCAGGGGAAATTCCTGAAGGAATCGTTCTAGACATTATTGGGGCGATTTTCGGGGACTATTCCTTAAATATTTTCTTAGGACTTTTTTGAAGGGATTTCCAGGTACATTTTCTAAAGGAAAAAAATTCCTTGTGTTTTTCTGGATAAATTTCTAAAAAACTTCTTGGAAGATTTTTAGGGGAATCTCAGAAATAATTTCTTTTGGAATTCCCAATGGAAGTTATTAGGAAATTCCTGGAAACATAAAGGCATTTCTGGGCAAATACGTGAGGAAATTTTCGACAGAATTCCTGAAGAATTTCTTGAAGTAGCTCCTGGGTAAATTTCTGAAAGAATTCCTAGGGCGATTATAAGAGGAACTCCCGTAAACAATATATGTAAAAATTCTTAATGGAAATTCGTTAGAAATTCCTGATAAAATTTTTAGAAGTGTTCATGGTGATGTTTCTGGAAGAATTCCTGGGAAAATTCCGGAGGCTATTTCTTAAAGAAAATCCATAGGAAATTTCTGGGAAGTTTCAGACAATTATTTTAGAAATTATTGGAAAAGCTCCTGGGTAAATTTTTGAGGGAAATTATTGGAGTTATCTGTGGATAGTTCCTGAAGGTACTTCTGGGAAAATTCCTTGAGGAATTTTTGAAAACTTCCTGGTGGAAATCAGAAAGAATTCCTTTTGAAATTAGTGAAGGAAATCCTAAGGAAATTCCTAGAAAAATTACGGAATTATGGAGGAAATTTTTTCAACAATTTTCTAGAGAAATTCTCGGAGCAATTTCTGAGAAATTTTTTGGGGAAATTCCTAGAAAAAATTCCTGGAATATTTTTGAAAAAATAATGTTGGGGAAATGTCTAAAAGAACTCCTAGGGACATTTTCTAATGGATATCAGGGAGGAATGACTGCGGAATACTTGAAAGCATGCTGGGGAAATCACTGATTAAGGACAGACTTGTTAGAATACCAAAATGGCCGCCACAATGCCCGACTTTGGCACCTACTCACGATTTTGAGGGCACAAATCTCTTCGTAAACAAAACCAGCGCACCTGAGCTTCTCATTTTAAGCTTAATATAAGTGAGCAGGAACAGAATAATAAAAATCATTGTTGTTTGAAGCTTGCTGCTTGAGATTTGTGCGTCTGAAGTTCTCATGCACTGTTGAAGTAGGATGTCAAGACGTTTGTCCTTAAGTTTTCTACTGAGTTCCTGTGGAAATTCTTGGATAAGCTGCTAGGTAAAAATTCTCAGATGAATATTTGCGCAATTCTTGTAGGATTTTTTAGTAAAATGCATGGAAAATTTTCAGAAGAAATTTCTTAAAGAATTCCTGGAATACATATGAAGAAATTCTTAGAGGACTTTGGAGAGGGATATTCTTGTACTAATTTCTGAGGAAATTTTCTGGAGGAACTCCTAAGGAAATTTCATGAGAAATTTCTGAAAGAGTCCTTGAAGAAATTCCTGGAGAAATTCATGAAGAGAATTCTCGGAAAATTCCAAGGGCGATTCCTGAGGAAATTATTGCAATATTTTTTTTGCGGAAATTTCTGGAAAAATTCCTGAAAGAATTTGTCTGAAATTCCTAATGGAAATCAAGGAAAATTCCTACAGTTACTACAGAAGAAATTTCTCTAGAAGTTTCTGGTGAAATACCTGAAGAAATTTCAGGGAGAACTCGTTTAATGGAATTCCTGGGAAATTTTCAGGCACGTTTCCAAAAATTAATCCAGGGGATATTTGGGTGGGAAGGGTATGTTTGGAAAAACCCTAAATTATTTTCGCAGGAAATTTCTAATTCTTGGAGGAATCTCGGAAGAACTTCCTACGAAATATCTTGAAGAAATTTCTGAGAAACTTCATGAAAAAAATCCTGGAGAATCTGAGAAAACAAATCATTTGAAATTCCCAAAGGAAATTATGGGGAAATTCCTGAAGGAATGTCTAGGAAATTCAAGAAGGCATTTCCGGGAAAATTCCTAAGAAAATGTTTAACAGAATTCTTGAAGAATTTCTTGGAGAAGCTCCTGTGTAAATTTCTGGAAGAATTCCTAGGAAAGTTTTCAGAGGAACTCCTGAATCAAATATCGTAAAAATATGGGAAAGTCCCCAATCGAAATGTTTTGGAAATTTATAAAAGAATTCATGAGGATATTTCTGGAAGAATTCCTGGGAAAATTTCCTATACGAAATCCTTGGGAAATTTCTGGAGAAATCTTTGTGGAAATCTTGGAGTAAGTTTTGAGAAATTTCCGATAGAATTCCAGAGAAATTCCAGAAATTTTTGAATGAGCTTTTGGATCAATCTTTAAAGAAATCCTGGAGAAATACTTTAAAGAATCCGTGTAAAATTCTTTAAGGTATTTCTGGGTAAATTCTCAGAGGAATTTCTGGCAAATTTCCTGTAGGAATATCTTAACAACTTTCTGAAAGACTTTCTGGGGAAAAGAGAAGTTTATTTTGAAATTACTAATGGAAATCCTAAGAAAAATCCTTGGAAAATTTATGGAGGAATAATGGAGAAAATCTCTCCATAATTTTATAGAGATATTCCTTGATCAATTACTGGGAAAGTTTCTGGGGAAATTTCTAAAGAAATTTCTGGGGAATTTTTATGAGAAATTTTTGTGAAAAATTCTAAAAGAATCCCTGGGACATTTTCTAATATATGTCCTGGGGAAATGGCTGCAGGAATCTCTGAAGAATCATTAAAGACATTCTGGGGAAAATCCTGATAAATTTTCTACAGAATTCCTTTAGAAGTTCTTGGAGGAGCTGCTGGCTAAATTTCTGAAAGAATTCCTTGGGAAATTATCAGAGGAACCCTACAGGGAAATTCCTGACATGTCTGAACAAACCTTTAGTAAGATTTGGGTAACACTGCTCTAAATTTAGTCATCCTGGAGATAATCACAAACGCAGCTTCTCAGAGCTAGAGCTCCGAAGCACCGCCCTGTTGATTAGCCGTTGCAGCAAGCTGTAGCAGCTTGTTCCCCGTGCCGCCCGTTTTCCATCTCATCATCTCGGTCGGCAGCGCACATGCATAAATCTCATCGCAATCAACCTAGCTCACGAAAGTAATCACATCTTCGTCATACCGCTCATCCATCACGGCTGTTGCTGTTCAAACTGCATGCCAAAGGAAATTGTTCCACTCGGGAAAAACAATAGAAATACACTAGAACTCCAATGGCGCTGTAGGCACTTTTCGTATTTAATTACATTTATAACTTTATTTGTAATAATTGATTGTTTTCAACTGTCCAGCTGATAGAGGATCTTCTGTTTTGGTAAATAAAATTTATTTGACACTTCTAGTACCGCTACTGACGCTGTAAGGGCGTGGCAAACTAGATGTTAGTCACACGAATAGTCGCGACATTGGACTTCTTCTGTGGCTAGTTATTCTACTGGAAAAACGGTGGTGGCTCGGCGGTCGGTCGCACTATCTACGGCTAGAACGAAATAATTTCTGAATTAATTAATACCCGTCTCTGTTCGCCGTGATTCCACTCGGTAACCATAGTTGTATCATGTTCACTCCACTATCATACGCTGGCTGTGCCTGTGGAGCATTCCAAACAGTCCGAAAAAAAAAAATGCTGAAGAGAGGTGAATCCTGCTTCTCGATTTGCACAAGCACCGCCGCGCCGTCGTCGGAGCGAAAGCTTTAATTATTCACGGTCTCTTTAGCTTTCCGTTTAAATTTCACCGGGAATTAAACCGGATTAATTCCAATGTTTGCACCTCTCCGTGCGGGGCGAAACCCAGGAAACTATCGAGCATGTTATGAGAAATGAACGAAACAAAAAAAAATATCGTTGAAATTGCTGAGAGGAACAATAAAATCAGATTTGGGCCACGAAACACAATGTAAACCGCACCGTGTGCCCGTGGATGGATGTTGGCTGGCATTAATTTGGGTTTTGGTGTGCCAGCCCCAGCACAGCAGCCTGGGTTGAGGCTTTTTGGGAGTAAATTTTGGTTCGGATTTGTCCCCGGATAGGATCCAACTAAATGCTAAATTATGAACATGCGAGTGATATTCGGGTGGGATTATCTCGCTCTCTCTATTAAACATGGTTTCGAAGTGGGAACACGTGAAATACGATGCCGCTCAATCCTCCGTGGTTGTTGAATGTTTATTCAAAGCCTCAATTGTAAACTGTTTCGGGTAACGGGCAACAATTTAGTATGTAGTTGATCCGCCTACAATAGGATACATTTAATTTGGATTTCTGCTTTATTGCCACGGAAATTATTTTTGGTTATTGAATGATTCAACAAGCATCAACAACATCATGAAGATAAGCTTGCCTTTGCTCAAAAGCAGCAAATGGGCTCAATGTTTTTGGATATTAGGGGGTTTCTTTCCGACAAACAACACGAAAGTGGCCTTTCACCAATTTTGTACAACTTTTTGTATGATTTGCTGTTTGAGAAGCAGGTGAGTTTTGCTCATGGTGAATTGATAATTTTGAGGAATTACATGGGTCTGCCCCAGGGTTCATGTTTAAGCCTCCTTCTTTACATTTTTTTATGCCAGAGACATAGATGATTGTCTCGCGGAAACTTGCTCATTGAGACAGCTTGCAGATGACTGTGTTGTTTCTGTAACGGGATCAATAGCAGTCGATCTGCAAGGACCACTACAGGATACATACAGTGTATCAAACAATTGTCCGTACAGCAATGTTTTGGTCAAAATAATGTTTCATTTAGATGATTATAACTTTTTGTACGTCAATCAAAAACGCTGAAATTTTGACCAATTATAACCCATATATTAAAGCTCCATTGGTAAAATTTTGAGCGAGATCGAATAAGTTTTCTGAAAGTTATAGAACTTTTAGTAAAACGTATAAAATTTTTGAATACATTTTTAAAACATTATATCTCAATATGTACTTGATGAAACTTTTTCAATATTTTTCGTGTTACAGCTTATACCTAAGGCTTTCATATGCAGCTTCGTTTAAGGTTTTCTATTCACTACAAAAAATATGAAAAATCTGTATATGTTCAGAGTGTTATTTGAAAATTTATCCTATTTTGATCAATAAAAGTGCCAAGTGTTTTCAACTATTTTAAACTCTCTTAATGATATATTTTTATACAGGACCTACTAAACTACATATGAAGAGTAGGTCCTATGGATTTTTTGTTCAGTTATTGCACTTTTATTGGTGGAAAACGTTTGGCAGATTATATGTGCAAAATATGGTAAATTTTAAAACATCGTCAACTACATACGCACATTTTTCATATTTTTTTTAGTGAATATAAAACCCCAAACATGGCTGCATATGAAAGCCTTAGGTATAAGATGTAACACAAAAAAAATGAAAAAATTCATCGCGTACATATTGAGATAAAATGTTTTAAAAATGCGTTCAAAAATCTTAAAAGTTTTACTTAAAGTTCTATAACTTTCAGAAAACTTATTCGATCTCGCTCAAAATTTTACCAATGGAGCTTTAATACATGATTCATGATTGGTCAAAATTTCAGCGTTTCTGATTGACGCATAAAAAAGTTATTAACATTAAAATGAAAAATTATTTTGACAAAAAAATTGCTGTACGGACAATTGTTTGATACACTGTACTTTGGACAATTTGTCAACTTGGGCTCTCAAGCTGGGTATCGAATTCTCTCCGGAGAAAACTGAGATGGTTGTCTTTGCTAAAAAAAAAACACAAACCGATTAAGTTTCCGCTCCATCTAATAGGTAAGACAATCATAGCATGTCTTCTCAATATCTCGCCGACTTTTCGGACCCGTATGAAGTTGATCACCAATATTACCTTCTTTTCCCGGTCAGCCTAGATAACTGTGTATTGTGGGTAGCGGTTGGTTCAACTGGCTAAGAATAGTACTACGGACCGCCTGTCACAGTGGTAGGAGTCCACTAATCCCCTAATTCAAGGTCTTATGCGTCTTTACGCTTACCGTGCCTAGGAATGAATGGTTAGGGGGGTCTTATAAAACCTAATCGCAAACGGAGCCTGTGGAGTACCAGGGCACCCTCCACAGTATTTGCCCTTACTGTGCTAACCGGTGCAATAGCGCGGAGGACTTTGTGTTTCTCCGAGACAATCAGCTGCTCTTCTTCAATCTCATACTTGAGGCTGAATAAGGGCGGGCCCATATAGCCGAGGCGGTAAACGCACGGGTATTCAGCATGACCATGCTGAGGGTGACGGGTTCGATTCCCGGTCGGCCCAGGATCTTTTCGTAAAGGAAATTTCCTTGACTACCTTGGGCATAGAGTATCTTCGTGCCTGCCACACGATATACACATGCAAAATGGTCATTGGCAGAGGAAGCTCTCAGTTAAAAACTGTGGAAGTGCTCATTGAACACTAAGCTGAGAAGCAGGCTTTGTCCCAGCGAGGACGTTACGCCAAGAAGAGGAGAGGAGGAAGGGCAGGATTATGTAGATGTTGTTAATAAGTTTAAATTTTCACCTATAAGGTTTCGCATTATGCGTTTTACACGGTGTATTCTGTGCATCCTCGCCTTTGACGCATTCAAATCAATACCGACCTGGCTTTATTGTTGCTGTTCTTTTTTGTGCTATGATTGTTAAGAGTTTAATCTTTCCTAGTTTGGGTAGTGGCTACGAATAGGATAGCTCAGATCAGTTTTCAGAACAAAAGAACTGCAACGAACAATCTTTGTAGACTTATGCAAAATGGTGTAGCTTCAAGTGGCGTTGGTCCAAGAACCTTACTTTCGTAAGGGACATTTCTATCTAGGAAACCTTGTGATTCCGGTGTTTGCTTCTTTCAGTAAAATTTAAATGGTAAACTCACGTGTCATGCCTCGAGCATGCGTGCTTGTCAACAACGCAATCGTTGCTACACTCATCTCTGAACTACCTACTAGAGATGTATGTGCTATCACAATCGATGTATCTGTTGGAATCCTCAACAGGAAATATGTTTATTGTTCGGTGTATTTACCGCATGATGAACCATCCCCTACGGATGCTTTCAAGCAAGTCATCGCATACTGCACTTCAAAAGGCCTTCCGCTAATTGTTGGTAGTGATGATAATGCTCAACATATAATCTGGGGCAGCTCAGACATCAATTTAAGAGACTCCAGTTTGATGGAGTACTTAAATAGTACAGATCTTGGATTACTTAACATAGGCCACTGCCCAACCTTCATGGTATCTGCTAGAGAGAGAGGAAGTGTTAGACATAACGCTTTGCTCTAGCAGAATTAGTCACGAGCTGACCAATTGGCATGTGTCAGATGAAGAATCTTTATCTGACCATCGCTACATCTTGTTTGAACATGTGAATGTTACTTCGCAAACTTTGCGTTTCAGGAACCCCCGGTCAACCAACTGGGATCTCTTTACCGATTTGGTTGCAGCCAAATTTCATAGATACTCACCATCCATTGACACTTCAAGTGATTTAGATGATGCCGTTGATATTACAACGGCTTTCATCATGAAAGCTTTTGAAGAAGCCTGCCCTCTGCGGTCTGTGAAGACCACAAGAGGAACCCCTTGGTGGAACTCCGATCTGGCGAAGCTCAGGAAACAATGTAGAAAGAGTTGGAACAGACGACGTTCACCTGGATCGGAGGCTTTCAGGTCGGCTCGCAAGGCCTACCAGAAAGCTCTTCGGTCAGCTGAACGATCCGGCTGGAAAACCTTTGTACAAATGTTTCCAGTCTGAGTGAAGCCAGTCGATTGAACAAAATCCTTGCAAAATCTAAGGATTTTCAAGTGAACTACCTTCGTTTGCCAAAAGGTAATATCGCGTCCTCTGATAAGGAAGTTTTGGAATGTTTATTCAGTACACACTTCTCCGGATGTGTAGATATTACATCTTCGGATGAACCTGATCTTTTTTCTTGTAGTTATGATTCTTCAGCTTCCATTCGGAGTACCATAACTTTAGAATCGATTGAATGGGGACTTAATAGTTTTGCTCCTTTCAAATCTCCTGGGACAGATGGGTTTTATCCTATTTTGCTTCAGAAGGGATTTGATCATTTCAAACATGTTTTGAAACAGCTACTTGTTTGCAGTTTTGCTACAGGGTATATTCCCAAATTCTGGCGGGATATTACTGTAAAGTTTATTCCGAAAGTGGGTCGTGCATCGTATGAAGAAGCAAAGAGCTTCAGACCTATCAGTTTGACCTCTTTTCTACTGAAATGCTTAGAACACATTGTCGATCATCACATCCGTGATGTACATCTGGCCAATGTGCCTCTTCATGTGAACCAACATGCTTACCAATCTGGAAAGTCCACTGTGACTCTTTTACCCAAAGTTGTTTATGATATCGAGAAGGCATTCGCCCAAAAGCAATCCTGCTTGGGTGTTTTCTTAGATATCGAGGGTGCCTTTGACAACGTGCCTTTCGATGCCATATTGGAAGCCGCACGGGGTCATGGTATATCTCCAATAATTTCCAATTGGATTCACCAAATGCTCAAAAACCGACATCTCTTCTCGACGTTGCGTCAAGCGGCGATTAGGATATTGAGTGTTTGTGGATGCCCCCAAGGGGGAGTCTTATCACCACTTTTGTGGAATCTCATAGCAGATATGCTATTGAGGCAACTCAATAATAGCGGTTTTCCTACTTATGATTTTGCCGACGACTACCTAACAATGTTAGTCGGTATGTGCATCAGCATCCTTTTCGACCTGATGCAAAACGCTCTTCAGGTAGTTGAGGGTTGGTGTCGCCAATATTGCCTTTCGGTAAATCCGAGTAAAACATCTATTGTTCTTTTCACGGAAAAAACGAAACCGTAATGGTGTTCAACCGTTACGTCTCTTTGATTCTGAAATCAATGTGACTGAACAGGTAAACTACGTTGGAGTCATTCTTGATTCCAGGCTTTCCTGGACACCTCATGTTGAGTTCAGAATCAAGAAAGCTTATATGGCATTCGGGCAATGCCGGCGAACCCTTGGTACAACTTGGGGTTTAAAACCCAAGTATATCAAATGGATCTACACAACTGTTGTTCGTCCTATATTGGCCTATGGATGTCTTGTGTGGTGGTAAAAGGGCGAAGTGAGAACGGTCCAATCAAAATTAGGCCATTTCCAAAGGCGATGTCTGGAGCGTTATCTTCAATTCCTACGGAAGCACTCGAAGTTCTCTTTGACGTTTCCCAACTACACATTAATCTCAAACAAGAAGCACTTTCTTGCACTTACAGTCTACGGGTATTCGGTCTACTAGAGGAAATTCCTGTGCACCGCACATCAACACACCTGGTTGTTTCCACTTTTGGTGAATTGGAACATAGTTGTCCTTGCTCGAAGTGATCTTACAATTATTTGTAATTTTCCATAGAGGACATTTTCCACGAAATTCCCTTCCCGGGAAGACATCTGGTTATCTGGAGAAAAGTATTTCAGACGGCATCGTATGTTACACTGATGGCTCCCTTCTCGAAGGTCGAGCAGGTGCTGGTGCTTATTCTCGTGAGCTAAAGTTGCATCAGTCTTATTTACTTGGTAGATACTGCACCGTTTTTCAGGCCGAAATCTTTGCTCTTATGTGCGGAGTGCAAACAGCACTTCAGCAGCACGTTATGGGTAAAATAATATACAGGGGATTCTCAAAATATCTGGGACAGGTAAAATTTTCACTTTTCAAAAAATGTTCAACTCGCTGTAACTTTTCGAAAGGAGCATCAACTATTCTAAAATTTTTACTGTAAGTTCATCAACTAGTAGTGTATCAGTGGTTCAAATTTGGAAAAGATCGGGCTATTCTTCACGAAGTTATAAAGATTCTAGAAAAAGGTATAATTATCCGTGAGCCAACTCTGAGCTGTTATATCTCCGGATTCAATGAACCGAATGTAATGAAATTTTGTTCATTTATGACTAATAGAATGAACTTTGAAAAACAGTTGACTTAATTCGAAATTATTAATAAGAAAAAAAGTTATAGTGATTTCATTTATTCTATGTTTTTTTAGTAAATTTATCTATTTTTCATATGCATCCCATTACTTTTTCAATTTAATGCCGGCTATTTGGTTGCTTTCCTTTGAAACATAAATTTATTCAAGTCAATTAGAGGGAATTTGAGTGAACTATAATTACTATCTCGAATTTTGAAACGATGATGAAGTTTTGGATAAATTGGTGTTATATTAGAAAAATTATCTAATCGTTATAATTTCCTTTCGTGTAAAGAATTTTAACTTTGATCAAATGTTTTAAATAGCTCATTATATAAGTCATAAATGATCAAAATTTTATTGCATTCGGTTCATTGAATCCGGAGATATAACAGCTCAATGTTGGCTATCGAATAATTATACCTTTTTCTAGAACCTTTATTAACTTCGTGTAGAAAAGCCCGATCTTTTCCAAATTTTGACCACTGATACACAACTAGTTGATGAATTTACAGTGAAAAATTTGGGAATATTTGATGCCCTTCTCGAAAAGTTACAGCGAGTTGAACATTTTTTGAAAAGTGAAAATTTTACCTGTCCCAGTTATTTTGAGTATCCCCTGTACATCTGTTCAGATAGGTCAAAGTTCTCCAGGTCGAAGATAGTTATCGCTTGTCGAACTCAAATCGAGGAGCTGAATTCAGCAAACGGGTAAATTGTTTTTCACGTTGTACGTTCCGAGGAGCATACCCGAGCAAAGGCGGATAATTAAGTGATATCACTTTGAAAATAAACTATGTTATCGGTGTTACATTTGTTATTCTTGTTATCATCTTTTCCAATTAATGATAATTGAATGATAACAAAGTTAGTTATAAATAATTTTGGTTTATTGCGATAACATAAAAATACTAAATGATAGCAAAATATGTTGTCAGTTTTCAAACGCACATTTCAAAGTTTTCAACAAACTGAACTGGTGAACTTCGAATCTTAAAATAGGTTCCACTTTCCATCTTCAATGTGACTGCAGTACGAAAGCGTAGCCTTCAAATACTTTCTCTCTCACTGAGTGAGAGAGGTAATGATGATATGAATGATAAATTAAACAAAATGACAAAACCATATACTAATAGGGGTATCGGCTGCGCCCGGTAATCACTCGATCAGGGTTCGAGACCCACTGTGCGCAATTGTTGAAAACATGAATTATAATTATAAGAAACTTTCAACTGCTTACTATTTCGGCAAAGTAGATTGTTACTATTTTGGTCAGTAAAACAACTCTGATTGATAACTTTATGATAAGAAAACCTGTTATCAATCAGCTATATTTTTTTATGTTGATAACAAAATGTAACACTATTAGTTATCAACTTGAACTCATTGATAACTTCTTATCATTCTGGTATTCTTGGAGTAAATTAAAGTTATCATTTTTGTTATGCTGGCTCTTAATTCAACCTAAATGATAACAAACTCAATTATCAAACGAATGATAACCAGGTAACAGAACTTGTTATTATTTTGTTATTCGCCTTTGCTCGGGTAACCAGCAATGGAGCAGTGGAACAAAATTCACTACTGAGTAGATGATGAAAGCCGATATCCGAAGCCATTTAAATCAATGCAATATAGGTACATTCGGGTTGGCCTCTATCAGTAGTTGTCTGGAATCAACGCCTAAGTTTATTTTGATTTCGAAATAACCTGACTGTAAAGAGTTATAAAAATATACTTTATATTAACAATATATGATTTTCTTCAAAACCAGTGCTTGTTTGATTACACTATGTTTACAATTGATAATGTGAGTACGTTTTAAAGTTTTCATTGAAGGTTTTTAAAATACAGAATAAATGTTTAGCATAAAATTTGATAGAGTAACTAAGAGTATTATCGTCAGGTTTGTTCTTTTTGTCATTGAGTTTTTGTCGGTTAAATTGCTTGAAGATTGGTTCATGTAAATCAGCTTGGCTGGGAATGATTTGAGGCCAACTGGTTTAAAAAAAAACCTAGCACGAAGAGAACAAAACTGCCAAAAATACATAATAGTTTCCATGTGGCTTGGTTAAGCAGATGGATTTTGCCGTATTTCCACTGGAAACTACCAAAATGCTTAAATTGACCACTTTACTCCCACAACCCCTTAATAAAGTTACCTATCGTTGCTGCCTTTCCTCCAGTGTCGCGAAGCATCTGCGTACAAGTCACAAAAAAGCTGATAAACACCAAACTTGTATCACCCTGTCTCTGCGGTTTCTGATTCGCTCTCTCTACAATCGCTAACACCAGAAAAGACAGAATCCCATCAAAGTCACCCGGTCACCCTTGTTTTGCTACAATCATCCTGACTTTGATACGGTTCATGTGAGTGTCATGACTCTCTCCGTCGCCTCAAGCAGATGCACGCGCAACAGCATGTAAAACTATGCATGTGTATTATCGCAAGCACGGTACTACGTCATAAATCCTATTCGTTTTGCATAGCTCAGTTTAAACGCACACATTGAGCGCACCACGCAGTTCGCCCTGGCTACGGCAAACGCTCTCACTTTGCCCGTTATGCATCGTTACTCAGAGAGATTGATAATCTCGCAACCCGCCTAAAGCATACTCAGCAACTGCTATCGCTGCAAAGCTGCGAAGGGTGGAAACCACAACATGTTTGCCATTCTTCATTACACCAACGAACCTAACCTCAAAATGACTGACAGATCTCAGGTCATTTTGACAGATGTAAAATGAGTTTGAAAAGGACGGCAAAAGGATCGATAAAGTAGAATATATGATCTGTCTTTTTCGCGCATGTGTGTGGTCTGTCAAAATGACCTGAGAAATGTCAAACATTTTCATGGCTAGCTTTGTTGGTGTAATGAAGAATTCCAGGCGTGACATGCTAACTGGTTCGTATCACCTTGGGAAGGGTGACTCCCGAAAGCGGTTCAAGTGATTGTCTCGCGATGGTCGCGATTATTCGCAAGACTGCTTCTCTCTTTCGTCTCGTTCATTAGTTTTAATTAACTGCAAAAGCTGTTTTTATACGAAACGATTTCCATCCGTTATTGCTATTGACATGGTTGGTACATGTAAGCTTTTGGTCACCGTAGGTGATTGGAAACAGGCAAATGTGGTTGAGACATATAAGCTTTTCACGCTTAAGTACCATGCTCGTTCACCTTCCAAGCCAACAGGCCGAGAACACGAGGAAGATCTCCGACGAACCGCCTTGTGAGGAGATCACGCAAGCTTGTAATCGCTTCAATAATATTTCTCTATGTACAATCCAGATACTAGACTGGACAGATTCGGCCTGACAAAAAGGTGAGATGATGTGCATAAACGCTGCCAAAGTGTGATTATTGTGACAACGACCATCCACTCGGTCTCAACGTTTGCCCAAGGTACATGCAGCGTAAACAACATCAAACACGATCGTTGCAGCAGCACCTTTTTTCAACACAGTCTTTCTTACCGTTACAACGCAGAAGACGGAATCGCAAATCAACCACGATCTGATTGACGGAAGACACTTCTCCGACATTATTGTGACGCTAACATCGACTCCGATCACCACCTGGTGATGATCAAACTACGCCCAAAACTTACCGCAATCAACAGCGTACGGTACCGGCGACCACCCCGATACTACTGAAGCAACCAGATGTCGCCTCAGCGTAAATGCAGAATCTCGAAGTAGCGTTGCCTGGCGAGGACGAGCTCGATGTGGCCTTCTAAAGTGCTGCTGGAAAATGGTAAAAGCAGCCATCAACGACGCAGCCGACAGTTCCATCGGATATGTGGAAAGGAGTCAACGAAACGAATGGTTCGACGAGGAGTGCGGAGCGATTTGGGATGCGAAGAACGCGTAGCACGGGCAGTAATGCTGCAGCAAGGAACTCGACAGAAGGTGCAACTTTACAAACAGAACCGGAAAAAGCAGACCTGCCTCTTTTGGGAGAAAAATCGCCACCTGGAAAAAGCACAGTGCGAAGAAATGGAACTGCTGTAAGCTCAAAGTAATCCGCAATGGCTTCGGGCCACGAGCCGTAATATGCAGCGATGTGGATGAGGGCCTCTCGACGGCCAGACGTGAGGTTATCGAAAGGTGAAAACAGCACTTCAATTAATACCCGAATGGTATGGAGATCGTAGGCATGGGAGACCATGACTATATATATAAATCCATTACTATAGAAAACCGTAGAAAATAAAATGACACTCTTCTTCATCTTCGAGGCCACAAGTGGTATTGTATAATAGCTGCAATAGAACTTGCTACCTCAACAAAAGTCAACTGATTATAACACATCAAATGGCCACCACTAGACGACTGAAGTAATAAATTGCCGCCGGTCGTTGTCGCACATTTTCTCCTGATTCGTCATTCCAATGAAACACAGCATCGAACAGCATGGAATGGATTTTCTCTTTCAGACCCCACTAAAAAGTTCTAATCCATCTCCAACGTCCGATGAAAGTGGATATATATTGGTTTCTGCTGCTGATAGGATCTCGTCCTCGTGGTCATTGACAGCGCAATACAGAGAATCGTATTTTCCCGCCAGTAGTGGAAAACCGAATAAAAGTCCAACCGAGCTCAATCAATCCAGCTCGAGTCAATCATCCGGTGGCAGTGTTTCGCCTTTGTGTCTGGAATTAATTTCTGCGATTCAGGGCAAAGTGAACTGACCGAGACTGAACTGAAACGAGACCAATAAAGGCGAATGTCACGATTGTCACGGGTGGAGGGAACCATAAGATTGAGTACGATATGCAATGCCAATCGACCGAACAATCGCCGCCGTGTCAACAATCAACCATGCATATGATTGCTTACAATGAAGTTGTTAACAATTGCTACAAATAATGTGTTGTTCTTGTAGCCTTCAATTGCTAATACATACTTCACCAAAAGAGAAACAGTTTTGTTTTGATATTGTAGTGTTATTGGAATAACAAGGATTACAATCTCAAGGATGAATGAGTTGAGCAAGGATGAAGGTTTTAATGTAGAGATTATAAAGTGCATAATTTAAATACCCTTGTAAACTTGAAGCACACCTACAGCCATACCTCAAAGATTCCCTAAAACGTGATCAGAAAACGACACGCCCTCTCGTTCTCCAATGATGCTCATCGTTCGTCGGACCCCTCCAACCACCCTACTGGAAGTAATGCATTTCCCCTGAGCAACCTTGTTTCGGATTAGCTGTAGATACGACGCGGGTCGAACCGAGAACTGAAACTTCTCGTTCCGCAATGAACCCAACGAAATAATAATAAAAAAAAAATGCTACGAGCGTTCATGTCGTACCAACCCACCACCGCAGAAACGTGCCACAAAATTTCCGGTCACTACCTAGGGTAAACAGGTATAATATGCCCCCCTAAGCAGAAATGGCAATATATCTGAAACTGGCGCCTTATTCCATCTATTGTTCACTGCAAATCTTTGTTACTAAAGTTAGTGAAGTGTTGCATGCGAACTTTGCCTTTGGAGAGGTGGCTATGGAAGCTTTGAAACGTTTTTCGAAAACGTTCCAAAATTTGCCTTTTCAAAACAAACGGGGCAATACGCCCCATCAAAAGAAAAACGTCCAGCCCCGTGATAAAACTGTCCCAGAGGATAATTCCACCACATGCTTATCCTAGAAGGGTCTTTCAACAAGTGTTTAACTGCATAAAAGTTGCAAAGTAACACAAGCGAACAGAACTAGCTTCGTTCGACAATGACGTCAGCTCACAAGAGGTAAAATATTACGCCAAAAGCCTCGATTTCAGACTTTTTGATATTTTTATTGCTTTTTTGTACCAATCCACTAACGGACCAGCTTGATGGCAATAATTCTTCAATATTTAAGATTTCTTATCGATCACGCATGTGAAAAGCGCTTGAATCTCTAGAAAATGAAGAGGGGCGTTTTGCCCCGGTGGGGCGCATTATACCCTTTTACCCTACATCGCGTGGTGGTGGTTCTAACGAGTACAAAACACGCCTTTTAGCAAACCCCTTGCCATTTTTGCAGAACCCCATACGGTACGGTACGACACGGTGTGGTCGGTACTCGAATGCATCGTAAATCGTTGCATTGCTCACCGGTTGTACAGTGGTCCAAGAGGGGAAGATGCTGTTTAAAAAGCGGCACCATCGATTAAGTACAGCACTGCCGTGTGCAGCATAGTTGTCCCATGCTAATGGGGATTCCCATAGAACATGGGACAATTATGCTGCACACGGCAGAGCAGTGGACGTAACAGCTCCTCACCACTGGGTCATACTTTTTGTATAAGACCGCCCAATTCTAGTAGGGGTCGTCTACTTTTCTGAACACTCCAGGCATCTCAAAGCATGATGTAATTTAACTTAAATTATTTAAGGATGCTCTTCAATATATGGTACCGACGATCAGAGCGACTGAAACAACCGAATCGCAGTAATTGGATATGTGAAAATTTCGAGGCAGTTCTGCCGGACGAGGAAGAACTCAATAGGGTCCCTTAGGTGCTGTCCATAAACCACGTGGTCATGAGGGAGGGGGGGGGGGGGTGTTCGGCCAATGAGTTTTTGTATGGACGAAAAAAAAATTTTGTATGGTCTAATGACCACGCGGGGGGGGGGGGGGGGTGGGGCGGGGTTGAGAAGTTCCAAAAAATGACCACGTGGTTTATGGACAGCCCCTTATGAGGTCTGCTGGAGTTGGAGGGCATAAGTATATGAAGGTGATGGTCGATGGCCGGTGATGGCCGTAACAACTGCTACAACTGCAAATATCGAAAGCACATTTTACATCATCCAAGCAATACACAGTGCTGCAAATACCGTTCATTGTTTGCGCACTCGTAATAAACATTGGGCAGCATTTTAAGATTCGTACGTTTTGTGGATGACTATATCCGTACTCTTGATAAAGCAACAAAACACTGAATTGTTTTGATTTTGCATGGGGTTTTGGCGTTTCTTGGCTTTGTTGTTTACAAAATTTCTGTAAGAATGAAAGAGAAGGAGAGAATTTCATGCAGTGTCCTGAGTAGAATTTAGGATTCCTTTTCAGTTTCCAGCTGGTGTTCTTGCAGGAGTTTCTTCTGCAATTCTGAATGTGATTCCATCTGGGTTTCAAGAGATTCCTTCAGAGATTCCATCCAAGAATTCTCTTAGGACTCCTTCGGAGACTCCTCGAGAAAGTCGTTTCGAAATTTATCCAAGAGTTCCTTTCAATTTTTTTTCCAGAAATTTCTTCTGAGATTCTTCCAAGAGTTCCTTCTGAGATTCCTCTAGAAGTTTCTAGAAGTTTCATTTCTCTAGAATTTCTTTGGAAGTTTCTTCAAAGATTCTTCTTTTTTTCTGGAATTCCGAGAATAAATTCCCAGAGAGTATGCCTGTAGATCAATGGAGGAAACTCAAAAGGAACTTCCAGAGGGATTCCTTGCAAAAGTGTAGGAGGATATTTTTATGAAATGTTGGAGAAGTTCCTCAAAGAAATCCTGTCGAAATTTTAGTCATAGAAGAATTCCACACGCAACTTTTGGAGTAATTCCAGAATACATTTCACAAAAACTCCTAAAGAAGCTTGTTTTGAAACTTCTGGAAAATTTTCTTTAAAAAATTCCAGAACGAACCTCCGGAAGAATTCCAGAACAATCTGTAAATTTTTCAGAAGGAATTCCTGGAGGATCTGGCATTACTCTTAAAGTACTGGAAAATTTTCAGAAGAAACTCTTTATGGAATTGGAGGAAACCTGAAGAAAAACGTATGAAGAAATCCTGGCTGATCGCAGTAAAAAAAATTTTGGTTGAATTCCAGACTGAGCTACTGAAGGAATTGTAGAAATCCAGAATAGGCTCCTCGAGGGATCCCAGAAGGAGATTCTTAAGGAATTTCAGAAGAAACTCCTGGAATGGTATCAGAAAGAGCTCTTGAAAAAATCTCAGAAGGAAGGAACTCCTGGAGGAATTCTCGAAAAAGTGGTATTACTCAAAGGGGATTCACTCTCTCGCTTCAAAACTCTTCAGTTTAAAATACCAGCGTTTTCCAACTCATGACCAATCACTCTTCCTATAATTCCTCCGCATTCTTTCGCCTTCTTTTCCACTCCTTGGCCACTCCCTTATACAATTCCTTCCGATGATCCAACACCTACTCGTCCCAATCCAGTTTTCTTGAGTTTATGTGTATGCCATGAGTTATGTACATTATAATTTCTTCTTTTATTTAAACGAGCGGTTTGCAGGCGTAGCTTGTGTGGTGACTTTTTCTTCTCGGCTGATGCAACTTCTGCTTTAACTGACCCGCCATTTTGAAATTAAAAAATCTAGAATAAATAACTCGCGTCCGTACGCCACAAAGTTCGTCGAAAGAATAATCGACCATCCAGCGTCCTGCCCGTCAGAACCCCTAGCTTTCACCAATACACAGCTTTATCACGCATCTTCACTTACACGGTCACATCTTTATATTATGTATTCACCTCATTCACTAACATCAGTGCCAATCTCATCTTCACCAACTTACACCAATACACACGTGTCTAACGTCTGCTTCATGATACGAATAGTCTTTTACCCCTTTTTATCTTAGGACTTTATCTATGCGTTTTTATAGCAAACGCTTCGTGTTGACGAAAATGATCACACCTGCCCATCTAGGAATCACTAATACAAATGCATCGCAGTATGTCAGATTCGCTTGTTTTTTGTAGCATCAATCAAAACTTATGTCGAATTCGTTTTTGAACCTGGGTAGGAACTGGATTGGCGGAAAATGTGTAAACAAACAAACGTCAAACAAACTCACACAAATTTTAGTACAAGCGAAACCGAAGTCGGGTTGGGGTTGAAACTGTGATCTCATCCAGTTCCAACCCAGGTTGGAACTGAGTCAAAAACGAAAACGACATTAATTTTCTTCTCAGTCGGGAAAAGTTTATTTACTTCTAGGAAGTTCAAAAGAATAAATCACAGGTAAGTATTCTATTAAATTAATATTTATTAACCATTTCATCATTCCAGGTTTGCTCTACCACACTGCCGTAATTCTGCAAAGTGACGTAAGCGACATTGATAGTTTTGGCTCATTTTTTGGTTATTATGCAGAAATCTTTGGTTAATCCTCTAAGTTTCTTTCCATAGATAATAGATTACGACTAGATCTTGCATTCTAAAGCGCAGTTTCGAGTTCTAAAGGAATCGCACAAGAAACTTCTTGAGTGATTCCTTGCAGAAACTTTCTTCGGTGACTGCCATTTGAACTTTCATTTCTTCGCTACTGCGTACTGCGATCGAAGAAAAACCGGTTTCTTGAGCGATTCAGGCAAGGAATTTTCCATGCATCAAGATAGGCTGAGAAATTCCTTCTGAACAGCAAACAGTGCAGCAGACATAACACAGTGATATTTTTACACCAGATATTAAATATAATATACCAAAAAATATCGACATTCAGAATGGCGCTTACGTCACTTTGCCGAATTACGGCAGCACAGTATGTAATTGATTTTCCTTCCCAAGGGTATATAATTGAAAATATTGCATAACCACACTGATTTTTCATAAGGGCCTAATAGACTTGATCGATTTCTCTTCGTCGGCTCTCTCTTTCACTAATTACTAGATCAAAACAAACAAAATCATAATTCTTTTTGTTTCTATAGCAACATGTAGTCGTCTTCTTCGCATTTCAACCAAAAAATCTTTGGAAAACTCAATACACATTCTGTGATAACACAAAGAGAGGATCGATGAAGAGAACTCGAAAATGTCAGTTAGGCCCAAATGAAAAATCAGTGTCGATAAAATCAACAGTCCGTAACAATTCACGACGAATAGGACTATACATCTATTTCTTCGCTCAATTCCCGAATTACCTACGATTCGCTCGGAGTTGGGTCCTAGGGTTAAGTATCCGAAACGGTAACGAAAGAGAATGCTAAAAAAACTTCTGTAGAAATCTCAGAAATAAATTCTCTCAGGTTTCCTCAAAAGTTTTCATCTGAGATTCCTTGTAGGACTCCTTCTGCGATATATTCAGAGATTACCCTAGCAATACCAGGATTCTTTCTAAGGTTCATCTAAGAGGTTTTTCATTGATTTCTCCAGGAGCTCCTGCTGAGATTTCTCCAGTTATTTCTTCTGAGATTGTCTCAGGTGTTTATTCAGGGTTAACTTAGAAGACCTTCGGGTTCTTTTATTTTCAAGAAATTCTTGCTGGATTCCTCCAAAAAATACTTCCGGTGTTCTTCCATGGGTTTCTTTTTGAATTTCACCGGGAATTCATTCTGGGATATTAATCCAGGAAATCCTTCCGATGTTCTTCCAGGAAATCCTTCAGGGATTGCTTCAGAAATTCTTCCAGATTTTTTTCTTGGAATACCTTCTGGAATTTTTCCAGAAATTCAACCAAGAAATCTTCCAGTTTTCCTTCCAAGAATCGCTACAGATATTTCTCCAGGAATTCCGTTTAAAACTCGTCCAGGAACTTTTTCAGGGATTTTTCCAGGGATTTCTCCAGGAATTCCTCCAGAGATTTCTCTTGAAATCCCTCCGTGAATTTCTCAGGGGATTTTTTTCAGAAATTTCTCCCAGAGCTCCTCTATAGATTCCCCCAGAAATCCATGCAGAAGTTGTTGAAGGAATTCCTCCAGAGATTCCTTCAAGGATTTCGCCAGCAAATCCCAAAGGAGAACCTCCAGAAATTCCTCCAGGATTTTATCCAGGAATATCTCCAAGAACTATTCCAGGAAATTCTTCAGGAATTACCCCAAGAGTTTCTTCAGGAATTCCTCCAGCAATTTCTTTAGGATTTGCTCCTGGACATCCTTCAGAAATTATGTCAACAAATTCTCAGGGAATTTTTCCAGAAATTCTTCTGGAGCTTTTTTTCCAGGAAATTCTCCACTTTTCAGGAATTCCCCCAGGGACTAACAAACTTCTTCTAGGATTCCCCCAGAGATTCCTTCAGGCATTCCTTCGAGGATTTATACAAGAATTCCTCCAGGAATTCCGCTAAAAAATCCTCCAGGATTTTCTCAAGGGATTTTTTTCAGAAATAGAAAAATAATAGAATAGAAATAGAAATCTCCCGGAGTTTCTCTGGAAATTCATCCAGCAATTCTTCCGAGAATTTCTCTTAGAGATTCCTCCAGAAATTCCCAAAGAAATACCTCTAGTAACTCCTCCAGGTATTCCTCCAGGATTTTATCCAGGATTTTCTCCAGGAATAACCCCAGTAATTTTATCAGGAACTCCCCCATGAATTTCTCCAGGAATTGCTGATGGACATCTTTCAGAAATTATGTCAGCAATTCCTTTAGGTATTTCTCCACGAATTTCTCCCGAGATTCCATCAGGAATTGCTTAAGGGATTCCTCCAGAGATTTCTCCATGAATAATCTCTTCAGGAAATTCTTTGAATATTCCTGCGGGAAATCCTCCAGAAGTTTCTCCAAGGATTCTTCCAGGAAATTTTCTAAGGATTTCTTCAGAAATTGTTCAAGAACATTCTCCAGGAATTCCTTCAGGATTTTTCAGGGATTCCAGATATTCCACCAGAGATCCTCCAGAGATTCCTCCAGGGATTTCTTCACAAATTTCTTCAAGGATATCCCCAAGGATTCCGTCAGGAATTCCTTCGAGAATTTCTCCAGAAACTCCACTAGCAATTCCGCTAGACATTCCTCCAGAGATTACTCCAGGAATTACTTCAGGAATTTCTCCACGATTTTTTTCGAGGGATATTCCCAGAGATTTCACCAGGGAATCCTCCAGAAATTCCTCCAAGGGTTCTTTCAGGAAATCCTCCTGGAATTTCTCAAGGGGTTTTTTTCAGAAATTTCTCCAGAAATTCCTCCCAGAATTCCTCTAGAGATTTCTCCGGAATTCTCCTAGGGATTGCTCCAAGAATTCACCCAAAAAATTGCTCAAGGAAATTCTCCAGGAATTCCTGCTGGGTCTAATCCAAGAATTCCTCCAGGAATTACTAGGAAATTTATCTAGGATTTCCTCATGAGATCTCTTCAGAAATTTCACTAGGTATTCTTCCCATAATTTATCCAGGAATTCGTACTGGTTAATTTTCTGAAATTCTTACAAGAATTAATTGTGGAATTCAAAAATTTCTGGAGGAATTTCTCCAGCAAACAGTATTGGAAGATAAATGGACACATACAGGAACCAGAAAACTATAGGTTAATACTCAAAAGAGTTCGTTATTTCCAAAAGAATTCAGCTATAATTTCTGATGAATGTTTTATAGACATTGACAAAAAAAATCAGAGCAAAATAATGCACGAGTAAATAAAATTCCTTAATCTTCCAGAAATTGGTCACCGCTACCAGCACCACGTTGATTTGAGTAGATCAGGCGAGCTTTTTTAACGTATTGTTCTTAATACAACAGGGTTAAGGGTTAAATAAAGCTTTTAGAATATAATGTTATTATATTCAATTTCATCGTTAACGTTGTTGCGTTAAGTTATAAAAGCTAGTAAGTACATATTTATCGCTGAACAAGGATCAGGGAAACGGTCAGTCACGTTTATTCAAAATCATACCTTAGCGCAGTGCACGTGATAGGAATACGTAGGTACCTAATAATACTCACAGATTGTCCAGTAAGTCAACAAAAACCTGAATTCAAGTTCCTCAGACATACACCAATTGCGATAGTACTAGCACATACATTTCTGGTGGTTAATTCAGAGACGAGTGTAGCAACGATTGCGTTGTTGATAAACACACAAGCTCGAGGCATTACACGCGAGTTTACCATTTCATATTTGCTGAAAATAGCAAACACCGGCTTCACAACACAGTGTAGAGAAACACGAACTCCATTTCGCTAATGCTCTGGTTTTCCAGCATAAAACCATGAATTACGGGTCACCTGTTTAGTGGACTCCTACACGCAGGAATGGGAACGTATCTGCAAGCAAGCGAGGACTTCACAGCAGAGACAATTTTCGGAGGCGGCAAGGATCTGCAGGAAGTCGACAGAAATTCCACCTTGCCACAAGTCAAGACGCGCAGGATTGAAATCTGCAATTTTGGCTCTGGGTGTTCAAGACTAGGAAAGTCTATCAAATGTACTGACGAATATTTTATATGAGACTTCCTCAGAAAACCTTATCAAGCATACTCAAGATTTGGCACTATGATTTTGTAGTAAAATGATCAAATTTTTGACGAATTACGGTACATGTCTAGTCTAGTCTAGTCTAGTCTAGTCTACACATACACAGCCATCACTTGGAAGAATCCTGGAAAATGATAGAATCGACTACTTCTATCATTTTTCTTGTCATTATCAATGCTTGCAGTGAATCAGAGATTCATTACAAGTATTGAAGCGGCCAGGCCTACTGTGCAGCGTCATTGAATATTGAGTTAATAGAACGGGGACATCTCGTACCAACCGCTCTGTATAGTATGATATATGAAATATAAGCAAAAACGTTGGGAGTGACGTTGCTAAGAAAGTTAGTGTCACTCCTTCTAGGCTCCTCTTCCTGGGATGGGGCATAGGATTTTCCCCTTATGCCCTGGCTCGAAAGCCTAGGTTTAAGCGCCATTGCTCGCTCTCTGAAACGAAATAAAAATATGTTGATCCCTTCCCCGGTTGTACCGAAAAACATATTGTAAGTGATTGAATTACGAAACGTTTACAGGCACCATACTATCAACATCAAGACATCTCAAAGAAATTAGAAAGATCTCACCAAATAATCAAACGTCCGACGTCTTTTTTTCATACAGCAACGGGCACACCATCGCCACTTTTCTGCTTTTTTTTGGTGGTAGCGTTGTGATGAAGATTTCCATAACTAGGAACACCATTTCACCCACGAATTTTAGTCTCACAAAACCTTTCCGAATAGTTCACTGCTTCACAAGTTTTTTTTTTTTTGCAAATCATCACGGAAAATCCACTATACACAGCCGGTTAGTTGAACTTTCATCGACCAAATCGTGGATCACTTCGAAGCCAAAAAATACGTCATGCTTTCTTTTCCATGCTTCTTCCGATGAAAAACAGTACATAGAATCATAAAAACTTCACTGGATGGCGTAACTAGCCGTACCACGATTCCACCGGCCAAATAAAAAAAACACCGCGGAACTGAGAAAAACTGTGACCTTTTTGACGAATTACGGTACATGTATTTATTAATTCGGCTATTGAAAATACCCACCAAAGATCAGTCAAGCTTTTCACACTTCAAATTACAATTATGACTATATGAGCGACAGTAAATTTTGTGACAATTTCATGGAAATAAAACCACTGTGCAGCTGCTGAAGCTGAAAACTCTACTCTGCAGCTCGCGAGAGCGGTAGTCG